>NC_041224.1:25083131-25114858 GCF_002837175.3 Physeter macrocephalus | reverse complement strand
TTTAGATTGCGTCCATGTCTTGGCAATTGTAAGTAGTGCTGCTATGAACATTGGGGTGTGTGTATCTTTTCAAATTAGAGCTTTCATCTTTTCCGGTTATGCCTCCAGGAGTGGGATTGCTGGATCATATGGTAACTCTTATTTTTAGTTTTTTAAGGAACCTCCACACTGTTCTCCATCTGCTATGAACACTGGGGTGCGTGTATCTTTTCAAATTAGAGCTTTCATCTTTTCCGGTTATGTCTCCAGGAGTGGGATTGCTGGATCATACGGTAACTCTTATTTTTAGTTTTTTAAGGAACCTCCACACTGTTCTCCATAGTGGTTGCATCAATGTACATTCCCAGTGAGGTGCCTTCTTACTTGGGAGTCTCAATTCAGTCCTCAAAGATGCAGGGTGTAAACACTACTTTCAAGCATTAGAAGGGCTTTCTTCTCACCCTCAGAATCACTGACCTCGTTAAGCCAGGTCAGTTCACCTTGCGTGCGTCAGGCGCCCGCCAGCCATCACGTTCCGTCATGAGTACTAGTTACCTACCTGGCTCCTCAGGTGGAAGGTGCACCTTCTGAGGCCTGGATCCTTTTTCACGTATCTTTGAATTCTTCGCACCCAGTCAAGCCAGTGTCTGGTACTGAAT
The DNA here is from genome assembly GCF_002837175.3 of Physeter macrocephalus. Taxonomy (NCBI): domain Eukaryota; kingdom Metazoa; phylum Chordata; class Mammalia; order Artiodactyla; family Physeteridae; genus Physeter; species Physeter macrocephalus. Next base: position 25,114,220 of record NC_041224.1, on the reverse strand, counting down.
CGTTTCTCAGGGTGAACAAATGTAGCAACACAGATGCTATGAGACGGGTGTTGTGCAGACAACTTGGGTAAAAACCCCGAGGCTGGTGGAAATTGGGTGCAGGCAATAGTACAAGTGCCAGCATCTTTGAGGACGGTGGACGGTAATCAGTAACCAGATAAAATATGTACCATACAGTGACTGTTTGACTAATTAGCCGAGTGCTGGGCACGCGGGAAGCTGAATTTCTGCCTCACCTGTGACATCATCCGTGTGGTTAGCTTCTCAGGAGAACTTCCTAGAAGCTCTTGTTTGATGCTGTTCAGAGGGTATCAGGAATTTGAGCGTCAGTCTTAATTACCTCCAGGTGACTTATTCCTGAGAATAGTAATAATTTGCCACCTATAACTGGTGAGCATTTCTAGGAATTCAGATTCTAATTAACTGTCCAAATGGATATTCATGTACGACGTGTCAGGGGCACAAGGAAGTGAAGGGTGTGCCCCGGTACTGGAGTGCGAGGGGCTTGCAAACGTAGTCAATCTCAGAATCCTTTTTCCTGGACACTAGTGTACATGGAGCTCCACTCTGGAGAATACTGATCCGGTGCAATGTTTTTATTTTACAGAGAAAAAAACCCCTGAGCTCTGGACAGATGAAGGCCATGGGACCGGGACGTGGTAGACCTGGGGCCAGCACCCAGGTCTCGGGGCTCCTAGATCAGGGCCCCTCCCTGTGAACCACGTGGCTTCTCATGCAGGGTGAGAGAGTGGGAAGGAGCTGTGTGTGAGTGTGCGTGTGTGCGTGTCTCTGTGTGTCTGTGTGTAAGAGAGAGGCAGACAGACACACGTGCCTTGGTCAGAACTGGCCCTGGGCAGAAGGTAGTGTTTGCCTTGGTGTCTGCTCACCCTGCCCACCTGTCAACATCATTTTGCCCCTGGCCACCCTTCCTTTTCCAGCACCTGGTGATTCTAGGCCACTCACGGGCCCCCCCTCTGACGCCCAGCAGCTCTTCTCCATCCCTGATGCTGTGTCCCAAGCGGAACTTCTCACATGTGATTCCTGTCCACTGCCTTCAGAGGAACGATTCAGACGAGGGAGTTCTCAGGAGGGAGCTGACGAAGGGCGGCGGTGAGGGTGGGGAGGCCCTCCGGCAGAGGTGCAGAGCACGGGGCCTGTGGCCTGCAGTTCTGCCTCCGCCCTGGGCTGCCCTTGGCCGTGGCTCTCTGTGGCCGCCTCCCTCCCTCTCCCTTTGGCAGGGAGCTCTTGGAAACAGCAGTTATTGGGAAACCAAAAGAAAACAGCCTGGCCTCTCCCCGGGGCCCAGGACTGGAGGGGGTGATGCCAGCAGCTGTGCTCGGCCAGCCTGCAGGACTCTGAGCAGAGGGCTAGGAGCCACAGGCCAGACGTGGGCATCGCAGGGGTAGCCGGAGTCCTGACCGCTAGGGGCAGATGGGAGTGTGGAGAAAAGGGCAAACGGAAACGCTTTCTGTTTGTTTCTCAGCCGTGCAACTTGGAGTGGAAAGTAACCAGAATAGCTCTTTACTCTGAGTGAAAGCAGGTGCTTTATCCTCATTTCACAGCTGAGCAGAGAGGTTGTGACTAAACCAGGGTCATGCAGGGAAGGGGCCACTAGACCTCAGATCCCGGATCCCCTGACCCACGCATTGCTTTCTCTCTACCCCGTGGACCCCTCACGAATAGAACAGCATTCAGAGGCAGAAGGTCTGGGTCTCAGAGAGACTAGGATGTGGGATAATTACAAATAAACCAGCTCTTCTCGACACTGTCCTACTCTGCCCATTTCCCTTAACATGCTTGGCTGAGCTCGCCCTGAGGTTCTTAAGACAGCACAGCAGTCGCCAAGGGCTTCAGCTCCGAGATCCGCCAGGTACTTGTGAAAACCGTGGATGGTCCTCCCAGGGCGAACCTTCTCCTGGAAGGCAGGGGTTTTAACTCGTGGCTTCCTGATGATTTTTGAGTGTGGGAAACGTCCTCCCCATCCAGCCCCTGATCTACTTCTAGACCCGAGCCAGCCCAGAGGATACACACATTCTGTGTCACCCCTGCGGTTTGTATGGTAACCGCTCCCATTTACCGATTCCCTGCAGCATGTCAAGTACTGAGCGCTAAGTGCGTTGTATAAGTGAGCTCTTTTCATCACCGGAAGGATGCTGGGTGTTAGATAATATCTCACTCATTTTGAAGATGAGGAACTTGAGGCTCCTTTTGCAAATATTCAAGCCCAGTTCTGTCCCCGTAACGCAGACTCCTGCCTGCCACCCCAGAGACCGAATGCCCGTTTACTCTTAGGATGGGCCGGTTCTCTGTTTTTTCAGCTTTATTGAGATATAATTGGCATATAGCATTGTGTAAGTTGATGGTGTACAGAGCGGTGATTCGATACACGTATATATTGTGCAGTGATTACCACAATAAGGTTAGTTAACACCTCAATCACCTCACGTAGTTACCAGTTTTTATGCTGTTGTAGTGGGGACATTTAAGATCTATTCCCTTAGCAACTTTCAAGTATATAATAGAGTATTATTAAATAGAGCCTTTTACTTATACTCCAGTGCCGTGCATTGGGTCCCCAAATGTATTCATCTTATAACTGAGAGTTTTTACCCTTTGACCAACATCTCCCCATGTCCCCCACCTGCCCCCAGCAGGTGGCAACCACCATTGTAGGCTCTGCTTCTATGAGTTCAGCTTTTCTTAGATTCCACAGATAAGTGAGATCATATAGCATTTGTCTTTCTCTGTCTGACTTATTTCACTTAGCATAATGGCCTCAAGTTTCATCCATCTTGTTGCAAATGGCAGCATTTCCTTATTTTTTTAGTGGCTGAATGATATTCCATTGTACACATCTACCACATTCTCTTTATCCATTCTTCCGTTGATGGACATTAGATTGTTTCCATGTCTTGGCTGTTGTGAATAATGCTGCAGTCGACATGGGGGTGCAGATAACTCTTCGAGATCCTGATTTCACTTCTTTTGGGTACGTGCCCAGGAGTGGGGTTGCTGGATCATATGATGGTTCTAGTTTCAGTTTTTTAAGAAAACTTCACACTGATTTTCACAGTGGCTGTGCAATTTACATTCCTACCGACAGTGTATGAGGGTTCCCTTTTCTCCACGTCCTCTCCAGAACTTGTCATCTCTTGTCTTTTTGATAATAACCATCCTAACAGGTGTGAGATGGTATCTCATTGTGATTTTGATTTGCATTTCCCTGCTGATTAGTGATGTTGGGTACCTTTTCATGTACCTGATGGCCAGGCCAGGGCCTGGTAATCCAGCTGACCACTGACAAAGGGGAGAAGAAATATCTGAAACTTAGCAGTAATGTAGAGCCTTGCTCTTCACTCCTCAACTAAGGGCAATGAATTTCCATGTCACTTGCCCTCCTTTCCTTGAAGACGAGTGGGAAGAAGGGTTAAGGGAAGGGAAGAGGCTGTCTTCCCCCCTGAAGGCCGGTGGGTGTCCGTGCTTGGTGGTCGGATGGTGTGACGTGGTTGTCGAGGGGAGGCCCTGAGGCCTGCCTGGTGCACATTCAGGTTCACCTACTCACAGACGGAGCGAGCAGATTACTTCACGTCTCTGTGCCTCAGTTTCTCCATCTGTCCAAATGGGCTAATAGTAGCACTTATCCTGAAGGTTAGTGTGAGATTAGTTGAATTAATACCCATAAAACAGCAGCAACTGTACTTGACCTGTGGTATATGCCCAATAGATAATTACCTTTTTGTATTAGTTCCATATTCTGTGTATTCTTTTTTTTTTTTTTTTTTTTTTGCGGTACACGGGCCTCTCACCGCTGTGGCCTCTCCCATTGCGGAGCACAGGCTCCGGACACGCAGGCCCAGTGGCCATGGCTCATGGGCCCAGCTCTGCGGCACGTGGGATCCTCCCGGACCGGGGCACGAACCCGCGTCCCCCGCATCGGCAGGCGGACTCTCAACCACTGTGCCACCAGGGAAGCCCTGTGTATTCTTTTTTTTAAAATTAATTTTCACTGGCGTATAGTTGATTTACAATGTTGTGTTAGTTTCAGATGTACAGCAAAGTGAATCGGTTCTACATATACATATATCCACTATTTTTTAGATTATTTTCCCATATAGGTCATTACAGAGTACTAAGTAGAGTTCCCTGTGCTATACAGTAGCTTATTAGTTATCTATTTTATATATAGTAGTGTGTATGTGTCAATCCCAATCTCCCAATTTATCCCTCCTCACCTTTCCCCCCTGGTAACCATAAGTGTGTTTTCTACACCTGTGACTCTATTTCTGTTTTGTAAATAGGTTCATTTCTACCATTTTTTTAGATTCCACGTGTAAGCGATATCGTATGGTATTTGTCTTTCTCTGTCTGACTTACTTCACTCAGTATGACAATCTCTAGGTCCATCTTCTGTGTATTCTTCATCTTTCTTCCCCCTCCTTCCATGTTTCTACCTTCAAAAACTTCTCCAATAGTCCTAGAAAATCACTAGCTCTTCTGCTGACATCCTGTGCCAACGGGGACAGTAGTGTGAAATCTCGTGAACTGATCATTTTTAGGGAGGTCTGGGGGAGTTTAAAATGAGGAATCCGAAAACTCTGAGGTGTGTTTAGATGTGTGGGAGCCCTTTCACAATTTTGTAGCCCAGACAAGTCTCTTAACTCCTGACCTCCGAGGGAGAGAATATACATAGAGGTCATACACAGCTATGTGGAATGGTTTCTAATGACAGCAGAATCATTTTGCAAATGAAATCTTTAATGATCAGTCAAGGCTCATTTTTCTCCTTGGATGATAGAAGGTTAGAGAAACGAAACTATTAAATGAAAAGATCTACATGATTGATCAGAAAATAGCATTGCATTTAGTCTTCTCTCTTCCTTCTACTCTGGATATGCGGTGTTTGGCCAAACTATCTGATCACCGGGGCCTCAGTTTCACTGCTGGGGTAGGGCTGGCAGCACAGGCTCTGACGTCTGGAAGGGTTGGTGCTGATCCTGCTTCCCTCTTGCCTGGGTGACCTTGGACCCTTGTCCCCACCTTTGTAAGCCTCGCTCTCAGTAGTAAAGGGAGATCGGAAAGTCCCACCTGGTAGAGCGCTTCTGAGGTTGACCTGGGAAAACGCCTTTGAAATAGAATCCACATCCCTGGACCTCAGACTCCCCGGGGCTTGTTCACCTGAGGCTCTGCCCTGCCTCCCTCCATGCCCTTCCCCTCGGAGGAGAAGCCGAGGGGGTGATGGAGAGCCCGCAGGGAGGGGGGGGGTGCTGAGTGCTGGGCGTGGCCCCATCTAGGCCTCATGCATCCTCAGGGGACCTGCATTCTGATCGTGCCTCAGCAGAGCCTGCCGCTGGGCTTGGGGGCCCGTGCTCGGAGGGCTGGGCTGCAGAATTCAGGGGCCAGTATCAGCCACCTTCAAGGTCCAGTTCGCTTCTCAGGAACAGAGCTCACGTTTTCATCTCCATCCTCGGTGTGTGTCTCCTCTGACTCATCTTCTCTTGTTTCTAAACTTAGCAGAAGGAAGAGATGTTATGTATCGGTTCCCTACAACCCGGGAGTGCTTAGAGAGCGCTTGGCACCTACTAACTCTCGTTCGGGTGGTGATGGTGCCGGAGGAGTGAACTTCTTAGAGTTGCTGTCCATACGAGAGCACATCCTCGGTCGCGTCGCACACACGACGTGTGACTCAGTATGCTTGACCTGTATGGCTCAGGGGGTCGAGCAACCCTGTGAGCTGGTTCTTCCCAGTTAGACGGAAAAATAGACAAACCCCAGCTCTCAGCGAGCATGCAGTGGTGCTCAGTGAGAAGAGATGCGTGTAGTCACTGTCTTCTTAAAGGAAGGGATTGAAGTCAAGGCCCTGGTGAATTACACTTTAGGGATCATCTCAGGGACCCCATTCCTGGGCCCCAGCACAAGGCTGGTGTGGGAAGGTCTTCAGCCTGGACAGAGTAGACGTTCCCAGTGACTTGACTTTTATTTTCTCTCCATTCCCTTTTTCTTTTTTCTCCTTTTCTTTTCTTTTCTTCCTTCCTCTTTCTCTCTCCCTCTTTCCTGCTTTCTTCCTTCCTCCTTTTCCACTCCCCTCCCTCCCTCGCCTCCCTTCCTTCCTTCTCTGTCTCTCTTCCCTCTTTCCCTTCCCCCCTTTCCTCTTGGGCTTTAAAGCCAAGTAAAAACCCATCACCCACATGTCCCGTTCCCTCCATTGGTGAGGAGACTCCAGGGCTGATGGCACACATTCTAATAAACTATCCCACAGCGTTACCATAGAGGGAAGATTGCTCTTGAGAGGCATTGTGGGCTTTGTACTGAGAGGAATTTGGAAAACCTCCTGGGCCATTTAGTGTTGTGCTAATTTCCCAGGCACATCTCCCTGCTCTGTTCATGCTGTCTCAGCATCCCTGAGCACGTGCTGCCTCAGCCGCAGACACAAAGCACAAACCTTCTGGCAAGTGCCTGGCAGCCTGTAGTCACCCCAGGATCTGAAGCAAGGCCCAGTTTTGCAGATTGCTCTGGTGTATCACGGCTCTTTCCTACCCAAACACAGAGATGCTTTTGCTTTTAAAACTAACAGGAGTTCAGACCCACAGGGCACTGTTTAGTTTATTTTTTGGGGGGGGTAACCTGAGATTCAATAACAAAACAAGACAGACTCACTAGAGAAAATAATACATGGAGACAATGGACCAATGGAATTCGTAGCCCATTTTCATAGTGTACAGTGTTTTGCTGTTTGTGTCGAAAGATTTAAGATCATGTTGTAAGTAACGTTTTTCCTTCTTCCATGCTGCACTAGTACTTCCACTAAGCCGGTGATAAGAAGGAAGCATAGGTTGTGTTTTACGGTATAAAAATCCAGCCCTATTGGCCTGAAAAATGGCAGTTGTAAAGAACCAAGTAAATTGGAGTTGGGAGCTATTTCATTTATTCAACAATGTTATGAACATGAACTTGTATTGAAATAACAGGACATTTACTTTTACCAGATCCCCTGGCTCTTTGTTCCTCATACATACGTTGAATCAAATTCTTAGGCTGCACCAACTGGAAGAGCCACCGTGGGGCAACGGTTAAGGACCTTGGCTTCCATGCCTGCCCGTCAAGGTTCGCATCGGTCTGTGTAATCTTGGGCAAGTTTTCCAACTCTGCGCGCGTCAGGTGTCTCCTGGGAGAAATCATAGGATTGGCCTAAAGAGTCAATGGAATAATCTCTGCAAAGCCCTTGGGCTGGTGCCAAGTAGAGCATGAGCTCCAGGAACAGCCATTTGTCATTATTGGTTTCGTTGTTCTTGCTGTGGTTCCAAGTCCTTGTCCTCCAGGTTCTTACCCTCCAGCAGGAGGGGTTACCCAAGTAGACGGACATTCACCTGTGATGGCAGAAAGGACAGGAATGTTCTAGAATTGGGCTTCACCCAGACCAGGCCGGTCAGGGAGGTCTTCCTGGAGGAAGCAATGGCCCAGCTGTGTCTTAAAGGACACAGTGCAATGACCAGGGAGAGAACTGTGGGAACGCCAACATGACAGGGCCTGGTGGGGGAAGGGAATCTTGTAGAGCCTGAGAAAATGTGCTTAGAAACAAAAGTCAGCAGAGTCTCAGAATCTAGGAGGAGAGGAGGTTTGGGAGGGAGGAAGTGATTGATTGACTGTCAACATGCTGGAGAGTTCAAGAAAAATAAAGATTAGATGGTATCCTTTGGATCTAGTGACAGTGAAGTCATTTGGCTTCCATAAGGGCTATTTCAGCAAGTGGTGGTGAAGCAGCCCAGTGGTGTGCTGGTCAGTGTTTAACAACCGGCTCTCTTGTAGCCTTTACCCACTTCTGTGGGGTAGATACTCCCAACACGGCTGATGTAAAGCCACCAACTTGAGGTCCCTGAATCCCGATTGGGAAGAGAAGCTCACCAGCCTGACCTCAGGGGTCATGGCAGGGTGGCCAGGTGACAAAGCGGAGATGGGCAGATGACTTCCAGTTTCAAGGTCACAAACTTTCTGTAGCATTGCTGTAAGCAGTGTGGCACTATGTGTGCTGTCCTCAGTGCAGCTGCTCTTGGAGAATCTTGGTGCTCTCCCCTTCTCCGTGGGCCACCCCCCTGGTTCTTGGGTGTTTTCTCTTCCCCGTGCTGAGGAGTCCCCTTTTCTGTCATCTGCCTCTCAGAAAGACCCGCTATCTTCTTGTGACTAAGCTGAACCCCGAACTTTCCCAATCCTTAACATGTAATGGAATATCAAAAAGGAGGAGTTTGAGCATAAAGAGTCAGTCCTCTTGGCAAGGACATCTCAGGTCTGGAAAGATGACTCACTCTTTCTTTTCTGCTTGACCACTCAGTTGGATGATTTGACTTTGGGCTCAGAAAGCAACTTTTTAATCTTAATCTGGTTTCTTAAGTAGACTTTTCTTACTTGAATGAAAATATTCTATCCAATTGATCTGACTTTTCCCATCTCCTTGGTTATGAGTCTCAGTTCAAAATTATGCGTTGACTTTCTGGATTATACATCAGTTTCCTGTGAGTTTGGTTAATAGGAATCAAGACCTGAGAACCCCTGAGGGAAATGATAATACGAGCAAACATTTACGTGGCACTTAATATATACGGGGCACTCTCACAAGTACTTTGTATATAAATCCAAACAGCAAACCTACGAGGTCTCCATTTTACTGATGAGGAAACTGAGGCACAGAGCTATTTAGTAATTTGTCCAGGGTCACTCAAAAAGTATCAGAACCAGAAGTTGAATGTAGGCATCGGTGCCCAGTGTCCTAACCACTACCGTTTGCTGGCTGCTGAGTGGTGCATTCCAGAGCTGAGAATGAGGCCCTGGACCCTTGGACCCCATCCAAGTGCAGAGAACCTGGGAGATACCATCTAAACTACTAGCCACAGGCTTCTGCCCATCCCTGGAAGGAATGCAACAGAGGCTTCCTGGGGCCTTGAAGAGCTTCCTTCCCACTTTGAAGCTCTACCATTCCCGCTCCTGCAGCTGCCCTGCCCTCACCTGTTTCTTTGGTTTCTGGAAACGAATCCGTGATTACTGTGGCCACACGTGTCTGCTTCCTGGTGAGGAGGCTCAGCCCCGCCCCTGAGAACACATCTCTGCTACCTGCCCAACCAATGAAGCCCATCCTCCCTGCACCCCCAATTCCCTGGACGCTTCAAGAGAATGTCATTTGAGTGTTTTTGCCCCAGGTTATCCTGATAATGCCTTGTTTCCCCCACTTTACTGGGCACTTCGTGTCTCAGGCTGGACCATTAAGAGGCTCATAAAAAGGGAACTCGGATACAGTGGTTAAAACGATGTTATTCATCTTAAGACTCTCCCTGGCTCTTCGATGCTTTGTGACAAGGTGGTGGCCTTTTGCCTTCCATGTTCCCTCCTCCTTGGACCTCGCACGGATGCCCCTGGGAGCTGTTCTCAGTGAGCTTCCACTTCAAAACTCTGAGCTGGAAAAGAGACGACAAAGCACCTTCAGGGGTTATGGAGAAGCCTCATTGAGGAACAGAAGTAACTTCTGGCCAGAAGGGAGGATTGGCCTCCCCTGGTGTGTTCATACGTCTGCTGTTTGAAGTTGAATTTTAATCTGTGAGTTTAGTGGTGCCCTGGCTGTATCAGGAAGTTCACTGGATCAGGGTCAAGAGATAGCTGGCCTTCCTCCCATCGTCCTAGTAGAAGAAGAAGACGACCTTGGCGGAGAGAGGAAGGTGGTTCTTCCGTTCAGGACAGGGAGGGAGCGCCTTGGGCAGCTCCATCTACTTTGAACGCTAGTTCATCACCTGTGCAGTGGAAGGCTGGAGCTGTTTGATTTCCAAAACACCTATAGACCTAAAATTCCCGTGATTCTGTTGACAGAAGAAAACTTTTCTAGAGGTTCTTTGTTGTTAGTGTCATTGCATTTAAAATAAATTCTAATTAGTCTAGTCTTGGCCACAGGAGTCCTGTAAGGCAAATCTATGACAGTAGTTCATCTTTGGAGATGGTGTCTCTAGGGGATGTGGTTACTACATAGAATGAGTGGCCCTCTTTCTGTCTCGAGGCCTGACTAGGAGGGTGTGTGGCATTGGTGCCTCCGTCCTTGATGGTTGGCAGGAATGAAGGTAGCTGGGCACCCGCTTTTCCCTACAGGCTAGATCCTAGTCGCTTTGTAAGTTTTAACCTAGCCTACATAGAGACCGTGATAAAGCAGTGGTACCTTGCATCCCCTTATGGGCTCCTTACACCCTCGTGGCCCATTCCCCATGCGGAAACCAACATGGACGTGCTCTGGGGCTACTGCTCTGATAATACAGCAAGACACGTGTGTCTCATGTCTTCGAGTGCCAGCCGTAGCATTACTGTGTTGGAAACTACTGACCAGGGAGAATCGGCCAAAAGAAAGGCACGTGCCCAAACCATTCAAACACAGCGCAATGAGGTCAACGCCTTGCCGACGAATCATCAGTGCAGCGGGGCCCAGACCCGGGGGTTCTCAGGCAAGAGTACCGGGGGAGACAGCGGTTGAGGTGGGTTTTAAGTGTTCGTAGAAGCAGCTGAGAGGGGACCGAGAGGGTGTTCTGAGCAGGACTGGCTTGTAGGACGCCTGAGAGCGAAGAGAGCGTGTCCCTGGAGGGTGGGAGGGCAGAGGCAGAAGAGGATGGGGCAGGCTGCCCTCAGGTGACCAGAGCCATCGATGGTTTTCAGCAGAAGGAACTCAACTCACTGTTTTTGACACTTGATTGAGGATCTTCACTTTTTGTATTCCATCTCAATCTAAGTACGAAAATCTATATTTGAGTAATTGATTCTGTTAGTATGGTTTCCAGAAGGAAATGGTTCAAGTTCTTTGCCCCTCTTTGGAAAGAGGATTCTCTGAGGAAAAGTGTGTGTGTGTGTGTGTGTGTGTGTGTGTGTGTGTGTGTGTCTGTGTGTGTGTCTGTGTGTGTGTCTGTGTGTGTTCAAGATATAGTTAAAAGTTGGTAAGGAGATACGAAGAAGTGAAATTAGTTTCCATATTAGGAAAGTAGGGTTTATGAGTAAACTGAAAGATTGTATTTCTTACATAATGTTTCAAAATTCAGTGAATAACAACACTTCAATTTTCCTGGACAGTAATGACAGTAATCATTTATTGATGCTTCCAGTTCTGCAGACACTGGAAATGTCTAAACTCTTTAGACATATGAGCTCATTTAATCCTCTAACTAAGTAATTCACAGAATGGGTGTTTGGGGGGGTGGGGCAGGGGAGGTGGGAACAGGACATTTAGTTTTGGGATTGCTTTCTCAAAATTGTCTCTGTTTGGTCACAGGAGTTCAAGGTGTGTAATAGTCACCTAAGCATTTCACCACGAGCCTCTCATTAGCATGGTGACTGGAAGATATTTTCCCTCAATGGCAACATGGAGCCAGTAGGATTTGGAATAAAGTTATTAGTTGAAAATACATTTGTATTTTGCAGTAAAGTTACTTTTGCACCAAAGGAAACATAATTTTTAAGTCCTTGGACTAACTGGTTGCTATTGTTTTGTTTTGAAGTGTTTTTTTTTTTTTTTTGTAATGACCAAAGCAATCTGTGCTCATAGAAAGCAAATTAGGAAAAGTATATAAGCAAAAGGAGGAAAAACACTCATCACCCCACCTGTCCAGAAATCCCCACTGTTGACGTTGGCATCATTTATTTTAAATATTACCATTCATCTTTTTTTTTTTCCCAGAATATATTAATTAGCATCAATCTTTCAGCGGAGTAGGAGAATGATCTGCTAGCATGATAGGCAGATTGGGGGCTGTGATGGCCAGAAAATGAGGAACTCCACAGCATGGCAATTTGTGTTCCTTGCTTCTGGGAGATCTGTTCATTAACTTTGAGGAAAGAAGTAATTTTTGAAATCTTATTAAATATTTTATTGAAGTATAGCTGATTTACAATGCTGTGTTAATTTCTGCTACACAGCAAAGTGATTCAGTTATATATATATATATATATATTATTTTCATATATTCACGTAATATTCTTTTCCATAATGGTTTATCACAGGATATTGAATAGAGTTCCCTGTGCTAGACAGTAGGACCTTGTTGCTTATCCATCCTATATATACTGGTTTGCATCTGCTAATCCCAAACCCCCATGGATTGGTTGAGTTTTGAAAGTACTTTATATAGTCCCAGTAGTAGTCCTTTGTTGGATATGTGGTTTGCAGATGTTTTTTCCCACTCTGTAGCTTGTCTTTTCATTATTTTAACAGGGTCTTTCACAGAGCAAAACCTTTTAATTTTGTTGAAGTCTAAATTATATATATATATATTTTTTTTTTTAATGGATTATGCTCTTGGTGTAACTTCTAAGAACTCTTTGCCTAGCTTTAGGTCCTGAAGTTTTTTCTCCTGTTGTTGTTGTTGTTGTTGTTTTTCCCTAAAAGTTTCCAATTTTAACTTTCACACTTAACTCCATGATCCATTTTGAGTTAATTTTTGTAGAAGGTTGAGACTCAGCTCAAGGTTCACCTTGTTGTTGTTGCCTTTTGCTTCGATTTTCTTTTTGCTTTTCGCTTCCGTTGCACCAGTACCATGTGTTTAGATGACTGTCTTTCTCCACTGAATTGCTTCTGGACCTTTGTTTAAATCAATCAGTTGTGAGGGTTTATCCCTGCATTCTCTGTCCTCCGTGGATCTGCATGCCTACAGCGCTGCCTGTATCACACCGTTCTGATTCTGCAGCTAGACAGTAAGCCTTCAAATCAAGTGTTATTCCTCCCACTTTCTTCTTCTTTTTCAAAATTGTTTTTAGCTGTATCCTAGTCCCTTTGCTCCCTTTCATATACATTTTAGAATAATCTTGTTTCCATCTACAAAAAATCTTGCTGTGATTTTGGCACTGTGTTAACCAGCATATCAGTTTGGGGAGAATTGACATCTTTACCATGTGGACTTTTCAACCCATGAACATGGTATGTCTCTCCATGTATTTAGATCTTTTTTGAGTTTTTTTAATCAGCATTCATGATACAAGCCCTGCGCATGAATTGTTAGATTTATACTTAAGTATTTCATTTTGTGTGTGACTGTGAATGGTATTGTAGTTTAATTATCGGTGCCCGTGGGTTCACTGGTAGTATATAGGACTATGTACAATTGATTTTTGCAAGTATTTCTCTTATCCTGCGACCTGGCTGAACTCCGCTAGAGTTCTAGAAGTTTGTTTTGTTGTGGTTGTTGTTTAGATTACTGGACATTTTCATATTATGAGACTTTGGATCTTATTTAAACCTTCTGTTTTAGGTGGCTTTGCTGACACTGCTCTGGCAGGAGAAGGGGGTGGGTGCTGCCTGACTATTGGCAGTTGTAGGGAGAAGTCCAGGTTGGACTGGGCCTCCATTGACACCTGGGAGGCAGCTGCCCTTACTGCCAGGTTGGGGGAAAAGTGTAGCCTCCTGCGTGGTCTCCACTGAGCTGCCCGAGGTGGAGGCTGGCGGGGACAAGCCTTGTTACTGGCCAGCAGGGACAAAAGTTTCAACTCCCCACCTGGCCTTTCGTGACACCACCTGGTGCAGGTATTGGGGCATCTTGGGACAGTCTTGCAAGGATGGACGTTCAGGCTCCTCACTAGGTTTTTGCTGGGGTGGGCGATGGTGGGCCACCATTTTTCCTATGCTTTTTTGCTGGAGTTGCGTGGCTGTTGTCTGCATGTCTTGTCTTGCCAAGGACCCTATCCTGGTCCTTTGGCAAGAGAGAAAGCAGGCTTTCCTCGGGCCTTTTTAGTTTGCACCTGTTGGCGTTTCCAGTTGCCACCTTTTCCAGCCCTATATCTGGGATAGATGAGGCATAAAGAAAACTCAGGGAGTGCATCACCGTCATGTTCCTTGGATCCCAAGGTCCCTCTCCAGCCTGCATCCCCCCTCCCCTGCAGCATCTTCTGATGTTCATTTTCTATCAGATGTCCAGGGGTTTTGGTTGTCCTGAGCAGGAGGGGTAGGGAAAAGTATGTCTGCTCCGTCTTCTTGCAAGTGGACGTGGAGAGCTGGATTTGGTTCCTGGGCCCTTGTACTTAACCCCCAGAAGGTGAGAGGAAGGGAGAGCTGTGTGGCCAGAGTGGTCAGGGAGGCATTTGTAAGGTCAGTTAAACCTGAGTTGGCCAGAAAACTTCTGTTTTGGAAAGCTACGGAGGAAGGAGCTTTTTCTTCCTGCATTAGCCTGACGAGAGGTGAGGACACAGGAGTGGGATGTGTTGGAAAGATCAGGAAAGAGCCTGGCCCACAGCAGTGAGGGCTGTGGCAGGGGACAGGTACCATCAGGGCCCCCGTCAGGCTGGCATGTTCCTTGCTTCAGAGATGATGAACCCAAGATGGGAGTAGCCAAAATGTGCCTGCCTTCCTCCCTTCCTTTCGTGCAGGGGAGTTTATCTCGCTTAGAAAACCGACTCTCTTGATCCAGGGGAGGCCAATGCTGCTGGCAGTGAATTCTCTTGGAGGAGAGAGTGCCAGAGATGGGGGCTTCTTATCGCAAACTCCTTTGAGCCTTAATTTCTTCATCACACTCTTTATAGTTGTGAAAATTAGCTAGCATAGTAGATAGGGTATCCAGGACCGTGCCTACATGGGCACATGACCTGTGCCTAGTTTTCCTGGCTTCCAGAACCTTCCTTCCCTTCATTCATGGCTCACCGTGTGCTGGTGTCTGCTCTGTATCAGCCCTCTGGTTCTCAGCTCATGGAAATTTGGGAGGCGCTAGCTTTTCACATGCTTGTGTACGGTCAGTCAAATTGGATTAGAATCCATAGATGTCTTCACTTGAGGTTGTAAAAGATTTGCCAAGAGTGCATGTGGCCACATCTGGGATACATGTCACATTACAGTAATCAGGGACGTCTGGACTTCTAGTAGAAGTTGGGCAGGAGTCATGCACTCTTACAATATTAGACCTGTAGGATCCGTAGATGTTACCCTGTTTAATCCCTTGTATTCAGTGTTTGCTGTTTTTGTTGATTTTTTTAATAGAAAAATTAATATATATTCATTATTACACATCAAGTGACATAGAAATGTACAATATGGAAAAAGTTAATATCTATGGCATCACCTTGATAATCTTTCATTTCTCCCTCTGGTGTAGCTAATGTTAAAATTTTGTTGTTTACCAGTCTTCACTTTTCTTTCCACTCATAAATTCATATACGTATATGCTTAGGTTTTGTTTTTATGTTGTTTTAAATGAAAGCAACAACATATTCACATTACACCGAAACCAGGTTCCTGTGCTTAGTAGTACATCATGAACATCTTTGTGGGTCTTTATTTTTATTTATTTATTTTTAAATAAATTTATTTATTTATTTATTTATTTTTAGCTGCGTTGGGTCTTCGTTGCTGTGTGCGGGCTTTCTCTAGTTGCGGCGAGCGGGGGCTGCTCTTCGGTGCAGTGCACAGGCTTCTTATTGCAGTGGCTTCTCTTGTTGTGGAGCACAGGCTCTAGGCGTGCGGGCTTCAGTAGTTGTGGCACATGGGCTCACTAGTTGTGGCTCGTGGGCTCTAGAGCGCAGACCCAGTAGTTGTGGCACACGGGCTTAGTTGCTCCGCGGCATGTGGGATCTTACCGGGCAAGGGCTCGAACCCATGTCCCCTGCGTTGGCAGGCAGATTCTTAACCATTGCACCACCAGGGAAGCCCTTTATTTTTAAATTTAACTTTACTTTTATCAAAGCAGGATACTTATATGTCGTTTTAAAGATCAAATAGTAAGACTAGGTTTAAAATGAATAATAGTTTTCCTTTGTCCCTTTCCCCCACTACTCTGATTTTCTCTTCCGAAGAGGATACATTTTAAACTCCTTGAACTGTTTCTTCTGGTATTTACTTCCAAGTTTCTAAACAAAATCTCTATTACTATTTCTTGATTCATTTGTTTTAGAACATCATTTATTGACATTGTACTAACTAGAGGATTCAGCTGTTTCATCTAATCCCACAAACATACATATGCACTCTCTCTTTCTCTCTCTCTCTCTCTCTCTCACACACTCACACACACCCCCCCACACACACACCCACACACACATCTTAAATGATTAAATCAGAGATCAGTGCTTACATTATTGCTTATTGCTACTCTGTGAATAACATTCACAGCACAATCATAAAGTATATTAGGATTACATTTTCTGTCTTGTACCTTTTTGGTTTTCCCTAGATTTAATAAGTACCTTGTTTCTCTTTTAAATTTTAATGTCCTTTATTGGAGTTCAATTTATATATAGTAAATGCATCCATTTAAAATGTATGGTTCTATGAGTTTTTGAGTAGTGTACACATCCAGATAATCACCAGCCCAATAAAGGTACAGAATGTTTCCATAGCTCAAAAAACTTCCAGTGTCCTTTCCCAGTTAATCCCTTCCACTCCGTCCCGGGCAATCACTGATCTGATTTTTTTTCACTATAATTATTTTTGCCTGTACTAGAACTTCACATAATGAAATCATCCAATATGTATGGTATCTTTGTTGGCTATCTTTCACTCAGCAGGATGTTACTGAGCTCCATTTATGCTGCTCTGTTAGTCCTTCTTCACGCCTGCAAAGTATTGCATTGTATAAACATATACAGAGTGTTTATCCATTCACCTATTGATGAACAATTGAGTTCTTTCCAGTTTGCAGCTGTTATGTTAAAGATGTTATAAACATTTGTATTCAGGTCTTTGTGTAGATGTGTGTTTTCATTTCTCTTGTGTAAATACTGAGGGGGGGGCATTGCTGGGTAATTTCATAGGTAGTGTGTTGAACTGTTTCCCAAAGTGATTGTACCATTTTTATTACCTCCAGTAATGTAAGAGAATTCTAGCTGCTTGTCAATGTTTGGTGCTGTCAGTATTTTTAAAATTTTAGCCATTTTAGTGCTTGTGTAGGCATGATTCATTGCAGGTTTTAAAAAAATTAACCGACTTTATTCATTTAGTTATTTAACCATTTATTTATTTAAGCAGTTGTAGGTTTTCAGAAAAATTGAGTGCAGGGTACAGAGAATTCCTATATACCCTCACCCTCGGTTTCCCCTATTATTAACATCTTGCCTCAGTGTGATACATTTGTTACAATTGATAAACCAATAGTGACACATTATTATTAGCTAAAGTCCATAGTTTATATTGGGTTTACTCTTTGTGTTGTACATTCTATGGATTTTATCGATAACAAATGTGTAATGACATGTATCCAACATTACAGTATCATATACAATAGTTTCACCGCCTTAAAAATGCCCTGATCTCCACCTATTCAGCTCTCCCTCCCCCCTTCCTCCCTCCACCCACACCCCAGCAACCACTGATCTTTTCACTGTCTCCCTAGTTTTGCCTTTCCCAGGGTGTCATAGAGTTGGAATCACGCAGTCCATGATTGGAAGGCGTGGAAATCAAGCGTTTCCAAATTGGCTTCTTCCACTTAGCGATATGCGGTTAGAGTTCCCCCATGACTTTCTGTGACTCGATAGCTCATTTCTTGTTCATGCTGAATAACATTACGTTGCCTGGATGTCCCACAGTTTGCTTATCCATTTATCTATTGAGGGACATCTTAGTTGCCTCCTGGTTTCGGCAATTATGAATAAAGCTGCTGTAAACCTCTTGTGTTTCTTTTGCTGGGTAGGGATAGAGCTTGGGTGTCAGTGTTCTGGAGCTGAGCTAGGCAGGGCCTTTGTTCAGTCACCTGTCTTCTCTGAAGTGCTTCTTTGACCCCTCAGCCACGTCTAAGGCTGCCTGATTCTGTCTGCAGAGTGAATCTCAGCCTTTCCCCCTGGGTTTGCTCTAAGGGCAGGAGAGAGAATCGCGGGTCTGATCCATCCAACCTGAGGTATCCGACATCCTGAATTCCTGAGCCTTCTGGGGCTCAGATGCAAACCAGCCCAGGTTTTGTTTGCTTTTTACTCACCCACCCCCATCCCACCCTCAGGCTTACATTTTGGGTCTTCTGATCTGTCAGGCTAGTTACAGTTTGACCTGTCCTAAGTCATTTTTCCTCCTAATCTCTTTTTCTTTCTGCTGTGCCTAATGAAACTCATTCTTTTTTTTATAATATCTGCATCGTATACTATAATATGAATATATCATGACTTTTTCCCCATTTATTCACTCATATATTAATTCAGTAAATACTTACAATATATGATGGTGGTATATTAAAAATTGAGACAGTCCTTTTTTTTTGACCACACCCTCTCAGATGCCCTCTTTATCATGACTTGCTGAACCATTTCCCTGTTGATGGACTTTTGGGTTGTTTCTGTGTCTTTATTTTGCTTTTGCCTCCACACATAATACTTGGATAAACATCCTTCTCCATGTAGCCTGTCATACTGGGTTCTTTTATTTTGATAGAAAGATTCCCCCAAGGGGGATTGCAGGATCAAAGGTACGTATGTTTTCTATTTTAATAGACATTGTCAGATTAATTTTCCAAAACTTGGTTGCGATTTACACTCCCACAAGCTCTGGAGTCCCTTTCACTTTTCAAGTGAGGAAATTAGGATCCCAGGAGGGCTGAGCATTATTTTAAGCAGAGTATTTGCAATTAGATGATTATTCTTTACTTTTTCAGTAGTAAGTTTTGATAATAATGCTGGACTTTGGGAGTTCCCTGGTGGCCTAATGGTTAGGATTCCTGGCTTTCACTGCCATGGCCTGGGTTCGGTCCATGGTCGGGGAACTGAGATCCCACAGCCACGTGCCACGGCCAAAAATAAATAAATAAAATAAAATGGTTAATGGTTAATTTAAAAAAATGCTGGATTTTTTTTTTTTTTTTTTTAATTGCTGTACGCGGGCCTCTCACTGTTGTGACCTCTCCCTTTGCGGAGCGCAGGCTCCGGACGCGCAGGCTCAGCGGCCATGGCTCACGGGCCCAGCCGCTCCGCGGCATATGGGATCTTCCCGGACCGGGGCACGAACGTGTGTCCCCTGCATCGGCAGGCGGATTCTCAACCACTGCGCCACCAGGGAAGCCCGCTGGATTTTTTTTTTAAATAAGGGGGAGAATAGGACTGTAACCAAAGGTCCTCAGGTCAGCATAGGTAGGAACATTTCCTAATTTTCCGTGCGACACCAACAGCTTTGACTGGAACTTGTGCGCGCAGTCCCCGAACTCCTCATGAAGCAGAGGTCATCCTGTCCTCAGTGAAGGGCTGTGAACACCTCTGGTGCCCCATGGGAGCTCCGACAGGGACACTGCTCATTCCCTCTGGAGAGGAGGACTTAAGGTGGTGTTTACCTGACTGATCTGAGATGTGTTTTTCTTTCAGGAACAAAGTGTCCTGTTCCTGAGGCCGTTAGAGGCTCAGTGCATTTCTTCTCTGGACCATAGTGAACAGGACCCAAACTGGTCTTATTAATCATTGCGACCCCTCTGATTGCCGATTTTTACTGTTCTCATTTTAACTTAGCTACTTCTAACACGTTGACGTCCCTGGACGGTGTAAGGCCTGCCTTTGTGAGCAGCGGTTGCCACCTGGTTCCAGGCCTCCAGCACGGAGGGTTCACGGGGACCGATCCTGGGGAGAATACGCTGCCCCAGAGTTGGAGGCATGAGGAGATAGTTGGAGTGGGGCAGGTGGCCTTAGCCTGCCGGGGCGGAGGGACTGGGATTGTTACCAAACCAAACTTGGATCCACTGGCCCAAGGGGAAGCAAAGCCAATCTACTGGGTTGTGGTGAAGGAGAGTACAGCGTTTATTGCAAGGGGCCCAGCATGGGGCCAAGCAAGGAGAAAGGGCAGCTCAGGCTCAGAAGACCTGAACTGTCTGATTGCTTTCAGGGAAGGGGTTTTAAAGGGAAGGTTAAGGGTTCCTTAACCCTGTGGGTTGCAGGGTGACTGATCAGCTCATGCACAGGTCTCTGATTGGTCGATGGTGAGGTAACAGGGTGATGTTTCTGGAATCTCAGTTATCAACTTTCTGGCTCCAACCAGTCTGGGGTCTATGTGTTGGTGGTCAGCACACAGTTAACTTCTTCCACCTGGTGAGGGTTTCAGTATCTGCAAAACAAGTCAAGGATACGGCTCAGGATATCATCTGTAGCCCTTGAGGAGGAGCTAAAGGTCCTGGACTTTGTTTTATGGCTAAACTAATATTATTTTGTCTTGCTTGACTATTTTCCTTTGTTTCTGTATTTTCTCACTTCTCTGGTTAAATTTGCTCTTTGGAACTCTGGGAAGGCCTAGGAGGCTAAAGCTTTTCTGCAAGCAAGAGGCAGGGCACATGGCACGGTGAGGGCGGGGGCAGGGGGGAACGTCAGTCCCTGGGAAAACCCTGCAGGGTTCTGCTTGGTTTCAGGTTCTGAGTCCAGCATGGAGCTTTCCAGCACTGTGGCCAAGGGCAGCCCAGCTTCTCAAGCATCAGATGGGCTACCTGTAGAGCAGTGATAATGACATCTTGTCTGTGTCTATAATGTCTGTAAGACTAAACCCATGTGCTAGCTCAGAGCTCGGTCACACATTCTCCCTGCAACTTTCCTTCCAGAACCTTCCAGGTTCAATCCTACCTTTCCTGGACGTGACACCTGGAGCATCACTTGTCTCTTGTGAAGGCAAAGATTGGCTCTCCTTTGCTTACTTACCACTGGCTTGCCAGCACCTGCCACAGTACTTAGTGACAGAGTGAAAGATAAATTTAAAAAAACACGTTGCTGGCTTCCTCTCACCCTTTGTGACTTTTTCAAAACCCTGGGAGACATTTAACTTTCATCATCATCATAGCAATGACCTCAGTGTTCCTGACTTTTCACTCTGTGCCAGAGTCCCTGCTAAGTGCTTGACATGATTATTATATGGACAATATCTATTATATTATTATTATACAATTCTTATTATAGCACATAACTTTATATTTGCTTATTTAATCCTCACAGCAGCTCCATGAGGCATCCTGAAAGTGTTCCCGTGTTTATGGTTGAGAAAAGTAAGACCCAGAGAGGTTAAGTCATTTGCCTGACAACTCTCAGCTGGGATTCAAACCCAGCCTCTGGATCCATAGCCCAAGCTCTTCTCATTCACCCCCAATTCCCTCCTTCGTTCCCTTGACCAATGGTGTCATCACAGCCTTTCCCTCGGTGTCACAACACAAGAGATCATCATGGTGCCTCTGAAGCTTCCCCTTAATATATTATATTAGGGTTATGCCCTCTGATGCTTCAAGCCATTTAAAAAACCAAATACAGTTCAATAGACTCAGATTCTGCTGTATCCTCCCCACTGTTTTTCTCTCCATCCAGTTTTTCTCCTTTAAATGCATCTTCCAGAACTACTTAATTTAACAGACACATACTGTTTCCTATACACAAAGTCATTTGGTCCTCAGAACAACCCAGTGGGAGAGGTACTATTTTTATCCCCATTTTATAGGTGAGAAAGCTCAGGCCCAGAGAGGGTAAGCCGCTTGCTCGAATCGGTAGAGCTGGATTCAAATCTTAGAAATCTGGCTCCGAAATTCAGAATCCAAGCTCTGTACGATCAAAAGTCTTTGGCAGCTACATGCTTGTTAATTAAGAGATGTTCAGATCCTTTGCCCTGACCTTCAGAGCCCTTCAGAATCACTCCCCAATTTACTTTATTCTGACTCATATCCAGGAAGTCAGCCTTAATCACTGCTCTTTTAGCCCTTACATCCCTTTAACACCAATTCAGAGTATGGGGTCCGGCAGCCCAGTGTTTGTTCCTCTTGCGTGTTTGATTCAAGACATGTTGTTTGATTTAGGGCATGTGCCATGGATTATTCGGGATATACTGAGGAATGTTCTCACCACTCGTTGTTAGAGAACCAGACTGAGGCACAAGTCCTGAGCAGCTTTTGTTGGAAGAAATGAAATGAACCCAGTTTAGCTAATGTGGACTCACCTAGATGCTTGTGGAAAGGTAACAGTCTCCCACCTTCTTTCTGAGAGTCTGGGCCCTTTCTTCCCCTTCGGAGTGCATTGATGGAGCTTTTCTGTTCTGAAAAGAGAGCTTCATATATAAAACCTATGCTAGGAATACTAGAATGTTTTCATACTTTGCATTTTTCTTCACAGAGCTTATTAAAGGAGAAAATTCACAGTTAGAAAGTAATTTCATTGTCTTAACTGTGGGTGTAACCGAGGAAAACCTGTGATTCCCTTGCAGAGATTCTGACTCATTAAGCCTGGGGCAGGGTCCTGGGATTTGTGTTTGTAGAAGCTCTGTCCTTGATTCTGATGCAGTCCTTCATTTGGGCACCACTGGCGTTGGGACATTGCTCTGAAATGTGGTTAACCTTGGAAAAAGTAAAAGGCTTTGCATCATACTCAGAGGTGCAGCAAACTTTCCTGGTCTCAACACCTTAATATTTAGTCTGTTCTAAAAACTGTTATGAAGCTACAGAGTAAAGATAAAACAACAGAGCACTAATGGTCTGCACTTAAAAGAAAGGGGATGTTTTTATTAGATGCTGAATTCTTGTTAGTTTTAAAAAAGCATATGACAAATATTACCATTTTGTTTAATTTGCCAGGGGATTTATTTTATCGTGATCTTGAAAATTATAACTTTATGCAATCAACTTTGCCCTCCACCTGCTGCCGTGGAAACATCTTGTTCCAAGGTGTTGAAAGCCCAAGATGACAATAAATAAATAGAAATTAAAAGCAGTACAGAAACAGAGCTAAAGACCTGTCCTTCCTGCTAGAACTCTTGTGTGCATCCCATGTCGAGATTGTCAGCACATCACTTGGAGCAAAGTTAGAGGCCTTTGTGGCTGGGAAGGGAGGAGCTTCTTGTGTGGGAAGATCTGATTATAGTCATTAGAGATGGGACACATTCTCTACCTCTGGTTTTGTTTCAGCCTCCACAGTATCTTGCAGAAAAGTGCCAAATGGTAACTCTTAGAAGAGCCGAATGGTGTTTTTTGTTTGTTTTTTAATTTTAGAGTTCTCGATTTTGTTAGGATGTACCATTTCTCTGGGCTTGAACCAGTGTTTGCTGGTAGCATCCTCTCAAGCGAGAGGCTCCAGGTACAGAAGGAAGGGGAGTGTCTATTGAGAAGGTTATGAGTTCAGGGTTATTATGGTCATAGAATGAGGGTGGATAGAGGTGGGGCTGTGTCCCTCTGTACTGATCACCTGATCTTTAGTGAGTTCAGAGGGACCTCAGGCCAGAAGGGCTTTAATGCTTCCAACATGGGCTTTTCATCTTGCTTTTGGGTATAGTTTGGACTAATGACCCCTTTCCAACCCTAAGGGTATAGGATTCTAACAGTTAAGCCCAAATTCCTCACCCTGATCTTTGACGCTGTTTATCACCTGGTCATCTCTTACATAACTGTAATACCGCCTCTTCTCCCCAACACCCTCTTCTCACTGGCAAGCTCATTTCTGCCTCTGGACCTTCTGTCTTTTCTTTTTGATTAATTAATTAATTTATTTTTGGCTGCATTGGGTCTTCGTTACTGCGCACGGGCTTTCTCTAGTTGCGGCCAGCGGGGGCTACTCTTGGTTGCGGTGTGTGGGCTTCTCATTGCACTGGCTTCTCTTGTTGCGGAGCACGGGCTCTAGGCGCACGGGCTTCAGTAGTTGTGGCACGCAGGCTCCAGAGCGCAGGCTCAGTAGTTGTGGCGCATGGGCTCAGTTGCTCCGCGGCATGTGGGATCTTCCCGGACCAGGGCTTGAACCCGTGTCCCCTGCATTGGCAGGCGGATTCTCAACCACTGAGCCACCAGGGAAGCCCAACCCAGCCCTTCTGATGGCCCGTTGGGAGTTCTTTCTGTCTGTGGTCTCGTGCTTGGCCTAAAAAGTGGGGTGTCTCCCAATTGGTGGGTCTCCTCTAGCCACGCCCCAGGGGGCTGACCCACAGCGAGTGAGCCGTGCCTCCTCTGGTAGATAAAAAGGTAGTAACGTGCGTGTTGGGAGCTGAGCGTGATCTAAGAAGTCACTCCTTTCCTGCAGTGGGTCCCATCCCTGCCAGGGGTGTGTTCTGTCTTGGCCGCCACACTTCGGGAGAATGGGGGGGAGATTGGAGCCGTGCCTGAGAGGAACAAGCAAATAGATCAAAGCCTGCCTTAGTCATCTTACAGGAGAAGGTTAACGCAGTTGAGAGGTTTTCATTTCTTTTCCCCCCCTGAGAAGCAACAGTGAGAGGCGAGGCAACAGTAATGCTCAAATAACTGAGGTTTCTGGCAAGTTCCTTCCATCTCGGCAGAAGTTTAATCTGGAGAAGGTCAACTTCAGGTGTAGTGACAGAGAGTGTTGTGGCATCGTGAGCTTGCTGACAGTAAGCGTTGTGAGATACCTACGCAGACCGCTCAGGGTGATTGTAGAAACTTGGTCCCTAAGACTGTGTGAAAAAATCAAAGCTCTTCTTCCGAAAAGGCTGGGCACACACAGGCTTTTGTCCTGGGCACCCTGACCTTTTACATTCACTTGACTCTCTGAGGCCCTGATCTGGGTAGTTTGAAGTCTGCCCAGAAAGAATATTTCTCAGGCTTGGCTCACCCTGACCTTGGATGGAGGATTCCATGGAGGATTCCTTCTGGGCCACTCGGTGGCACTCTGGGAACTGGGAGAGCCTGAGGCCAGCTGCTGTGGGGCTTGGGTTGTCCTGGGGTCCGAGTAGGAGCTTTTTGTTTCTTGAAGGATGATTTTCAACCCCATCGTGGTCGGAAACAGTTGTCTGCCCTGTTGCTGAAGTAATTCCTTGAGGGGTCCTTCTGCGTTAGCATCCCGCTTCTCGAATGTACTGTCATCTCCCCTGGCCACACAGCGTCGAATGTGCACTGCTTGACTGGGGAGAGAAAAAATAAAACGTAACCTAAAAACCCACCTGCTTTTTCAGGAGACACCTCCAAACGGACAGATGCCCCCAGGTTCCCCTCCGGCAGCTGTTTTCAGCTGTAAGACAGCCAGTCGCCCAGTGACCGTCTTCTGGTCCTGTCAGTTGTCCTTCAGGCACTGATTCTACAGGGACAGAGCTCTGGGTGGGAGATTTCTCACCTCCTCCTCTAGCTCAGTGGCATGGGGACCAGGAACTCGTGTCCCCTGTCCTGCTGGCACTGCATCTCCCTTTTCTTCTGTGGATTCCATTCAGGGACACTCTGGCCAGCCCTGCAGAGCCACTTGCTGCAACTTCCCCACTGAGCATTGCTATGATTCTTGACTCTTTGCCGGTGCTTCCTGTTCTTGAAGCTAGAGTCTAGTTTTGTTGTTCTTCCTACCAGCGCACCCCCTGTCACCTTCCCTGCCACCAAGAGGCAACATCTCAAGGTTCCCTGGTTGGGGACCTCATGATGACATGAGCCAGGGGTCGTGATGGCGGCCAGGATTCTGGCCGTGTTCAGCAGGCCTTGGGTGACAGCACAAGCAGGAGATTAGGATTTGTTTTGTGCAGCTGTTCGTTCATTCATTCTTTCATTCATTCTTTCTTTCATTCATTCAGCACGTGTCACATGCTGTTCTAGGAGACACGATACAATAGTAACCAAGACAGATGCAGTCTCCATTTTGATGGAGTTTACACTGGAGGGGGAAGGGTACAGGACATAGACAGTGAACCTGATAATTTCAGAAGTTGATACACACCGTGAAGGCTATGGGAGAGGACAGTGAGAGGGTGAGGGTTCGGGCCCTGCAGACCGAGCGCCAGGCTGTCTCAGCTCCGTGTGACCGTCCAGGCCTGGTCCATCTGGTTGTGCTGGACAGAAGACCGAGAACCACCACCTCCTGCGACTTCCAGCCCAGCTCAAGTGTGTGCTTTTCACTTCTCTCAGGAAACCCAACGGCCTCTCAGTTGTTTGTTTGCTTTAAGACCTGTAATCAGTGAAGCATCTGATTTAGTAGAAAACTGTTCAGACTTCACCATTTGGAATAGATGAAATATAAAGTTGTGTTCACTCACAAGTTTACTGAGTGCCCTCTGAGCCCATGGCATCAAGCAGGAGCACAGGACAAGGTCCTGCCTTCAAGGAACTCCAGTCTGGGGGTGGGTGAAGGGGTAGATGCACCCTTGAGAGAGAGGAGGAACCCAGGGGACCTTCCCAAGGATGCAGGAAGCCCCTCTGCGTTTCAGATCTATTGGTTCATGGTCCTGCAAATGTCCATAGTTATTGGAAATGAGGCCTCCATATTTTAATGCAGCAAAACTGATTTTGTTTATAAACGTTAAACCTGAGTTAAAATCGGGAGCAGTGATCTGCAGAGCTAAGGCTTTTATCTTATACGGGTTGATTCTTTCTCGTTCTTCTTTGCTAAAATATGTGACTCCTGATAAAACCCAGTGTTTCATTTTATATTTAAATGATGCCCCATTGGACATTTTTATTACGAACAATTCACTACTTAAAAATCCCCTGGGCTGGAAAGAAAACCAACCAATTTAAAGTGGAAGAAATCTCCCTCTTGATCACTGTGAGTTTCTCCATCTGGACATTCAAACACTTTCCAAATTGTCCTTGGAGTTTTTTTTTTAAGTTGTGGTAAAATGCACATGAAATTTACCATCTTCGCCATTTTAAGCCTATAATTCAGCGGCAGTAAGTACATCACATTTCTGTGCAGCCAGCACCACCATCCAGCTTACAGACCTCTTTTCATTTTGAGAAAAGACTGGAGTTTTTACAGCTTCTCTTGCTGATAGGTGTATTTTATTTAGCCAAGGCACTATTACTAGGTATTTTATATATGTAAAATGTATAACGTTTACTTGATATGTAATCACATTTGTATTTGATTTAATTCTCACCATAATCCTAGAAGGGTCATATTATATACAGACATACCTTGGCGATATGGCAGGCTTGGTTCTAGACCCCTGCAATAAAGCGAATATCATAATAAAGCAAGTCACGCGAATTTTTTGGTTTCCCAGTGCACATAAAAGTTATGTCCACACTATACTGTAGACTATGAAATGTGCAGTAGCATTAAGTATAAAAGAAATGCATATACCTTAATTTTAAAACACTTCATCAGCTAAAAAGCGCTGTCGTCTTAGCCTTCAGCGAGTCATAATCTCTTGGCAGTAGTGACATCAAAGATCACTGCTCACAGAGCACCATCACAAATATACTAATAATGAAAAAGCTTGAAATATCGTGAGAATTACCAAAATGTGGCACAGGGACGTGAAGAGAGCAAATGCCGTTGGAAAAACGGCACTGATAGATTTGCTTGACAGAG
This sequence comes from Physeter macrocephalus, assembly GCF_002837175.3. Taxonomy (NCBI): domain Eukaryota; kingdom Metazoa; phylum Chordata; class Mammalia; order Artiodactyla; family Physeteridae; genus Physeter; species Physeter macrocephalus. Next base: position 25,087,088 of record NC_041224.1, on the reverse strand, counting down.
TTACCAGAAACCTTCAATGTGCAAAAAACAAAAAAATCCCCAGAATAACCCTCGCGGTACCTGTGAAGCGCAGTAAGGCAAGAGCTCAATAAACTGAAGTGCAAGTAAACTAGGTGCGCCTGTACTCTGTTTTTACTGGTAAGAAAACAGGTCAAGTGCCTTGTTTAAGGTTGTACAGTCAGCAGATGTGGGAATGGGAATCTGAACCCAAGTTTCTCCAAAGCCAAGGTTTTTCCTACTATGTCACAGTGATTTTCAGTATAAAATTTTGGTTCTGGCGTCCTGCCCCTCCATGAGTCACTCTTTCAGCACAGGTCAGAGCGCTGGTCACATTTTCCCAGAATACTGGGCATGTTTCCTTTGTTCTCGAATCTTCCTAATCAGCACACGTGAGCGCCAACACAATAGGCGTGTGCAAAAGCAGCTAGAAATCAACACCATACTCTCTTTGAAGGGGATTTGGAAACTTAGGTCGCTAAAACGTGATGACTGCATATGCCTCTGTTTAGAATATTCTCCCCTCTAAAAAGTCAAGCGTTGTTTCTTAACTCTAACAGGAGGAAGTGAATCTCATTGTTACATTACCTTCCTGCCCATTGATGATGGCATTTGTGTCTTTCTTTTATGAAAACACATGGACATATGACTTAAGTTTCCTTCTTAATCTCATCACTGGCTGGCCCGGGTGTAGAGGGAGGTAGAGGCAATGTTAATACTGTAGAAGGTCCAGGAAAGGTCCCAGTGTCGGTGCTACTGGACCTGCTGACATACAGGTGCCCTCGTTGTTGGGGAGCCATATCAGCTGCAAAAATCGTGCAAGTGTTGGCAATCTTTTTTATCCTTGGAAGAAGCAGTCTGTTGGAGAACATGGTTAGGAGCTAGCGGTGAAGCATCCTTGGTAGCGGTAAAGCATCGTCGGCTCCTTTCCCCTTTGTGAGGCTGTGGTGCTATATTCAGGCGTATCACTCAGATGGGAACACGAGCCATATGGCACAAGATGGAAAGAAACGCACTCCTTCTCTAGTTTGACATGCAAACAAGAGGGAAAACATCACAGATGCACAAACTGGCTTCTAATCTTAGAGAGTAGGGGAAGGCCACCAAGCACCCCAGCCCATAGCCTCATAATATCTCCTCCCCACCTCACCACTCCCACGGCTCCTCCCTTGCCTGTGCCTCCAGGGACCAGAGGCAGCAGAATGGTGGGGGGCAGTAGGTGGGGTTCCAGACATACTCGTGGTGAGAAGTACCTCACGGCAGGGAAAGAGGGTGCTGCTGTGTTTGCAGGAACCGTCTCTCTTCCTCCTCTATCTCTCTCTCTGTCTCTCCATTCCCCCCTGCCCCCTGCTACATCTCATCTTTTCCCTCTCCTTCCCCTCCCCCTCTACACAAACACACACACGTACCTCCCTCATTGATTGGCTGGAAGTTCATTGCAAAGTGGGGATGGGGATTGATGAAGACTAGGCTCCTAGCTAATGTTTCACTTTTTCTCATTCTCAGATCCAAAGCTCTCATCCGTGACCTTCCTCAGATCTGCTTTGAATGGCTTTGCATTGCCATCTGGATAAAGTTCCAACTCCTAGCCTGGTTGCTCTCCAAGATCCAACCTTTGTTCTTGGCTTTATCCCACTGCATCCACCAAGCCTTCCCCATCCTCACCCCCAGCCCTTTATAATCTGACCATTGCAAACCCTTGCTGCTCGCCACACGCTGTGATCTGGGGCACCTTGGGCCTTTTGCAAAGGCCCTTCTCTCTACCTAGAAGACTCTGTCCCCTTTATCCCCCACCCACATACCACTTTTCCTGGATGATTTCTCCTCATCTTTCATCTGCCACATTCATTTCCGTTAGGAAGTCTTCTCTGAGCCCCTACAACTGGCCAGGCTCCCCTCCTGCGTGATCCCATAACCCCTATGTTAACACATAACACGCAGCATCAGAACAGCCTGCTCACTGGAGTCTCCTTGGAAAACCCGAGGAGCTCACACGTAGTAATATCCTCAGAGCTCAGTAAAGGTCTGATGAAGGAAGGGGTGAACTCCGTCCCACACTGGCTGTGTAGCCATCCCTGCCCATCCCTCTTTTTGTACCATCAAGTCTGTAAATGTGGAAGAAGAGCGGGATGGAGGAAGGTGAGCTGTCTACCTTCCCTCTGCTGTGGTAGAAAACACATCCTCAGGGACACGTTCTCTGGCCACTGTCATCTCCATCACTGTTCCTCTTGTCCCACCCCCTCCCTTCCAGTGTTCATTACAGTCATAAATGATCTTACTTGTCTGCTGTCCTTCACCCTCTCTGGACCGTTTTCTTCACAAGCACCGGGACCTCATCCCTCTGGCTCCCTCTTTAGCTCTACCACGTAGTTCCTTCCTTCCTGGGACATACAAAATGTTCAGTACCTATCTGCTGAATTGTAGGAATTAATTAATTCAGTTGACAGCCATATACGGGACTTTCAGCAGCAGAAAATCCTCTCTCCCTTTTTTTGCCTTACAAATATGGAAAAAGTGCTTTTCAAGAGGAGTGATCAGACCCAGAAGGCGCTCTAAGGGTTAACTATCTAGTTCTTCCGTCCACTGAAGGGAAACCTCAGGAGAATTTACATCTCCATTTTCTCTAGGACACATTCAGGTGAAAACTTGCTCGAAAGGAGATCTAATGTTTATTTACTTTATAATTAACATTTTGTTTTCCACTGTCCATCTGTTTATTATTTGTTTAGTTACATTGATTTGCATGCTCTTGCATTCATTACCAGATCATCTAAGCCCCTAGGCATTTTTCATTGCAGTGCTCTCTGGAAAAGGATTACTATTTAACAATCCACTGATTGTTAAATTGTTAAGGATATATATTCCTTATTTAGAGAGTCTATCCATGTTCCCACTGTTCAGCTGGAGACTTCTATGCAACTGAAATTTTACAGGAAAACTCTCTTGGTAGATCTACTAGAATAATCGATGATTTTTTTTATAGTGCTAGTTCCTCAAACTCAGAGACTTTAATAAGAGGGAAAAAACCCTATAATATAACATTTTGTGAAACTCCCCTTTTGGATGATAGAAACTGACAGATGTCCTTATTATTATTCTGCAGAACGGTTCCTTCCTCTCACTGGGAGGAATCTGTGTTCCTAGACCCAGCAATTTTTACTCCTAGAAAACTCTTTCCATTTATTCTGCACATGAGACTGTTTCTCCCAGTTGGGGGTTTTGTTTGCTGTCAGCTTGCCTTCACCCCATGCAATTAAGCAAGGCTTTGACAAAGTTACATGTTTTGCCAGTAGGGATGGTGGAAAGGAAAAGGATTTTAGAATCAGGAAAACCTAGCTCCAGGATATTTGGCAGGTTAGGGTGTCTCTCCATTCCCAAGTTCCTTCACTGTAGAAATAGGGGTTCTTCTGTCTGGCTCACAGGTGGGGCCTCAAGAAGCTAGTACAGAGCTTTCCACGTATTAGATTCTCAATAAGTGTAGGTTGTATGGGTGGCACTGAGCCACATCGGGGGATCTTATTTGTAAGCCTGTTGACAGATCAGCTAGTAGATTTCGTAAAGCAAGTAGTACTTTGTTTTCTCTGTGGAAACCATGAGGATATGAGAAATAGATATAAACAGATAAAAAATTTTCTTTCATGAGATGGAATCAGGCTATTTGCATCTCTCTGTAATTGGTAAAAAGTATGTTCGTGGCCTATATCTGTCTTTGCTGCAGGGCTCTACAAATATGATCTTTTTTTCACCCTGTGGTGACATGAAAAAGATCAGGAATCTCTAAACTGCATATTCTAACTAAATTCTTTCAAACTGATTTTAAAGAATAATTTATCCATCATCATGGATATTCTTTGGCTTAAAATACAATTTGGGGGCTTCCCTGGTGGTACAGTGGTTGAGAGTCCGCCTGCCGATGCAGGGGACGCGGGTTCGTGCCCCAGTCCAGGAAGATCCCACATG
>NC_041224.1:25075111-25083108 GCF_002837175.3 Physeter macrocephalus | reverse complement strand
GGCCGCGTACCGCAAAAAAAAAAAAAAAAAAAAAAAAAAAAAATACAATTTTGATAAACTATTTTGACTTTAAAAAAAAATAAGTCAATATTTACATCATCAAAACGTAAAATCTAGGACTATGAGGAATAAGTTGATCCTGGACAGACTCTAAAACATACCATGGAAGAGATGGGCTTTGAACACCATAAGAAAAGGAAGCAGGAATCACTTTGAGTCAGCACAGGATTTTCAGCAAAATTTTGACACAGACGGACTCTCATGTGCTTGGAGATGCTGTACCTGTTATCCAGAGTGTGTTGTAAATATTCACTGGCCCATCGATGGACTAGACTGTGATTTCCTTGAAGCCAAGAGTCATTTAGTCCAGTGTGTGTAGGGACTGGCACATAATAAGGCTTCAATAAATGTTTGTTGAATAAATTAATGAATATCCTTGTAGGTGAGATGGGAAAGTGTGAACTAAATCATACCACAGTTAAATGGACAGATGATTGGTCGAGGAGGCACACCCAAAGGCAATTGAAAGTATAGACCTGAAAGGAAATTTCTGGGGATTTTCCCCAGGACTGGCTCAGAACATATTCTTTCCAATACTGGAAAAATAAATAGCTTGGAAGAGGACATGGAAGGCATACTAATTAAATTTACACATGGCCAGAAGCTAGATTCAAAAATAATTCTGCCAATAATAAATGACACAATAGATTAAATTTACCCTACCAATGGTTTCTTTTTGTTTTCTTTTCCATGTTTTTTATGCTTTTCATTTAATTTTACCACCCACTCTCTTTAGTTTATTTTAGGGTTTCGAGTTATGATTGGATCTTGACAATGTAGAAGAATACTGTGTAGTCATTTCTAGTGAGTGTAGGGGAATATTCTGTGAAGAAAACTTAACAGTTTTTCCTAGTATATTTGAGGTAAAATATAAAAATAAAGAGTCAAAAGTAGTCTTGGAAGAGACTGAGTTACATAACTTCTTTTTCTTTTCTTTTTCCCCAAATGACTATAAAAACTAGACATAACATATTTATTCTCCTCACCAAACTATATATATATATTTATATTTAATGCAGTCTGTGTGACCTAGCCTTCTTTGGGGTGTAAAAGTCCCCCCCCGCCCCCCGCCAAGAGGCTCTCACCCTGTTACTTCTTCCACTAGGGCTGCCTGAGTGAAACAGGACAGAGTTACCTCTTTGAATTTCCCAACAACAATAAATGTCTCTTTTCTCCATTAGTGTGAGTCAAAAAATAAACACGACTCAAACCAGAGGACTGTGCCAAATGACCAAACCTTGGACACCCAAACTCTATTCCTTCCATGTTTGTGACAAATCAGATAACTCACCATCTTAATAGGCTACCAAATTGAATATTTCCTTACCCACAGCATTGGCCCCATCACTGGAAACCTCCATGACCTCCTTCTCAGATGTTGCCTTCGTCTCCTCCCTCGGTTGTCGCTTCCTCAGTGCGCGGCTTCCCTCACCTTTTCCTCGGGGTTCCTGGCTGCTCTCAGCCACCTGAGCTTTGGAGCTTCCCCTGGAATTTTAGTGATCCCCCCATTATGCAGTCTTCCGTCTGATTCTGAAGGGACTCCAGGCCGTTTGTGCTAAATTACACATTTTTCCTCACAAGCACTGAAAGCTCTGATTCATATCTTGTGTAACTCCACAGAGAAATGACTTTCCTCGTTATTTTTTCATAAGCCATTACAAGTTAATACTAATTTCATGTTAATATCCCTCTAAGGCTGCATTCAGTGGATTTCTTCCTTATCTCTGAAGAAAGTGGAAATGGGTGTCAAATGGCTCCTGTAGAAATTTTCTATGTTAGGATTGGATTTCAAATACGCAGAAATCCAAGTGGGATTGTGTGAAGGTTCGAAAATCTTCACAAATGGCTTAAATCCATTCCTTTTCTTTTGTGAAACTCTCGTTTTCTTAGCCTCTGACCTTTACCATATGACTCACATCTCTGAGAATCATTCCAAAGTTTGTATCCTTCTCTGTCTTCCTTATTCTTTTCACATTTTTAAGTGGATGCACATTTTTGTGAAGTATATGAAGAGCAGTGAACATTTCCCCACACTCTGACAGGAGCAACCATTTATCCCCTGCTATTTTTAGTCAGGACTAATAATAATGATATAATCGTTATTAAGGCAACGCTATCATTTTCAAATTTATTGCTAAACCTAGATATGAAACAGACTTCTATTTTTGTTCACACTTATGGCATAAGTTAGAAATATATGAACTTCTTCACTTTTTGGACCCTCTCTATCCATTAGGATGCATTTGATCGTAAGCAACAGAAAACAAAGCTTGTATTAGAAATTGGCTTAAACAGTCAAGGGGGGAAATTGGTTGATGTGTCTGATTCTCCAAAGATAGGGCTCGCTTTCATTTGGTTTCATTCAGTGAAACGATACTGAGATCAAGACCTTGGTTTCTATCAGTTTCTTTGCTCTGTTCTCCACAATGTCATCCTATTGTTAGTTCCTTCTTGTGGTCCCATGATGGCTGCCAGCAACTTCGAGATCAGTTGCTTCCTTGTTCAAGGCCTGAGCCAGATGCCCCAATCTTACTGCCAGGGGTAGAGTTAACTTTCCCCAAAGCGCAAGCTATGTGGGAATGATGTAGACCAAGTGAAAACTCAAGAACTTCACGAAGGAAGAGGGTTACATGGACATCATTGGAGTTTCCAAAAAATAACTTCTGAGCAGTTTATCTAAAAATGCTGCCTATGTTGTAAACGTTCCTAAGGAAATGTTTATTTGTCCATCTGCATCATGAGGCTTTCTGACTTGATTTAAATCATTTTCATACTTTTTGGAGAATTGCTGTACTTTTTTTTATACATGTCTAGCTTTTTAGTAAGTGATTGAAACATTGTAAATAGTTTCTGTTTAGTATCTTCCACGAAACAGAAAATAAATTTCTATGAGAAGAATTACTTACTCTCTGGTTTATTCTATTAATTATTTTTATCCAGAAGCTGGGTAAAAACTCAAGTCTCAGTATGGGAGGTGATCTCTGAAGTGTAAAGCATTCTTGTAATTGATTTTCAAAGATTTTTTTCAAGGATATTAGGAGAGTAATTTCCTGCAATATCAGTGAGAATTTTTAAATATTGTTTCATTTGAATATTCAGAGTTTCTCCCTGTCTGACTTGTAGAGCTCTAAAGAACCCTCTCTGACCACCGTTACAGGTAACAGAAATTCGGAAAAAAAAATCTTGTTATGTAACTAATATTGTTATAATGTTACAGAAATAGTAAGACTTCTCTTTCTCTGGAAAAATTTACTTATCTTAAAGAAATGTAGAGGGTAACTACACCCAGACTTTCCTTCCCAAAGTAGTGAGCTTAGCAATAAGACAGCCATGGGTTTGAATTCAGGACATTCCAGTTAACTAATTTTGGGCCAATTGCCCAATCCCCTTAAATCTCAGTTCCCTTTCTTGTAAAATAAGGACAGTAGGTCCCTCCCCTAGCATTTTCAGTTATTGAAATGAAATGTGATCAGCCCAGGGTCCTGCACATAGAAAACTCTAAGTAAATGATAGTTATGACAAAAAATATGGAAGTGAATAAGGAAAAAAAAATCAAAGTCCAACTGAATTGTAGGAAATTATTACTTCAAAACTTTAACAATTCTTTATCCTTTGTCATGCTGATTTCTTTTACTTTAGAAACATATAGCAGTTTCCTTAAAAATGTTGTCTGGCGGTGCTTAGTAGAAAATCCATCTCTGTGAAAATGTGTGGACATATTTATGTATATGAATATATACATATATGGAGAGGGAGGGAGACTGCAGGGTCAAGGACACATGACCTAGGAGATGTCCTGCCCAGGGTGTGCGCCCTAGACTTTGACCCCAGGAATCCTCCATGTGCCACCACCACGAAAGGAGCCCCAGAATGCAAAATTCAAATCTGGAAGGAGGTAGAACAAGTGTTATTTCAGAGTGTGTTGTTTTTTTGTTTTGTTTTTTTTTTGTTTTGTTTTGTTTTTTTTCAGAGTGTGTTGTTTTGATTTATAACTTCATTTATACAAAAGTTGTTTCTCCATAGAATATAAAGCAGTTATACCCTGGGACATACTGTCATCATAACCGGCTGACCATTTGTGAAGTAGTCATTTAATTTTCCCGTCTGTAAATGGAGGGCTGGCTGAGACACTGGCTCCCAAATTTGGCTCACCATCAGAGTTGCCAGAAACTTTCAAATATATACATCATTCCCAGGTTCCACGAGCCTAGTAATGGTGTTTTAGGGGAATTGGGTAGGAGCTGCAAATGTGCGTGCTTATATTACATGGCGGTCTTGGTGATCTTACCGCTCCCAGAGACAGACTTCAGTGTTGGTCTGTTTATTTGATCTAATCTCACAGCAGAGTCTTGTCCTGTGTATCTGGAGTTGAGGGGCTAGTGTTCACTTTGAGACCCTATGTCTATTCAGTATCTCTTAGGATCTGTGCTTTGCCGAGTTTGAGTTCACACTAATCCAGAGAGGCAGCTGTGAGGTCTGCTGCCTTGACTTTCATTCTGTGTTATTATTAGGTACTAAGTTTGAACAACAGTTAAGAAGAAAAAGAGAGCAGATAGATATGTCTCTAAAAGGAGAGAGAGGCTGGCCTGACATATGACCAGAAGCTGTGTGCTGGAGCCCATGGAAACTGTGTTCTGGGCTCATGGAGCCCAGAAATCCCATCAAGTAGCTGGCAAGTGTTGGTGGATGATGAAGAGGAAAAGGTCTTTCCAATATCTACAGTGTGGTTTTTGAAAATAATAAGAAATATTCCATCAGTGGTATCCCGATTCTAGAGATGTAGGAAGACTCTGAAGAACAAAACCCCAGATCATGACAGATATTGTTTTCTTTCTCACAATTCTCTTCTCTTTCAGAGGAAAAAAAAACAAAACAAAACTATTGGCGAAAAGCGTCATGAACTTGACATTTTGCAGGATTCCAACCTTTCCATCACTACTTACTAAGAGCTCTTGCATTGGCCTCGGTCCCCAAGGAAATCTGGACGTTTACACTGTGGTCAAGTTGACTTTTCTACTTGTTTATGACGAAAGAGAAAAGTGCGTATGAACTCTCCACTTGGGAGGTTAAAAGTGAAAGAAAGTGAAATTTCATGTTTAAAGTGACAACATCAGTAGGAGAGAGAGAGAGTTAGGATTTCAAGCATGGTTTATAAGGAACTACGTCACATGGCTTAGTTAAGCAATTAATGTATTTATTTTTGGTATTGTTCTTTTTTAAAAATGAGGTATTTACAATATTATAAGTTTCAGGTGTACAACGTAGTGATTCATAATTTTTAGGGGGTTATACTCCATTTATAGTTATTATGAAATATTGGCTATATTTAAATATCCCTGCCAAACAAAACACTACATGTACTGTTTTCAGAGGTGCAGTTTGACACGTGTATCCCGCTTCCTAGTTCCTTTGGCATAAAACCCACTCTGTTGAACCTGGCGAACAAGCTTCTCATAATTTTCCCCAATCTACTCTCATCGATTTCTTCCCCATCCATCTGAGTATCCTTATGTCCACATCACTCTTCTGTGTCTTTGCAAATGCTGTTCCCTCTCTCTGGAGTGCTCTTTGCCTTGTTTTCCTATGCCTGGCAAACTTGCCAAAACCCAGAGCGCATGTCAGCTGCCCGGGTGCAGCCCTGCTGAGTGCCCAGGCAGAATAAGACATGGAAGCAGGCTGTGCGTCCATGATCCGTGCCCGGCTCCCTGGCAGGAGGCTGGCTGTGCTGTATCCTGATGTTTACATACATACCTGTCTTCCTGAGCTGGCCAGGGAGCCACTGGGTTTCAGGGACTCTGTTTTATTTATCTTTCTAACCCCACTGCTCGGCCTCAGGTCTGGCACCCGTAGGTACTCTCTGGATGTTTGATGAAGTCTAGGTCTGTGAGTTTTATGCAAGCTTTCTGGAAATAATGTGCCCTGTTGCTCTTCCAAGGGCTCTTGTATGCAGCGAACTTTGAGGAAGAGTGGCGGTGACAGTAAGAGGTCGTGCTTTTTCCTTCCCTTCCCCTGCTGCCCCACCTGCAGTGCAGTTGGTGGCATTCTTGTGCAGGGTTCATCATGACAGCTGATGGACTGTCTTGTTAAGCTGGGCCTCTGTGTGTTTATTTGTCATCAAGTCACATTAGAGCTTCAGATGCTTCGTTTACCACCAGCCCCGTCCCTCACCCCCCGCAAGAAAATAGAGGGAAGAAAAAAAAAGATGAAAGAGGGAGCATTACCAGATGGTTCCCCTGACTCTACACCCTTATTGCAAGATCCTGGAACCGACAGTCTGCATTCCCACGTTGGAGTTTGCTTCCCCCTAAGGCTCCTGAGTTAACCAGCTCACGTCCACACCGGGGCTTCCTCTGCCTTCTGATTCGGCATCACAGGGTGGGAAGTCATCCTGACTCAGTTTCGTGCATGCTTTTCAAGAGGCACCACACTTTGCACCTTCCTCCACCCAGGCCCTTATTTTTTCTGTTCCTTTACCCCTCAAATGTTCTTGGCATCCTTTCCCTGAGGTAAATCATTCTGCCAGGCTCTGTGCCTGCAAGAGTGTATTCCACAGTGCTGACTGCCCCCCAGCCTCTGGTGGAATAGCGGCTCCAATGCTGTTAGATCCAGCACTGTGTGACTTCAGACTGGGCTTAAGGAGAGTGGCCCCAAAATGTATGTATGTGTGCATGTATATACATACGTGTGTGCGTGGATGCCTGTGTGCATGTGTATACGTATGTGTATACGTAGCTCCTCACCCCCTTCCTGTCTCTGTTGTCGCATGGTTGGCTTCTTCCTGATTTTAACGTAAGTTAAAAAAAAATAACTCTAAAAAGGCCAGCAATTCAGGAAGAAGAACATTAGCATCTTGGGGAATGGCTTTCTGAGGACAGGTCTTCCCTTTGTATCTGAAAATATATTCATAATACTCGTCTTCTCTAGGAGAGTAGGGAAGAAACTTTTTAATTCAGTTTTGTTTTATTTAGTGCACTGGTTTCCTTTTTCCCTATCTTTTTTGTTTTCTTCTTTTTTAAAAAAATAAGTTCTTTTAAAAAATGAAAAAGTATAAATTCTTATACATATAGAAAAAAATAAAAAAAATAAATTCTTATACATATAGAGCCCCAGTACACAAACAGGTAAGAAATAATAGTATTTCATCAGCGTGACAGAAGTCCAATTTTATAACTTTTATTTATTACAAAGGCTCTCAAGGAGAACACAAGGGAACGTGCTGGTAGTTTCCACTGTGTTCACATTTGGTGTCTATTAGAGTTGGATCTGTGAAAGTTGTATTTCATGATGGTTTCTAAAATATTTATTGAGAACCTGGAGGATTTGGGAGAAACCAGATTGGAAAGCATGGGTCCAAAGTGACCTCAAGGAAGTCTGGCCATTGGACTAAGATGCTTGGATGTTTGGAGGAAAAAAGTCTCCATGGCTTTGCTCTGAAAAAGGCAGTCACCTAAAATGCACCCGGTGGGCTGTGTATGACCTCAGCCTGGCCCACCCTCCCCCGCTTGCTGACCGTGGCCACCACCTGAGCACGTCACCTGCTCTGCTTGAGCCGAGGAGTCCAGGGACGGCCACCCTCCCCTCCCCGGCTACCCTTGTGTAGCTGTCAGGGACAATCCGTGTGGCTGGACTTCTCCCGTCCCCTTCTCCCTCACAGCACAATTGCTTTCCTAATTCTCCTTTAAATTCTGAATAGAAAGCTGGGTGAATAGCAATTAGTTTATGAGCCACCATCTGTGAATAGTATCATTCCTGAGAATTTGCTCACAGCCCTGGAACCCATCCCCTGGGTTATCATCATCTTTTTTTTTTTTTTTTTTTTTTTTTTCCGGTACGCGGGCCTCTCACTGCTGTGGCCTCTCCCGCTGTGGAGCGCAGGCTCCGGACGCGCAGGCTCAGCGGCCATGGCTCACGGGCCCAGCCACTCGGCGGCATGTGGG
>NC_041224.1:25071063-25075044 GCF_002837175.3 Physeter macrocephalus | reverse complement strand
CCGGGGCACGAACCCGTGTCCCCTGCATCGGCAGGTGGTCTCTCAACCACTGCGCCACCAGGGAAGCCCCATCATCTTTTATTAGCAGGACATCATATAACTATAAACTACGAATTGTCTCAGCATTTCACACCCATCTACCATAAAACTGCGATTTGGAGAGACGATGCGTATATCAGACACATCCTTTTAACAAATCATCAACAAAGCAAAACATGCTGTTCTTTCCTTTTTCTTTTTTGTTGTTTTTGACCGCACTGCACGGCATGCGGAACTTCCCTGGCCAGGGATGGAACCCTCACCCCCTGCAGTGGAAGCGCAGAATCTTAACCACTGGACCGCTAGGGAAATCCAACATGCTGGTCTTTCTAATCGTGCCTCTAATCTCAGGTATGAAGAAACTTGCTCTTGCTTTCTCAAGAAAGAATGCAGAGTTGCCGTTATTAGACACTCATAGCAATTATCTCTGTGTTTTTAAAAATTTTATATATATATATATATATATATATATATATATATATATATATATATATATATAAAGCACACAACCAGCCACAAACACCCTCATGGATTCCCACCATGTAAGTGCCTGAACACTGTTTTTTTCCACTGAATGCACTTGATTTTCTGAAGCCTGGGGCTGACCTGAGCGAGCTGTGTGACGGCATTAATTACTGATGTGCAAAAGCTAAAGAACGCTCGATTTGGTGCTTGTTGTCTCTGAACGTGGGCACTTTCCTGGAACAGCGAGGGGCGTTTTACAGCACAAGTTCCATCCTCCTAAGTCTGAAATGGGGCTGACGGGAGACAGTTGTTCAGAGCAGACTTCTCTCCATCTCTCCTTTTCCTTCTTACTCTTTTTCATCCCAGCTTTTTCTTGTATAATTTGCTTCTCGCTTTATCAATAAACAGCACAATATTCCAGCAGATTTAGGGAGCTGCCCAGGATCGTGCTCGCCTGGCCCTGATGCTTCATTATCTGCAAGGAGAACAGGCAGCAAACTTGGGCCTCTTCGTTTCTTACCCGTGCTCCCGGGGCTCTGTGTCCATGTGCAGGCTGTGCTGTGCCAGGGCCATGCCCCTGAGCCATTCTGGGCACCTACAGACTCGCAGAGTCCTGGATTCAAGTTGTGAAATACAGGACCTCGCTGTGGGTATCAGCACAGAGAACACACAGGGCTCTCACGGTAGGAAAGGAAAAGGATATGTTGCCTTTTCCCGAGATTCCAATGCGTTGTCTTGGTCCCCTTTCCTTTATACTCACGTGAATGCAAGCGTTCAGAGCTAGAAGCCTCTAAGATGCTTCTTGAATGCAAGCCCAGTGTCTTCAGTCTGGGGCACAGGGTGTTTGTGATGAAGCTGCAGGATGCAGCCCAGGCCATCGGCACCTGGTTATAGGTCATCCCAGGATCTCACATAGGCGTGGCTTCTGAATTCGCCTTGGAATTACCTGCAGTGAACCTGGAACAAGCTTTCTGAGATTCTCCTTCTAAGGTGCCTTTGGAGACTGTGTTTTCATATCAGTGGAGCTAGTAAATGAAAGTTATAAGACTTTATCTCTGTTTCCAGGCAGGTGCGTGCCTTATGTTCTCCAGGAGTGCGAGGCATCTATTCTCATGTTAAAACATCCAGAGAAATGTATATTACCCTTTGACGGAAAGTTACCCAAAAATCCAGAGAAGGAAATCACAACATTCCCTTAGATGTGTTAGTGTTTCAAAGCCTTACTAAGAAATACTAGAAATGTTATGGTTAACCAGTTGAAAACTGTTAATTTTTTCATATTCGTTTTCCCAGAGGACTAATATGTTGGCCAGGTTGCCTTGAACCTTTATCCTCAGGACACCCTGAATCTTACCTTTAAATCAGATCAATTATGAAATAAATGTATTCAGCCAAGTATTTAAAGGTAAATCCTTCCTCACCATCTAAGGTTTTCATTAACTCAGTAACTTACCAGTGGTTCTCAAACTTTGCATTTGAATCACTTGGATTTTTTTTTTTTTTTTTCCAAAAAAAATCCAGAAGCCTAGGCTACTTCCCAAGCCAATTTAATCATAATGTCCAGGGACTAGATCCAGGTGTCATATATTTTTTTTGTTTGTTTTTTGCGGTACGCGGGCCTCCCACTGCTGTGGGCTCTCCCGTTGCCGAGCACAGGCTCCGGACGCGCAGGCTCAGCGGCCATGGCTCACGGGCCCAGCCGCTCCGCGGCATGTGGGATCCTCCCGGACCGGGGCGCGAACCCGGTTCCCCTGCATCGGCAGGCGGACGCGCAACCACTGTGCCACCAGGGAAGCCCTTGGTGTCATATATTTTAAAGCTCCTCAGGTAATTCTAACATACAGACGATTTTGAGGCCCACCTGTAATTTATCATGGGTGGTAATCGGAGTAGGAAAGAATTACACAGAGTCAAATCTTCTAACCTTTTTTGATTCAGGTGCCCAGCTTTTGAGTGCCTTTGGTCTATAAGACTTTAGGAAGGCTGGAATTAATTGCTCATTCATTTATCCATTCTTCTACAATACTCGCTGAGTGTTGGTATGTGCCAGGCACTGGGTTTTTCGCACTGATTTGGACCTAACTTATTTCTCCTTTGGACTAAAGGCAACCAGGCCTTGGTTGGAACTTCTACAGTTATTCTAGACATGAACAAATCACTTGGTCCTTTCTCTGTTGGTTCAGGGCCTTGTAGAAGCTGACTTTGGGAGAGGGAAAAGCATGTCTTTTCCATGTGAATGGATTCTTATCTCAAGAAATTTGATTCCATGTCTAACTGACAAACTTACCCACGCAAAAGAGCCTGTTGAAGCATGACTCATTATCCAGGTTTCTGTGTAGCAAGCAGTATCCTGGAGAACACTGAGTATTGGCTTAGAATCAAGCATGTGGGATCCTTTATACCTCAATATACTTTACCTCCTTAATTTTGAATTCATTGATTGTTAGAGTTGGAAAGGACCTGAGGGAGTATCTTGTTTGCCTAGTTAATTTCTAGATGAGGAAACTAAGACTCTGGAAAATGACGTGACCCACGTACACCATTTTCTGTCCTAGAGAATGTCCATCATTTTCCCCTAGAGACAGAGCCAGCCTAGTTAGCGCCCCTCCCGTGGTACCATTACAGGCTCCAGCCCTGCCTCCTTATGTACAAATGCTTGCCAGGCCTCTACCCTGTGTAGCCTGCATTGTACTAAGGATGCCTGAGATGTTTTTTTGAACATATGGTCAGCAGTGCACAAGGTTTTAATTGTTGTTTGTTTGTTTTGAAGGATTCAAAGCAAAACTCATTTCAAAATGAGAAAATATCACATGTGGTACTTAATCCTCAAAAAAACAAACAAATTGGCTTGTATTCTTAAGATGTAGTTGATTTAGATACCAGTCTTTTGCCCCTTATTGTCCTGTTGATTACAGCCTCATCTGCTGGCATCAAAAAAAGATGATTTGAAGCTTTGGATTTTGAATTCTCGCCTTTCCTGGAGTGGCCTATATTCTTTTTTTTTTTTTTTTTTTAAATTGGCTGCGTTGGGTCTTTGTTGCTGCATGTGGGCTTTCTCTAGTTGTGGTGAGTGGGGGCCACTCCTTGTTGTGGTGTGCGGGCCTTTCATGGCGGTGGACTCTCTCATTGCGGAGCACAGGCCCCAGGTGCGCAGGCCCCAGCAGGTGCGGCATACGGGCCCAGCAGTTGCGGCTCGAGTTGCGGCTCTAGAGCACAGGCTCAGCAGTGCAGCGCATGGGCCTAGCTGCTCTGCGGCATGTGGGATCGTCCCGAACCAGGACTCGAACCCGTGTCCCCTGCATTGGCAGGTGAACTACCAACCACTGCGCCACCAGGGAAGTCCCCTATATTCTTTTTTTTTTTTTTTTTTTTTTTGCGGTACGCGGGCCTCTCACTGCTGTGGCCTCTCCCGTCGCGGAGCACAGGCTCCGGACGCGCAGGCTCAGCGGCCATGGCTCACGGGCCCAGCCGCTCCGC
>NC_041224.1:25049237-25065307 GCF_002837175.3 Physeter macrocephalus | reverse complement strand
GTCCCCTGCATCGGCAGGCGGACTCTCAACCATTGCGCCACCAGGGAAGCCCCTTTTTTTTTTTTTTAATTTATTTATTTTTGCCCGCGTTGGGTCTTCGTTGCTGCGCACGGGCTTTCTCTAGTTGTGGTGCGCGGGTGCGCCACCAGGGAAGCCCCCCTATATTCCTTTTTTTAAAAAATTGTATTTATTTATTTATTTATTTTTGGCTGTGTTGGGTCTTCGTTTCTGTGCGTGGGCTTTCTCTAGTTGCAGCGAGTGGGGGCCACTCTTCACCGCGGTGCACGGGCCTCTCCCTGTTGCAGCCTCTCTTGTTGCGGAG
Source organism: Physeter macrocephalus (assembly GCF_002837175.3). Taxonomy (NCBI): domain Eukaryota; kingdom Metazoa; phylum Chordata; class Mammalia; order Artiodactyla; family Physeteridae; genus Physeter; species Physeter macrocephalus. The sequence goes on along the minus strand of NC_041224.1, from coordinate 25,064,985 downwards.
CACAAGCTCCAGACGTGCAGGCTCAGTAGTTGTGGCTCACGGGCTTAGTTGCTCCGTGGCATGTGGGATCTTCCCAGACCAGGGCTTGAACCCGTGTCCCCTGCATTGGCAGGCAGATTCTCAACCACTGCGCCACCAGGGAAGCCTCAGCCCCCCTGTATTCTTAATAGACAAGATCTCTCTCTATATGTAACATGATACATGTATGTGTATATATATAATACTTTTTCTTCTATACTTGTATATATATGTGTGTGTATAGATAGATAATGAAACCACATAATTTAATGTTCAGTTAACAAATGAGGAAATCAAGTCAGAAAGTATTTAAAGGCTTGTCCAAAATCTTGCAGTTAGATGTGTCAGAGCTGAGACCCAACCTATCTCTTGATTGCTTGAGTGCTTAAACTAATCAATATGTGTTTCTTTGTGTCCAACATTATGGATACATTTTGGTGAATCAGGTGTTGATGATTTTGATCAAGAGCCTTTTAAAAATTACCTCTTTGTAAAAGTCTGGCAATACAACAGTCCATCAACCTTTCTCTACTTGGGTTCAGTGAGAGAATCAGGCCCTAATTCCCTAAAGCATTTACTGTGTATAGTGAATTCACTTTCTCTCCTATGCAACTAGTATGGTGCCATCCTTGGGAGAATTGAGAAAATAGTCACTCATATCATTTTTCTCTGTTCTGTTCAGATGAAGAACCTCAGTTAAGAAAAACTGGAAGGTGAAAATTTCCTCCCATCCTATAGCACACTTTTTGAGGTACTCATTTACTGGTTTAACATGTATCCTTCTAGACTTTTATTCTCTGCAAATAAAACCATTTAACTATGTACACACATATGCATACAAACAGATGGATACAATGCAGTATGTACAAAGACAAGGTGATGAAAGAACTGGGGTGGCCCAGAGGAGAGGGAATCAGTCTGCAAGAGGTAGGGGATAGCAAGGGGTTCACAGTGAAAGTGATGGGTCTCGGAGGATGAGTAGTTTAATAAGAAGATAAGAGAGGAATGAGCACACCTATGTGGCCAGAGAGGAAGGTGTGCACTAGTGTTTGAGAACTGCCTGGGTCCAGTAAAGTTCTGGTATGGGGCAGCGGTAGAGGATGAGATGGAATGGATGGGTGAGGACCAAGCAATATGGGACCTTGTAGGTCATGTCAAGTCGTTTGGACTTTATTCTGGACTGTGGAGAGCCATTGATGAATTTCATTCTAAGACATTTGATCAATTCTATATTGTGGAATGTTGGCTCAGGAAACAGCATGGAGAATGGTTAGAAAGAGAGCCGGACCGGAGGGAAGATAGAATGATTACATGGTTGTAAACTAGGAGTGATCATCTATAAAATAGGAATAATAATGCCTGCTTTATAGCGTTGTTGGGAGAATGAAATGTGATAACATCTGTGAATGCTCCTGTTAAGTTATAAAAAGGAAATGTATTATTTTTTTAATACCACCTGGCAAATATTTCAACTTTATCACTTTCCCTTGTGACTGACAATATCCTGATTTTCTTAGCATTGTTTCCTGTACTGCTCATAACAAGAGGGAGAGAAAAATCTGACCCAAGAAAGGAGGAAATGATTTTGTTTATTAAAAAAAAAAAAAAAAAGGAAATCATAGGTACTTAGAAAAATCAAGACTGCCAAGACGTCATAATATTCTTCAAATATTTTTGAGGCCATTTGCCATGCCAGAGAACCACAGTGTCTTTTTTGTGAATGAAATTTAAACTTTCTGGGCTATTTAGAAAAAGATAAGAGTGGTGGGTGGTGAAAACCTGGTCCTTTAGGTCTTTGCCTGAGAGGGACCTGCTTTTCCCCTGAGGGAGAACTTTCTTGGACTGGACTGTTAACCCGGAAGTGCTTGTGGGAGGAGGACAGGAAGCTGGTCACAGCTCACTGACGTAACTCCCGCCTTGTACGCCTGCGCCGAGATCGGTTCCTCCACCGTCTTTGTTCTGCTTTCACTAGTAATCACCGTGTCTCCTGTCTGGCCCTTCTGATTATATTTCCTTCCATCTCTTACCTTCTTGTGGCCTCTTTAACTTGAGTAGATAAGTGACCTTTTCCAAGGACCACCCACAGGAAAGGTCTTTTGTTGCCTTTCCTTCTGATAATTCTCTTAGTGCTCATAATTGCTGCCATGTTCCCCCACCCTGCCCCCTCCGCTCCAGATCAGTGATCATGATAGGATGGAAAAAAGCAAAAGATGTTGGATTTTTCTTTCTCTTCTCTTCTCTTTTGTGTTTTTCTAACTTTCCTCGGTTTATATGGAATTCAAAATGTGTGGCTCCTTGGACCATGGAGAATTAGACCAGAGGGAGAAATGATGTCACTGTCATTTCTTAGGAGCATGTGTAGTCAATAGGATGCCTGTCCTTTGGGTCCTGATGTTCTCTCCAGCCTGGGGGTTTGGAATGGGGCCTACTTGTGCATTTGGCACGATTTTTTGCATGAATTAACTTTAAAATGTTTTCCTGGCTCTTTCTGGGGTTTTCTTGCTTGGCTGTCAGTTACCATGCAGGCAGAAGTCTGCCTCAGTGCCCATATGCTGTTTTCCCATTCAACTTTTCTCTCCCTCTCTCTGCCTGGGCCCACTTCCTTCTATCCACCTCTTCTGTCCATTATTGTAGATTATGGAGACTTTAGAGAAGATTACCACCTAAACCATTTACCCTCTGTACATAGATATACCAGACAGTGCTTACTTTGGGCCTGGTAGATAAGTGATTAAAGTTAAGAGAGGTTCTTTTTATCAGAGAGTTGCTTTCAGTGGCATTATTCTTTTGAATTATGCATATTTTAGAAAGGATTGCTGTTTGGGGGTGGACATTCCTCATGTTTGAAGGTCCTCTTGGCCATGTTTTGGAGAGACCAAGTGCTGACCTAAAGGTATTTAGCTATGCAAGGTTAACAGAACCTTGGTTTTCATTTGCTTGTAGCTGAGATGCCCCACCTCTTTTCTCTGTCCACTTTCTTCCCCCTTTTGATGATACCAGCAGATGTAGGCTGATGCAAGTCTCTTCCTAATTATCATTTCTGGACTCCTAACTGTTCCTCTGCTTCTGAATATCTCTTCCTCTGGTTCCCTTTGACCCGCTGGGATTTCATCTGTCAGGATGTTTATAACCAAGTATCTTTTTTTTTTTTTTTTTTTTTTTTTTTGCCGTACCCGGGCCTCTCACTGTTGTGGCCTCTCCCGTTGCGGAGCACAGGCTCCGGACACGCAGGCTCAGCGGCCATGGCTCACGGGCCCAGCCGCTCCGCGGCATGTGGGATCTTCCCGGACCGGGGCACGAACCCGTGTCTCCTGCATCGGCAGGTGGACTCTCAACCACTGCTACACCAGGGGAGCCCTATAACCAAGTATCTTGAGAGCTTCCAGTAGATTTCAGGATAGTAGAACAAATCGCTGCCCCACTCCCCTCAGAAGTGGATATTATATTGTTAGTTATGAAATTTAATACTTTAGGTGTTGTAATTCTATGCAGATAACTGAATTTATGAGAACTGTTTGATATTCTCATAGTTAATAGTTAATATGAAGTTATAACGTAAGTGCTTGAACAGGGTCTTGAGAGTTAGAATCTTGGCAATTCCGGTTACTAGTTGTATGACCTTGGAATACTTTCTTAGCCTCTTGAGGGTCTTAGTTTTCCTCTTTTAAAAATAGGGAGAATGATAGCTACTTTGTAGCATTGCTGTATTAAATGAAATCCTTAAAAATACTTAGTATAGTTTTGACACAGAGTTGACACTCAGTAAATGGTATGTATAAAACAGCTGTGTAGGTGGGACCTAAAGAATGTTATAAAATTAGTTCACTAGATTTAGATGTGTTACATCCCAGGGGACTAAGGAGATTTCACTTATCGCAAAGAAGTCACAGTTGAAATATTTGAGAAAACAATATAAGAGATGTTGGCAAATTTTCCAAATATGAAAAAGGTAGACTATGAGATGTATAGACAGGGAAGTTTGACTGCAATGCACAGCAAAGTTCTGGAACAGTAAATTAAGCATATGGTTTATAATGATTTAGTAAAGACTGTAGTGGTTGCTAGAGTCACTATGGGTTTACTAAGAACAAAACTTCCCAAACATTCCATTTCCCTTTCAAATAGTATTATGTGCTGTGTAAAAGTGAGGAATGCCATTTCAGCCAAGAATCTGATTGTCTACTTATGGTTAGTACAGTAAAATATGGGCTAAAACTGCTGGGTTTGTAACTCAGCAGCCATTGAAGCCAGCTGATTAATGTCTTGGTATTCTTGATGGGGTCTCTGGTGAAATACCATGGAGTTCTGGCTTGTAACTCTCTCACTTAAGACTTTAACTAGGAATTTGGATGAAGACATACAGTATGAATGTGTACCAGCAAAATATGCAGATGACCCAAAGTGGAGAGGGGTAGGAACTATAATAGAATCAAAATTCAGAATATTTCTGATCATTTGAAGCATTGCATGGAACCCAAAAGATTGAGCTGAATGAAGCTAAGGCGAAGACGTTAAGCTCAAAAGGTCAAGCCTGAATAAGAAAGGAGATCTTGTTTGGCAGAAGTTCAGGTAAAAATGATCTGGTCATTTAATTGACCCGAAACTTTATATTCTTCCATTCATCCATCCAGTCATTCATTCATTCACTCTAACATGTATTGAAAGTACTACCTGCCATGCCCTTTTCTTAGCATTGGGGAGACGATAGTGAACAAAATAGTCAAAAGTCCCTACCCCCATGGAGCTTATCTTCTTTATATGCCAACAGTTGTGCAGCTGCCTATAAAAGTGAACCTAATGTTAGGCTTTATTTGCATAAAGTATAATATCCAGCTCATGATGGTTAATAGTTCTACTCTATTATTTAATATGCTGTTCTTGGTGCCATATCTTACGCTGGGATCATTACTTTCAGTTCTGAATGCCCTAGTCTGGTCAAACAAGAGTGACGATAACATGATGGTAAGAATATAAACCATGTCGAAGGGGAATTGGTCGATGATAGGAAGAGTAAACTAAGTAGGGAAATTATATCCCTCAAATATTTGCTAGATATATGAGAAGAGCTTATATGAAATGTAAGCTTGTCCTGTGTGGCTCCCAGGAGTCAATACTAATTATAACGAGGATGATTTCTGGTAAACAGAAGAAAGATTGAGCTCCGAGGGGGCTGAGATGTCGCTGCTGTGATTCCTAGTCATGTGCCTGGTACATGGTGGGCGCCCAGAGATGTGTGGATGGATATTTACATGGCATTTTGTGAAGATAACCTAGGTACTGATATAATGTAAAAAATTTAAGTTCGGTTTTGTATATCTTAAGGAATCTGAGGGTGGAATAAAGTACCTGAGAACAGCTCTGGGGGACCAGGATGTTTTCTTCGATCACGTTCTAACATTTCCAAGTGAATTAAACCACTTTTCTTAAGAGACCTTTAAGAGGCCATTTTAAGATTTCTTTGAAATTTCTAATATGCTTATTCACACATTACCCAACCCAGCTCAACCTCCATCATTTTTTGAGGCCCTCACCATAATTCTGACCCAGGGCCTTGCTTTCTCTGAATTTAACAATTCTGCAGAGCATAGCATTTAATTCTTCCCTAATTGTTTCATGGGTCTCCCTCTCAAGGTGATAAGATTTTGGAGGGAAATACCTTATTTTATATTTTTCTTGTATCAGACACAGAGCAGAAAGTCAGGAAATGATGATTGCTTGCTTGACTGATTCATCCGTTAAGGAGAGTCAGTAGTAGTATCATTTCAGCCGCTGTAAGAACTCATGTAAGACGTAACGGTAAAGTAGACTTTAATTCCTCTAGCCCTTGCATCCAAAGAAGGGATTTATATTCTTAATTTATTAGAGTCTCCAACTTTGGCTGGGCAAGTGCTTTGTACATAGTTGATTCTTTGTATACAGTTGAATATTAATGGGCTGTAGTCCAGGGCTCAAATTGTCTTCTTGGCTGAACCTCTGGGGGAGATGGGACTCCAGGTACAAACCCCTAAGCCCAGTTTGGAGGCTCATGGACTGTGATTCATATACTTGGGTGGCCGGATTTAGCACCCGGTTACATTTGAATTTCAGATAAACAACAATGCAACGTTTGGGACACACTCATATTTAAAAAGTGTTCATTGTTTACCTAGAATCAGACGTTAACTGGGTGCCCTGTATTTTATCTGGCAACTCTCCATATAAACCCCATTCTTTTTCGTGTTCCCATGAATCTAAGCTGTTAATTAACCCCTAAATTAACTTCACTGAAAGAAAATATTCGTGCCCATGTGATTGATTCCAATGGCAACTTTTTTTAATTGAGAAGAGGAAAAATCCATACACTGTATACTGTTTTTGTCATATTCTCTCAGGTGTGTCCAACAATGATACTTCCACAGACACCTAGGGTCTCAGCGGTTCCAAATTAATCTCTCGTGGTTTCCCTGGTAGCATAGTTTAGTTGGTTCACATGATACGTTGCTGATGTTATTTTGCTCAGACACCACAGAAACCATTGCTAACAAATAATTAGGTTCTCCACGTTAGAAGCGGGTGAAATGTGAATTTGGGATACTCTGTCTTCTCACTTCCTACACATCAACTGCATTGGCTAATGAGAGCCGCAGCAATCAAAGCAAAACATCACCTCTCTTAGTTAATTCTTTTGTTCTCTTCTTTCATCAGCTCAAAGGGAAGATAATATTCCCTATAAACTTCTTTTGAGGGGAAGACAGCTCACACTTAGGAAAATTGCATCCGTTTTCCCTAAATAAATAATGACTTGCCATTTAGGAGCAAAAGCCTTAAATATCATTTATTCGTTCAACAAACATTTATCAAGCAGCTCTATGCTAGGTACTAAGGGGAAACAGAATAAGATGTAGTCCCTGCTTTCAAGCGTTCACAGGAATCTTCCCGTTCAATGCTTGCTTTTAAATGGCTCAGCAGTCATTTCAGAGAAAAAGTGTGTAGTAAGAGCCAATTAGCTCATAATGAAATGATTCTTCTCTCAAATGCTTTAGACAAATACCAAACCTTACATTCCGAGCAGAGGCTGTTCCTAATCGGTATTTCGAGGGGCTAGAATTGGACTGCTTCCTTCTCCCTTTGTTCTGTCGTTAGGACTTTGCTGCTGCCAGTGTGGTCTGCAGACCAGCAGCACCAGCATCTCCTTGGAGCTTGTTTGCAATGCGGACTCTCAGGCCCTGTCCTGGACCCACTGAATCAGAGCGTGCAGTGGAACCAGGACCCCAGGTGATTCGTGTGCGCCCTGATGTTTGAGAAGCCCTGGTTTGATACAGAATTTCTCCACCTCCACTTTGTGCTCTGGCTGATCATCTGAGGATCTTGTTAAGGCAGATTCCTGGGCCCCAGCCACAGGGATTCTGACTCTGTATGATGGGGCCCAGCCTGAGAATTTGCATTTCTCACAATCTCCCACAAGATGCTGGTGTTGCCTGTTTGGGATCCACTCTTGGGGCAGCACTAGTCTAGTTCGCTTGGGGTATTGAACTGACCTTTGTTGGCGATGGTGACTAGAACCCCGATGAGGAGCTCAGTCTGGTTTTCCATTGCTTACACCGGAGTCAGGAACACGAGGATGAAAGTGTTCCCTGGAAGATCTAGCCTGTTGTGGGGATGGATTTGCATACAGTGGGCTGTTCAGGCCAGTCTGTTCCGGCCATTGTGAGACTAGAGAAGAGGGAGCAATTGAATTCTCCTTGGGGGCTCAGCCCTTTGAGTTGGGCCCTGCAAGCTAATAGGATTTTGACCCATTCCTGGGATTCATATGAATAAATGCCAGGGGAGTGGGATATACAGGAAGCAGTGATAGTTAATCCAGTATTGCTACATTGTAAGATATAGAGCCTCCAGAAAGAAAAAGAGCAGAGAGCATGAGAGACGGGTCTGGGAAAAAGTTTGGGGACAAGATGGAGAGGTGTCTTAAAAATGTCACCTTAAGGAGTTTAGATTCTGTCTTAGAACTTTTTGCTATAATGACATCTGTTTTTTTTTTTTTTTAAAGTTTGCACATCTCGTACTTACTATTCCGTGTGTGTGCTTTTTTTTTTTTTCTTTCAGGATTAAGCATGAAAACATTGTGGCCCTGGAAGACATCTATGAAAGCCCAAATCACTTGTACTTGGTCATGCAGCTGTAAGTACCTGGTTTCATTGATGAGTGCAGACCAGGGGTTGCACACTCAAATGCCTAAAGGGCCAGGTGGTGAAATAAATTAATGGAGTGGGCCGGGCAAGACAGCAGGGAGTGGTGAGAACTGTAGGGCAGTGGGCAAGAATGTGTCCGTCTAAGAACAGTGGTCTTTAGGCCTCACTTGGTCTCATCTGCAGCTGCTGGATCAGACCGAAAATCTGGAGTCCTCACAACGGAATCCAATGCTACTATTGCAGGGTCGCTCTGTTGAGGATGTCTCTTTTGCTTTTTTAATGTGCGAGGTCCAAATGTTGCTTCCTGAAAGCACTTCGGTGGGCCCACTGTGAAGTACACTCTGCTCCTGTCTCCAGGAGAAACTCCTACCCTTGTCTTCATTTCTAGGGAGGCTGGGGGATGGCAGCAGATGGTAGCTGTGTGTTCTGTCCCTTCCCTTCTCCTCTTCTGCTGGCAGACAAATGCACATGTGATACATGCCAAACATACGAGACATGTAATTGGAGTCGGACTATGCCATTATCATAGTCCCCCTTTAGAATATTTCTGCATTCCAGTAACTCTGGAGCTTACCAGAAGGTGGAAGAAATAAGAAAGCTGAATATCTAGGTAGAGGCTATACTTGAACAGGTGCTTTTTTGTTTTTGTTTTTTTTTATGTGAGCTGAAATTAGCCTGCCCACGTACACAAATGCTTTATTCTAAGTGATGTAATTCGTAGGAGTATTCCAGGACTAAACTTGTTATAATTAAGTGACGGAAACTGTATCAGAGTGCTACATTTTCACCACGACTTGAGTAATTTCTGGAACACTGTGTTATTGAGCTTAATGACCAAAGAGGATCTTTGCTGAAGGTCAGAATATATACTTAAATTTCATTATTTATTAATGATTTTCAGACTTTGAATCTCCAAAGGTATTTAGAAGATTTGAGGGTCAGTCTACCAATTTCTTTTTCATCGATTTTCCTTTTTCTTATAAATGTTTAAACAACACATTAACTTGGAATCATGGTAGGATGCAAAGAAGTTTTCATCAATGCATTTATTTAATCTTTCATTATTTTTAAAGTATTTTTTAGTAGATTATGACACTTTTGTATAAACACTTATAAAAGTGTCCAAGTTGGAAGCACGTGGGCAACTTTTCTCTGACAAATGACAGTCCTAGATGATGACCAGCAGTTTTACAGGTTTGTGTGTTGTTGTCTGCCGTTAGACAGGCAGTGACTGCCGACTCCGTGTTAATTTTCAGTATCCTAAGTGCAGTCTTTCCTAGTTCCTTGCTATTCTGTTTGTTTTATGATTCACCACATTTCTAGTTCCCCCCAGATCTGATATCCTTCCTAGAAACTCATGTGACTTTCTTTTATACAAAATCAACTCTTAAAGAAGCAGGTGAATCACTTTCCCACCCAATAGTGACTGCCCGATAGGAAAAACAGGACATCTTGGTGACAAGAAAAAGCCCCACTAAATGTCCGTAGTACATTTAAATGTGTGCTTTTTTATTGGCGATGCAAAAAACAAAATATTAATACTTGAATCCAAAGCTATATGCATTCACTTGCTTTAAGTTCTCTGTTTATGAAACAGTCGCTAAATAAGAGGAAAGCACCCCAAATATGTACGTCTCAGCTCTGCCTCTTACTGGCTGGGTGAACTTTGGCAAATAGCTGGGCCTTTCTTACTGGAAGCTGGGCCTTTCTTATCGGTTTCCTTACTGAAAAAAATTTTACATAGTAATAATATTTACATAGAGGGCTATAGTGAGTACTGAATGAAAAAAACGTGTGGGAGATAGTCTGTCATAAATAATAGGTCCTCAATGCAGACTACTTTCTCTATGGAATTATTTTATCAGTTTGTCTCTGCAGATGGTCTTTAATTTTATGAGATAAAGTTCAAGTACATTTGAATTCTACCTTTCTAAGCAACTTGATTGTATGCTTATGAGCAGTAGTGTATATAAAGATAGGTTGGCAGGAGAGCATGAAAGTGTCCAGAATGGGATGAACTTTAGAACATTTCTCTTACTATTTTATTGTTTTCAGTGTGTAAGTCTTCCATATCTTTGTTGAATTTATTCTGCAATATTTTTTTTGGATCTTGTTGTAAATGGGTTTTTACTTCATTTTTCCAGTGACTTGCTTCTGTTATAAAAATACAGTTGATTTTTGTACATTAACTCACAATCTTGCTAAATTCACTTATTGTTTGTAGTAGTTACTTTGTGGATTTCTTAGCATTTTCTATCTAAACTATCATGTGATCTGCAATTTACGTTGATTCTGGTTAGTCCCTGAAGGAATTCTATTTGGTAAAACACTGATAGTTTAGTCCTAAATATTAAGTGTATTTGAATGTCATAATTATATTCCTTTAAAATGTTTTATGTCAGATGTTTTGAAAATTCAAGTTGACCTCTCTCTTATTCCTTCCTCCCCTCTATTCGTTATCTTAATCAGTGAGATTTTTTAAAAAGCAATGGCAAAAAAGAGAGGAAGGGAGGAAGGAAGGAAGGTAGGAAACCCTTTATGGATCAGACTATAATCCTGGGAAAATCTTTGGTCTGGTTTGAGGATTTTATGGGCTTTATTGTTATTTTTGTTGTTGTGTTTTAGTTTTTGTCAGTAAGACTCAATAGTTTTTTGTTCCTGAGACCCCTGTATTTTTTCTGCCTGGGTCAGTGGAACGTGGGTTTGTTTGTTTGTTTTAAGAGTTTAGGAAGTCCTTGATTTCTAAATACTTGGGGATGATCTAGAACACAGCCTTTGAGAGGGACTAGTTCACAGTATTTGTGCCTGGGAGGTTTCTGATTTCCTAAGAAACAGCATCTTGGGCACTGACACTCAGATATAATACGGGATGCTCAGTAGTAATTGTATTACTTAGCTAATTGCTATTTCGACTCTGAGTACTGTAGCATGTTTGTTCCTTTGCTACTGCAGCAAAGGAGACTTGATTGTTTATAGAGGTCTATATTTAAATTTTATTCGGGGTTTGGGACAAATAACTTTTTTTCACAGAGTGCTATTTTTTGGAACATTCTTCTCTTTTTTTAGTTCTTTTTTTTTAATTATTATTGAGAGATAATTGACTTAAACATTATATTCATTTTAGGTGTACAACATAATGAATAGTTCTTTCTGGAACATTCTTCTTTAGATAGTGTGAGATCAAAATGACATTGAGGTAAATTACAGAAGAAAAGTCAGTTTGTTTAAAGTTTATTTCTGGTCAGACTTTGCTTGTGGGGTATTAGCCCACCTATCTGGAGATGATAAAGGACAGCCCCTCAACTCCTCCCCTTCCACATGTATAACAGCTTAGGAAGTAAAAAACACTTCAGGCTGATACATTTCAAAGGGCACATCAGAATTACTTTTTCAAGAATGAGATTATATTTCTTATTGAATTGTATCATATTCACCAGATCCGAAATAAACTCCTGAACGTTTCACAAAATCTGCTTTCTCCTGCTGTCTGTCTCATCCCAGCAGATGGTAAACTCCTTTCGTCCAGTTGCTCAGGCCAAAACCCAGAGTCTTCCTTGACTCACCTTTTTTCTCTTAGACCCTACAGTCCCATCCATTGGCAAACCCTGTGGTCACCAACTCGAGACTGTCTCGAGAATCCAGCCACTTTCTCATCATCTCCACCATCATGGAGAAAACTTATCTTTCTTCCCCCAGCCTTTCCCCACTGCACTGTTCTTTCTCAGCACGTTAGCCAGACCTTGTCATGCCTCTGTTGAAAACTCCTACTGGCTTCCCATCTCAGAGTACAAGACCAAGTCCTTTTTTTTTTTTTTTTTTTCGCCGCACCATGTAGCATGCAGGATCTTAGTTCCCCAACCAGGGATTGAACCCAGACCACAAGCAGTGGAAGCAGGGAGGGTTAACCACTGGACCACCAGGGAAGCGCAAAGACCAAGTCCTGGTAGCAGTCTCCAGGGTCTTCCGTGTCCAGACCCCCTGGTCACCTCTCTGACCTCGCCTCCCACTCCTCTCTCATTATTTCATTCACCTTGCTGTTCCTCAGACACACCACGCCTGTGCCACCACGGATCTTTGTTCTGCTTGGAACACTGTCTCTTTGATATCTTCATGCTATCATGGAAATATTAGAAATATTGGAATTTCTACCAAATGTCACTGTTTCAATGAGATATTGTTCCCCAGCGCCCCTGTGAAATAGCACCTCTCCCTACCATCTCTTGCCACCCACACACACATTCTTTCCTGGCCCCCTGCCCAGCTTGATTTTGCTCTATAGCACTTGTCACCGTCGGAAAACGTATCTCTGCTTTGTTCTCTGCTAGAACCATGCTTGCACATTACGGTAGGCACTTAACTAAATATTTGTTCCGTTAGTGATTACATATAATAGGAATAGTGGTTAACACTTATTTATTCACTCATTTAATCCTATCACAAACTCAGGAGCAACTCTTTTTTTTTTTTTTAACTTAAACAGCATACAGCATATATATATATATTTTTTTTAATTTAAAAAAAATTTTTGGGCTTCCCTGGTGGCGCAGTGGTTGCGCGTCCGCCTGCCGATGCAGGGGAACCGGGTTCGCGCCCCGGTCCGGGAAGATCCCACATGCCGCGGAGCGGCTGTGCCCGTGAGCCGTGGCCGCTGGGCCTGCGCGTCCGGAGCCTGTGCTCCGCAACGGGAGAGGCCACAGCAGAGGGAGGCCCGCATACCACAAAAAAAAAAAAAATTTTTGGCCGTGCCATGTGGCATATGGGATCATAGTTCCCAGTGCAGGGGTCAAACCCATGCCCCCTGCACTGGAAGTGCAGAGTCTTAACCACTGGACCGCCAGGGAAGTCCTCAGGACCTACTCTTATCCCAGTTTTACATGAAGAACCTGAGCAGAAAACTTGGATCATTTATCCAAGCCAGCGAGTGACCCAGTGAATACACTTAATGAACGTAATGCAATACACCGATGACATTTTCTAGGAAAAAATCTTGTAGGTAATATTAATGTGAATAGTTCAGTTTACCGTGAAAAATGTATTACTTATGATTCCATAAATGCTTAGCTAACTATAAAATGCCTTGTATATTGTAGTGGTTTGTGAGGGGAATAAAATTTACTACATAATATCACAGAAAGTCACTAAACCAATCTCAGTTCCTTCACAGCAGTGGTTGTATTTCTTTCTTAATTTTTTCAACTAATAAAGGAATGGATGAACGTGTTTTACCAGTATTGTGATTTGCTGCATTGTGCATATTCCATGCGAGATAGAGATATTTCTAATATTTCTGATATTCCTTTTATTCCAGGACAGCATTAAGATATGTACAACTAGTTGCCCGCTGAGCCTGAAAACTAATGATTAAACACACGTTCTTTAAAGAATGTTAATTTGATTCCTGAGCAGTCCAAGACACAAAAATATATGCAGTTTCCAAGAGAAAATATGATTTATCTACTCCACTAGCTGGTGCATGAAGCTGTTTGAACAGTTCCCTATTTGTGGGTTGCCAGTGTTATTTCATGTGGATATTGTATTCATAATTCATACTGTGTGTTCCCAGAAACAGTTTTAATTAGAACACAAATTATGACTCCCAACAGAAAGTCTTTTGTAAGTAGCCAAGCATAATAATGAAGACGAAAGTGTTTCTGACTATGACACCTTCATATATTTACATGTAATTTACCAAAATCTTCTCTCTGTTCACAACAGGCGCTAATTGAGAGCCCAGAGGGCCTGTGGCTTCTGTTCAGTATTGGGTGGGTGGGCAGGGGCTTGGGGGACACACATGAGGTGCCGTCGGGGGATTCCGTGGCTCTCTTTGTGGAGGAGCAATCATAACCCACCAGCACTGCACCCCTCAAGGTTTGCGCAGGGAGCTCTGGGTCACCAGGAAGCCCTCAGTGGAGGAAACGGCCTTAGGTGGAGGGTGATCAGGACTTAGCCAGATGGGTGTGCTGGGCATGGTGTAGGTGGGGGGGAGCCATGCTCCATGCTGAAGGGCTGTCACACAGAGAGGCTTTAAGGAGCCCGGGTGGGATGTGAGGGGCTCAGTCTGTGGGGACTTCAGTTTGTGAGAGGTTTAGTCTGTGAGGGGTTCAGTCTACGAGGGGTCCAATCTGTGAGCGGTTTAGAATGTAGGGGGTCCAGTCTAAGGGGATCTGTTCTTTGCGGGTTTCAGTTTATGGGGGATCCAGTCTGTTGTGAGCGGTCCAGTCTGGGAGGAGTTTGATCCGTGGAAGGTCCAGTCTGTGGAGTGTTCAGTCTTTGAGAGGTGCCGTCCGTAAGGTGCTCAGTGTGTTGGGGTCTGTCTTTGGGGGTTCAGCCTGTATGAGGTTTTGTCCTGTGGGGGTTCAGTCTGGCTAGGATGGGGGACTGTGTGACATCTTGGTGGGAGATATGGCTGGAGACCTGGGCGGAGGCAAACCCAGTACTGCAGCTGCTGCTTCTTTGTCATCCTCCAGGCTAATTACTTAATACGCTTTTATTGTTTTTCCTGCCACTGGAAAACCTACTGAGAGTTAAAGAGTTTAGAGGGTTAAGGAGGAAAGGAAAAGAGAAAAGCCACGGTCCAAGATAATCATGAACCAATTTTACCAGGTTCAACTGTTTGAAATTGCCAACATACAATCACATTTTTTAGAGCTTCCTTTTTTAATGTAAGCACTTAAAACTGTAAATTTTCCTCTTAGCACTGCTTTTCCTGAATCCCATAAGTTTTAGTATGTTGTGTTTTGATTTTCATTTGTCACAAGATATTTTCTCCTTTCCCTTGTGATTTCTTCTTTGACCCATTGGCTGTTTGAGTGTGTTGTTTAATTTCTACATATTTGTGAATTTTCCAGTTTTTCTTCCACTGTCGATTTCTACTTTCCTTCCATTGTGATAGGAAAAGATACTTTGTATGATTTCAGTCTTTTAAAATTTATTTAATTTTTTTGTGTTTTGTGGCCTAACATATCCTGGAGAATGTTCCATATGAACTTGACAAAAATGTGCATTCTGCTGTTGTTGGATGCTCTGTTCTGTGTGTGTCTATTGATCCGATGGGCTTGTAGTTCAAGGCCTCTATTTCCTTATTGATGTTCTGTTTGGCTGTTCCATCTATTATGGAGAGTAGCATATTGAAGTCTCCTGTTTTTACAGAGCTGTTCCTTCCTTCAATCCTTTCAATGTTTGCTTCATATATTTTGGAGCTCTGATGTGTAATACATGTTTGATGTGTGTATCTTCTTGGTGAATGGATCCTTTTATCAATGTATAATGTCCTTCTTTGTTTCTTACAACAGTTTTGACTTTTTTTTTTAACATCTTTATTGGAGTATAATTGCTTTACAATGTTGTGTTAGTTTCTGCTGTATAACAAAGTGAATCAGCTAAACGTATACATATACCCCCATATCCCCTCCCTCTTGCGTCTCCTTCCCACCCTCCCTATCCCACCCCTCTAGGTGGTCACAAAGCACAGAGCTGATCTCCCTTTGCTATGCGACTGCTTCCCACTACCTATCTGTTTTACATTTGGTAGTGTATATATGTCCATGCCACTCTCTCACTTC
>NC_041224.1:25046531-25047295 GCF_002837175.3 Physeter macrocephalus | reverse complement strand
TCTCCATCTGTTTGTATCATCTTTAATTTCTTTCATCAGTGTCTTATAGTTTTCTGCATACAGGTCTTTTGTCTCCTTAGGTAAGTTTATTCCTAGGTATTTTATTCTTTTTGTTGCAGTGGTAAATGGGAGTGTTTCGTTCATTTCTCTTTCTCATTTTTCATCATTAGTATATAGGAATGCAAGAGATTTCTGTGCATTAATTTTGTATCCTGCTACTTTACCAGATTCATTGATTAGCTCTAGTAGTTTTCTGGTAGCATCTTTAGGATTCTCTATGTATAGTATCATGTCATCTGCAAACAGTGACAGTTTTACTTCTTCTTTTCCGATTTGGATTCCTTTTATTTCTTTTTCTTCTCTGATTGCTATGGCCAAAACTTCCAAAACTATGTTGAATAATACTGGTGAGAGTGGGCAACCTTGTCTTGTTCCTGATCTTAGTGGAAATGCTTCCAGTTTTTCACCATTGAGAACAATGTTGGCTGTGGGTTTGTCATATATGGCCCTTATTAGGTTGAGTTAAGTTCCCTCTATGGCTACTTTCTGGAGTGTTTTTATCATAAATGGGTGTTGAATTTTGATGAAAGCTTTTTCTTTCATCTGTTGAGATTATCATATGGTTTTTTTTTTTTGTGGTACATGGGCCTCTCACCGTTGTGGCCTCTCCCATTGTGGAGCACAGGCTCCGGATGCGCAGGTTCAGCGGCCATGGCTCACGGGCCCAGCTACTCTGCAGCATGTGGGATCTTCCCAGACTGGGG
>NC_041224.1:25045941-25046501 GCF_002837175.3 Physeter macrocephalus | reverse complement strand
TTTTCTTTTTTTGTGACATCTTTGTCTGATTTTGGTATCAGGGTGATGGTGGCCTTGTAGAATGAGTTTGGGAGTGTTCCTCCCTCTGCTATGTTTTGGAAGAGTTTGAGAAGGATAGGTGTTAGGTCGTCTCTAAATGTTTGATAGAATTCACCTGTGAATCCATCTGGCCCTGGGCTTTTGTTTGTTGGAAGATTTTTAATTACAGTTTCAATTTCAGTGCTGTGATGGGCCTGTTTATATTTTCTATTTCTTCCTGATTCAGTCTTGGAAGGTTGTACTTTTCTAAGAATTTGTCCATTTCTTCCACGATGTCCATTTTATTGGCATATAGTTGCTTGTAGTAATCTACCATGATCCTTTGTATTTCTGCAGTGTCAGTTGTTACTTCTCCTTTTTCATTTCTAATTCTGTTGATTTGAGTCTCCTCCCTTTTTTTCTTGATGAGTCTGGCTAATGGTTTATCAATTTTGTGTATCTTCTCAAAGAACCAGCTTTTAGTTTTATTGATCTTTGCTATTGTTTCCTTCATTTCTTTTTCATTTATTTCTGATCTGATC
>NC_041224.1:25045090-25045787 GCF_002837175.3 Physeter macrocephalus | reverse complement strand
CTTTCTCTAATTGCTTTAGGTGTAAGGTTAGGTTGTTTATTTGAGATTTTTCTTGTTTCTTGAGGTAAGATTGTATTGCTATAAAGTTCCCTCTTAGAACTGCTTTTGTTGCATCCCATAGCTTTTGGGTCATCGTGTTTTCATTGTCATTTGTTTCTAGGTATTTTTTGACTTCCTCTTTGATTTCTTCAGTGGTCTCTTGGGTATTTAGTAGTGTGTTGTTTAGCTTCCATGTGTTTGTATTTTTTACAGGTTTTTTCCTATAATTGATATCTAGACTCATAGTGTTGTGGTCGGAAAAGATACGTGGTACGATTTTAATTTCCTTAAATTTACCAGGGTTTGATTTGTGACCCAAGATATGATCTATCCTGGAGAATGTTCCATGAGCACTTGAGAAGAAAGTGTATTCTGTTGTTTTTGGATGGAATGTCCTATAAATATCAGTTAAGTCCGTTTTGTTTAATGTGTCATTAAAGCTTGTGTTTCCTTATTTATTTTCATTTTAGATATCTTTCCATTGGTAAAAGTGGGTGTTAAAGTCCCCTACTATTATTGTGTTACTGTCGATTTCCCCTTTTATGGCTGTTAGCATTTGCGTTAGGTATTGAGGTGCTCCTATGTTGGGTGCATAAATATTTACAATTGTTATATCTTCTTCTTGAATTGATCCCTTGATCATTATGTAGTGTCCTTC
>NC_041224.1:25041207-25044754 GCF_002837175.3 Physeter macrocephalus | reverse complement strand
TCTTTAGTTCTTCTAGGTCCTTGTCAAACGTTTCTTGTATTTTCTCCATTCTGTTTCCAAGATATTGGATCATCTTTACTATCATTACTCTGAATTCTTTTTCAGGTAGACTGCCTATTTCCTCTTCATTTGTTTGGTCTGGTGGCTTTTTACTTTGCTCCTTCATCTGTGTATTTCTCTGTCTTCTCATTTTGCTTAACTTACTGTGTTTGAGGGCTCCCTTTTGCAGGATGCAGTTTTGTAGTTCCCATCGTTTTTGGTGTCTGCCCCCAGTGGGTAAGGTTGGTTCAGTGGCTTGTGTAGGCTTCCTGGTGGAGGGGACTCATGCCTGTGTTCTGGTGGGTGAGGCTGGATCTTGTCTTTCTGGTGGGCAGGGCCACGTCTGGCGGTGTTTTTTGAGGTGTCTGTATTATGATTTTAGGCAGCCTCTCTGCTAAGGGGTGTGGTTGTGTTCCTGTCTTGCTAGTTGTTTGGCATGGGTTGTCCAGCACTGTAGCTTGCTGGTCGTTGAGTGGAGCTGAGTCTTGGCGTTGAGATGGAGAGCTCTGGGAGATCTCTCTCCGACTGATATTATGTGGGGCTGGGAGGTCTCTGGTGGCCCAGTGTCCTGACCTCGGCTCTCCCACCTCAGAGGCTCAGGCCTGACACCTGACCAGAGCACCAAGACCCTGTAAGCCACATGGCTCAGAAGAAAAGGGAGAAAAAAAAAGAAAGAAAATAATAATAATAATAAAATAAAGTTATTAAAATAAATACATTTTAAAAATTATTGAAATAAAAAATTTTTAAAGTAATAAAATAAATAAAAGAATAGAGCAACCAGGGCTTCCCTGGTGGCGCAGTGGTTGCGCGTCCGCCTGCCGATGCAATAAACAGATCCACCAATGATAGCAAGTGCTAAAAACTGTACTAAGATAAACATAAAAATCAGAAACTACTCAGTCCCATATAGCAACCCCCGAGTGTACAGTTGCTCCCAAAGTCCACCTCCTCAATTTTGGGATGATTCGTTGTCTATTCAGGTATTCCACAGATGCCGGGTACATCAAGTTGATTGTGGAGATTTAATCCACTGCTCCTGAGGCTGCTGGGAGAGATTCCCCTTTCTCTTCTTTGTTCGCACAGCTCCCGGGGTTCAGCTTTGGATCTGGCCCCGCCTCTGCGTGTAGGCCTCCTGAGGGCATCTGTTCCCCACCCAGACAGGACGGGGTTAAAGGAGCAGCTGATTCGGGGGCTCTGGCACAGGCCGGGGGGTGGGAGGGGCACGGAGTGCGGGACGAGCCTGTGGTGGCAGAGACCAGTGTGACGTTGCAGCAGCCTGAGGCGTGCTGTGCGTTCTCCCGGGGAAGTTGTCCCTGGATCCCGGGACCCTGGCAGTGGCGGGCTGCACAGGCTCCCGGGAGGGGAGGTGTGGAGGGTGACCTGTGCTCGCACACAGAGCAGCAGCCTTAGCGTCTCATGCCCGTCTCTGGGGTCCGCACTAATAGCCGCGGCTCGCGCCCATCTCTGGAGCTCACTTAGGCGGTGCTCTTAATCTTCTCTCCTCGAGCACCCCAAAACAATAGTCTCTTGCCTCTTCGGCAGCTCCAGACATTTTCCTGGACTCCCTCCCGGCTAGCTGTGGCGCACTAGCCCCCTTCAGGCTGTGTTCACACAGCCAACCCCAGTCCTCTCCCTGGGATCTGACCTCCGAACCCGAAGCCCGAGCCTCAGCTCCCAGCCTTCACCCGCCCCGGCAGTTGAGCAGACAAGCCTCTCGGGCTGGTGAGTGCCGGTCGGCACCGATCCTCTGTGCGGGAATCTCTCCGCTTTGCCCTCCGCACCCCTGTGGCTGCGCTCTCCTCCGCGCCTCTGAAGCTACCCCCGTCCACCACCCGCAGTCTCCGCCCGCGAAGGGGCTTCTAGTGTGTGGAAACCTTTCCTCCTTCACAGCTCCCTCCCAGAGGTGCAGGTCCCGTCCCTATTCTTTTGTCTCTGTTTTTTCTTTTTTCTTTTGCCCTACCCAGGTACGTGGGAGTTTCTTGCCTTTTGGGAAGTCTGAGGTCTTCTGCCAGCGTTCAGTGGGTGTTCTGTAGGAGTTGTTCCACATGTAGATGTATTTCTGATGTATTTGTGGGAAGTAAGGTGATCTCCACGTCTTAACTCCTCTGCCATCTTGAAGGTCCTCCCACAGTTTTGACTTTTTATAACCATGTTTTTAACGCAATCACGTTTGTTGTAAAGATTTTTATAATACTTTTCTAAAGAACATCTTACCCATTTTATCCAATTTGAATGAAATTGAACATCTTTCATGAAATCTAATGAGTTCTTTAAAGTATGCAAAATTTAAAAATCCCATATGTTATAGAACAGTTGTAAAAATATTGGTAGGTAACATCTGGTGACTAATACTCAAATTTGAGAATCCATAAAAGTACATAAAGAGTAGAGCATGTGTAGAATATAAAACATCAATTTCAGGGCTTCCCTGGTGGCGCAGTGGTTGAGAGTCCGCCTGCCGATGCAGGGGATATGGGTTCGTGCCCCAGTCCGGGAAGATCCCACATGCCACAGAGCGGCTAGGCCCGTGAGCCATGGCCGCTGAGCCTGCGCGTCCGGAGCCTGCGCTCCGCAACGGGAGAGGCCACAACAGTGAGAGGCCTGCGTACTGCAAAAATAAAATAAAATGAAATAAAATGCCCCTGAATTACAATTCTATCTGATGACTTATTAAAAGAAATAGGCTCTCTACTCCAAGCAAACCAATTTCCTAGGATTTCTCTCATGTCTTCCCAGTTTCTAAAATGCTCTTTCTCCTCTTCTCAGGCATCTAGACCCTCTCTTTTCTTTTAGACCATCAGAGTAAACCCCTCATTATCCTGCCCAGGCTCCTTAATGCCTCTTTTTGTACCAGCCCTTCAGCTTGGAGTACAGCCTCCCAGCCCACCCCATGCCCAGTACATCCATCTGGCTAAGTCATAATCACCCTTCACCAAGGGTGTCACCTCCACTAGAAGTGACCTGTGACCCCAGAGCATTCTGCACAAACCTTGCAGAAAGAAATCATTGTATAAAATTGCTCCTCTTTAAAATGTAAGATGTGCACCCTCTGTGGTCCCAGGGGACCAGCCCACAGAGATTCTCCTGAAATTCTGTAACATTTTAAATGTGTACTGGTCATTATGCATTATGATAACCATTCATTCATTTACTCAACGAGTACTTCTGGAGCCGTGTGTCTGGCTTTATTAACCCATGGGGATACAGCAATGAATACAGCGAATTCCCTTCCCCTGTAGAGCTTACTTTGCAGCATTACAGCAGAAGAGAGGGACAACAGATAAACAATTCACTTCACAAACAAGTTAATATATACCAGACATGGGCTTCCCTGGTGGCGCAGTGGTTGCGCGTCCGCCTACCGATGCAGGGGAACCGGGTTCGCGCCCCGGTCTGGGAGGATCCCACATGCCGCGGAGCGGCTGGGCCCGTGAGCCATGGCCGCTGAGCCTGCACGTCCGGAGCCTGTGCTCCGCAACGGGAGAGGCCACAACAGTGAGAGGCC
>NC_041224.1:25036113-25041077 GCF_002837175.3 Physeter macrocephalus | reverse complement strand
GTGCACCGCAACGGGAGAGGCCACAGCAGTGAGAGGCCCGCGTACCACAAAAAAAAAAAAAAATATATATATATATATACCAGACAGTGGTAAAGATTATCGAGAAAAGTAAAATCAGGGGGATGTGGAATGCTGGAAGGTGGGTGAGTGGTTTGCTATGTTCTATACAGTCAGGGGAGACCTTTCTGAGAAGGTGACATTTGAGCAAAGACCCGAAGAAAGTGATGTAATGAGCCACGTGGCTAGGCCTGACTTCATGGGGGTGTGCCCAGTGCAGGCACACAGAGCCCCATGCCCAGGAGGGTCCCATGCTTGGGGTTCAGTGCTTTGCACTTGCCATCTTAAAATTCTTAATAATTGACTCTGAATTTGTGTTTTGTAAGCAGAGTCCCAGGGACTTGGAGCATTGGCTCACATCAATTTCCAACTCCTGTCACCTTCCCACCGGACACCTTCTCCCCTGTTCCCACCCAGTGGGGGTCTGGGCATAAGCGGGGCGGGGTCTGGTCAGATGTTTGCACCCCACACGCCAGTGTTGGCGGAACCGCAGGTGCTGTAGGGTCTGCACTCCCCCCACAGGTGAGTATCCCTGTGACCGAAGGAGTGTGACATTAAACAACAGATTTAAAAAACCACCATGACAGGTTGAGTGTGAGACAGTAGGAGAAAGGAAAAAAAAATGTTTTCCTGTTTTTTGAACAGGGAATGTACAGTTTTATTTTGCACCGGGCCCAGCAAATGCTGTGGCCAGCCCTGTGTGTGGCTGTCAGAAAAAGCATCCTGGCAGCACAACAGCAGGTACAGGATGGGGGTGAACAGCAGCGCCCTGTGGTAGAGGAAGATCAGGGGGCCTGAGAGGCCGGAGGAGAGCCAGTGGGCAGGTGAGCGACTCAACAGAAGGGCCCTGAGAGGAGTGGGAGGCCACATTGAGTGGGGCCTGGGTTCAGGAGGAGGAAGGGGATAGCAGGGAAGGAGTCCGAGGGGGGAGTTCTAGAACACTCCACAGTTTACTCATATTGTGGTGCATTTACTTTTCAGTGATCATATCCTGAGTTGCCGATTTAAATCTGAGTTCCTGCAGGGCAGAGACTATTAAGTCATGGGATGTAGCCCAAGCTAACCCTGGAAATAATCTAATCCAACCCCAACTTCTGTCCTTTTGAGGGAATCACTGCCCCTTCCTTGGAATTGTGGAAATCCAAATGATTTTCAGATTACTTCATGGGTGAGAGTTGAGGCTATTCGGTGTAAACTCCCTCTCCGTCCCATTGGGGGATTTTGTCAGGCATCTGGTAGGAGATTTGGGGCCGATCTCACAGGGCTTATTTAAGGAATTCATTTAGGGATGCTGCGAATGGAAAGAGCACGGGACCGGGGCTGGCAGGCACGGGTGCCAGGCTCCCTCCTGCCCCTGACGAGTCCTGTGACAGCCCAGCGCCTGCCCTCCCTGGTCTGTCTATAAAGTGGAGGGTTCTTATTGTTGTTGTTTGTTTACTTGTTTTAGACAAGCCTAAGGTCTCAGGTCTAAAGTTCTGTAGTCTGTTTCATTTGCTGTTCCCATTTTCTCGGTGTAAAACTCCGTGAAACAAGTGCAGGCATTAGAAATCCAGTACTGTAGTTGGGTTTAATGCGTTTGCTAGCCCAGCCACTCCATTTCCCAGATATTTTTAAAACTGCGTCTTATCTCTTTGAATCCATGGGGCTTTATAAATAAGGCATGTTGGTGATGAAGCTGGTTTGGCAGCCCTGATGAATGTAGGAAATTTGATGTTTTACAGGGCAGGGCGAATGGGAATGGCTGGGGTTATGGAGATGTTTTCTGGTTGCTATTTGGAAGCAGGCGTTTACAATTCTGCTAGATCTGGATGATTAACTTTACATTTTTTAAGTTAATTTTTATTGGAGTATAGTTGCTTTACAATGCTGTGGTAGTTTCTACTGTACAGCAAAATGAATCAGCTATACATATACATATATCCCCTCTGTTTTGGATTTCCTTCCCATTTGGGTAACCACAGAGCTCTGAGTAGAGTTCCCTGTGCTATACAGTATGTTCTCATTAGTTGTCTATTTTATACATAGTATCGATAGTGTATATGTGTCACTCCCAGTCTCCCAGTTCCTCCCACCACCCTCTTTCCCCCTTGGTATCCATACATTTGTTCTCTAATCTGTGTCTCTATTTCTGCCTTGCAAATAAGATCATCTGCACCATTTTTCCAGATTCCACATATATGAGTTAATATGTGATATTTGTTTTTCTCTTTCTGACTTACTTCAAAAAGATACATGCACCCCAATGTTCATTGCAGCACTACTTACAATAGCCAGGACATGGAAGCAACCTAAATGTCCATCAACAAAGGAATGGGTAAAGAAGATGTGGTACATATATACACAGTGGAATATTACTCAGCCATAAAAAGGAACGAAACTGGGTCGTTTGTAGAGATGTGGATGACGTAGAGACTGTCATACAGAGTGAAGTAAGTCAGAAAGAGAAAACTTTACATCTTGAAATAAAAATCCTTGCTCCTGTGTGGCTCAGACTCTGAAGCTCTGTTCTCCTCCAGCCTTCCTTGTTTCTGCCAGCTGCCCATCATCTTTCTTTTTTTTCTTCCAGTTTTACTGAGATAGAATTGACATACAGCGCTGTGTAAGTTGAAGGTGTACAGTACAATGATTTGATTCATGTGTATCATGAAGTGATATCGCAATACGTTTAGTAAACATCCATCATTTCATATAGGTACAAAATTTTAAAAATAGAAATTATTTTCTTGTGATGAGAACTCTTAGGATTTACTCTAACAGCTTTCATATATAACACACAGTAGCATTAATTGTATTTATCGTGTTGTACATTACATCCCTAGTACTTATTTATCTTATAACTGGAATTCTGTACTGTTTGACCCCACCTTCTTTTATACATTGAAGACTTTGGTGTCTGATGCATCGATTTCTACCCCCTCCCCCAATGTCTGTGCTCCGGATGATCAGTGTGGTCCCTTCAGGGTCCCTGTGGACAACCCACATGATAACCTTTAGTGTTTTTCAGCCAGCTCCTCTCCTGTCATCCTATCACACAACCCCATGGGCACTTGCCAGAATGGTGTTCCCCAAAGTTGCTTCACGTCTGTAATCTTAATCTTCACCACTCTATGTCTGTTTTCAGCCTTGCTGACAGTAATCCCTCAATTTTTTTTTATTTCTTATCTCTTCCTTGGCATTATTGAGAGCCCCCCAGCGCTTCTCTCCTTGGGCTTCCTTATCCAGTCTAAACCCTTCCAGTATCCCCGCGGTCACTCCCCTGCCAACATCCTTCCTCCTTTGCCTGCTGTATCCATCTTGCAGATGCAAAACTCGACATCACTGTAACTGCCTGCATCCTCTGCCCCGACGTCAGAGCTGCTGGGTACTGCTGGGGGATAGGACGCCTGGGAGTGGCTTGGAGCTGCTGAAGATTAAATGGTCTCCAATCCCAGCCCAGTCCCAGCACTGCTCAGCTCTCCTTTCATGTGATTCTGGCAACATCCTTATTCCATTCTCTTGTGTTCCACTTAACTCTATACGTTTTTCATTCTTCTAAGCTACGTGCTCCAGCGACTGGGTATTAGAACTGTATGAGCCTTTAAGGACAGTACTTTGTTAAATCAGCATAAGGATACTAAAATGGTATCGAACTTCTTTGTAAACAAATCCCCCAGAGTTTGGCTGTATTGGTTGAAAAACAGTTGGAAATCTTTCATCTTAGTGTTCAGCAATCTAAGTGCAGAACAACAGCAGCTTTTGACGTTTTTAGCAAATTGCAGTTATTAAAAACAAAACTTGAAACACATCCCTATGAAAGAAAGAAACTGAACAAATTCATGATGAGAGCTCAAATAATGTATAAGAGTTTTGAAATTCTGTGTTTGTTCTTTGGAATAACTCAATCTGTGGGCAGTGTCTTGGTGGAGCTACTATTTTTAATTGGATAATTTTATATCTGTACTGCAATGGATTGAGATTGGGAAGGCTGACTGTTTTGCAGCATTCACATGCAGAAAAACATTGTAAAAATCATCAATAGAGACAGTTTACTTGATAGGGTTTGTCTGTTAAAAGAAAGGTAGTGTTTATCAAAGAAAGGTAGTATTGGTCCAAGAAAGGTAGCAAAATGACAGTAACTATAAAAAAATACTTGGGCTGGAGTATTTATATATTTGATTTAAAATGTACAGATTAGAATGTTTTTGTTTAGCAGGATTTGCTCTGAATGTACTAGGTATTAAAGCAACTTACAGAGTGGTTTCCAAGTTAAAAACATTATGGTTGATAGAGAAGATCCACTTGGCGGTGTTCACAGTTTCAAACTTAGTGATTGTAAATTGCAACTTTGAAGACAGTAAGCGATTATTTTTTTGGAGTATAATTGCTTTACAACGGTGTGTTAGTTTCTGCTGTATAACAAAGTGAATCAGCTGTATATGTACATATATCCCCATATCTCCTCCCATTTGCGTCTCCCTCCCACCCTCCCTATCCCACGCCTCTAGGTGGTCACAAAGCACCAAGCTGATCTCCCTGTGCTATGCAGCTGCTTCCCACTAGCTATCTGTTTTACATTTGGTAGTGTATATATGTCCGTGCCACTCTCTCACTTCGTCCCAGCTTACCCTTCCCCCGCCCCGTGTACTCAAGTCCATTATCTACATCTGCATCTTTATTCCTGTCCTGCCCCTAGGTTCTTCAGAACCTTTTTTTTTTTTAGATTCCATATATATGTGTTAGCATACGGTATTTGTTTTTCTCTTTCTGACTTAATTCACTCTCTAGGACAGACTCTAGGTCCATCCACCTCACTACAAATAACTCAATTTTGTTTCTTTTTATGGTTGAGTAATATTCCATTGTATATATGTGCCACATCTTCTTTATCCATTCATCTGTCGATGGACACTTAGGTTGCTTCCATGTCT
>NC_041224.1:25029325-25036000 GCF_002837175.3 Physeter macrocephalus | reverse complement strand
CATCCTTTTATGTGTTTGTTGGCAATCTGTATAGAAGATTGTAAGTGATTTTATGAAAAAATAAAAATAACAAATCCACATTGGAGAAAATGAATTCTTTAGATATGGGTTTGGAGAGGGATATGAATTAACAATTGATTAAAATGTGTCACTATGTTCCAAGAGTAATTATTCTGCTTACAGTATTTTCTGATATTCAGACAATCAACAAAAAAGTTTTAAAAAACGTTTCCATACATGGATGTAGGTTATTCTAATTTTTTGGAAATATGTTTATTTTTGAAAATAGTTATTAAACAAAATTATTTTCATAGGCCTACCAATGTGATAAACCAATTGTCAGTCCATAAATAAAAATTTCAGACATTGTATGGTTTTATTAACTTAGGTAGCTTCTTTCATTCTCCAAATAGGCTGGTTAGATACTAAGTTATACAGTAGTTCTAGCTGTGATACTCTTTCCAGCCTGCTTCTCTCTAGGACTTAAACCAATCCTTCCTGTCTTTTTCCACGGTCTTGTAAATGATTTCATCGTGCTCTTTCTGTGCTTACTTGCGCACACATCTGTCTCTTCTAACTGGAAGTGCCTTGAAAACATTGTCTTATTATTTGTGCATCCTCTAGGTTTATCCCAATGCCTGGAACCTAATAGGTCTGTAATAATGATTATTAAGCAAATGAATTTAGGAATCTAGGATTTTTTTTTTTTGTAGAACATTCTAATAAGGTAACCTGTCCGTAAACATTTTCATTCAACGTCATACCTTTCTTTTCATCTCCCCTCCAATAACCATTTATTCAGACCCCTAGTGACAAGCACATGAGACCGAAAACATTTCAGGGCAGCTACACATGGTGTTTTCACTCATAATGGATGCAGGAGTGCCCTCTAAAAGGGATGAGGTTGCATTGCATACAGATTTGACATCTGGTGCCTTTAAAACAAACCAATGAAGCATAAGGAAGATGCATCATTTAAGAAGGGGAATTTCTTGTCTGCGAGAGGGTGGTGTACACAGATGTCACTGGGGCACAAACCACAGAGCCCGTAGGCCGGTTTGTAAGGCTTACGGGAAGTCAGAGAGGCTCCCGTGCAGGGACCGGGCTGCAGCAGGAAGTGCTTTCTAACATCTTGATGGTTTAAGAAACCATCATTCTCCCTGGAAGAGTGGAGTTCCTTGAGTTGCCAGGGACTTTCTATGGATCAGTTTCATCTGTCCGAACTGCATCTTTGTAGGCTCAGATGGGATGGGGGCGGGGCAGGGGGATAAACTGTGTTGGGTCAGACATGGGGTCAGTGCAGGGGAAGTCCCAACCAGAACATTTCCTGCCAATGGATGCCAAGTTATTTGAAAGAAAGGACTCCAGCTATTTTAGGTTATAAACCCTTGGTAAAGGTCCTTGAAGGAGATAGCTAAATCTTTTAGCCATTCCTGAGTATAGTAGGAGATTATTAATTCATGTATCTAAATACTAAAAAGCAAGCAAATAATTGGATTGTTCTAAAATAATGTTTAAATGACTGCTTATTTTAAAAATCATTCTCACTTATAATACTTATAACGAAAAGAAAAAACTAAGAGAATATATTCAGAAGATATTGGGAATTGGGCAAAAATCTTTTCAATCATGAGCCTTTTTATTTATTTGGGTTTTTCGGTTCTGGCATTAAGAGCTCTGAACCCTGGAAATAGGAATTGTTTGTTTGTTTTCACATGTAATACCACAAATTTATTATAATACACACACCAAAAACCAAACCCAAATTTTGACAATATCCATGGAGTTTTCCACAGTCTTTAAAATAGTTAACAGAAATAAGGGATAATTGAAGAAATGTAACCTCATAATCTTACAATTTCTATAACAATGTAATCTATTCAGTTAAGAATTCTACTCAAGACTGTAAAATGGCAAATATTTTATGAGTATTTATTATAATATAGATAGAGGTCCTAAAGGATTTATAGAGATTTATGTCATAAACCATATTTTGTAGCTGGGCTACAAATAGACAACCTGAAATAGGTTACCTTTTACTTTGTAAAATAAACATTCATCTAGGGTGGTTAATATTTAATATCCCAGATAGAAGTGGGGATGGAGTAGCTGCCTCCTGAGATTCCAACAAGGACTGCAAGTGAATCGTGTTTGTCAAAGGCTCCTAAAGAGTTAAGCCTTGTCTTCCCAACGTTATCTAACAATATCTAACGATAGTCATTGCTAACTCCACTGCACCAGAACTGTGACCTTTAGTGTAGATACGTATTAGAACTATTTAGAAACACCAGACAAGCCTGAGTTTTAGCATCTTTTACAAGGACTCAATGCTAAGGGACTGTCCCCTTATATTAGGAAGAGCCACCGTAAATCAATAATAACTACACTATTAACTTTGCTCAAATATCTACCTTCCCGGACTTCCCTGGTGGCGCAGTGGTTGAGAGTCCGCCTGCCGATGCAGGGGACACGGGTTCGTGCCCCGGTCCGGGAAGATCCCACATGCCGCGGAGCGGCTGGGCCCGTGAGCCATGGCCGCTGAGCCTGCGCGTCCGGAGCCTGTGCTCCGCAACGGGAGAGACCACAACAGTGAGAGGCCTGCGTACCGCAAAAAAAAAAAAAAAAAAAAAAAAAAAAATCTACCTTCCCAAGAAGCACAGTTTGCTTAACTGAGTAAATCGACCTGGACCCCTTATGAAGAGCCTGAGTGGCTCATCATCTGTTTCCAGGAATAGTTCTCCAGCCACTGAATTATGCATATTTTATTCAGAAAAGTCATCCCCAGCCCCTCTCGGTGGTGACTCACTGTCTCCTGTTCTCAGTCATCCCAGGCTTGATAGAGAGAGAGAGGAGGTGGCGTTTCTGGGTCGTGCAAACAAAGTCGTGGAAGATTAAGGACTGGCGAGTGCCCGGAGGTGGATGGACTTGCGTCTTGAGAACAGCTGAGTGGACAGTAATGGGAATTTTGGACTCTAGGGAAGTTGTGCAGGAGATTTTGAAGGCTAGCCTGCTTCTGCCCTTCAAGTGTATCTTATTTTGTTCCATCATCTCCCAGCTACGGCTACCCACCCACTCTGCATATTACCCAGAGAGCTGATGCATCTACTGTGCAGAGAAGGAAACAGTTTTCTGGATTAGAGTAACAATGATTAACAGTGAGTGACAGCCAGACCCCTGCAGTGGCATCTGCAAGTAAAACAACATAGTTGCACAGGAGTATCTTGTTTCTAAAGTTCTAGATGCTCAGGTCAGCATCTAGAAATCAACATTGTTCACACTTTGAAAGTTCCATCATGCATGCCATGTATACGTGGAAATATTATGTCCCGGATGAGGTTACTTCTGTGTGCTGATATGGGGTGCTTTTGAAGATAAGATTTTTTTTCATTTATTTACTTTTATTTTTTTTATTGGAGTATAATTGCTTTACAATGTTGTGTTAGTTTCTGCTGTACAGTGAAGTGAATCAGCTCTATGTATACATATATCCCCTCCCTCTTGGACCTCCCTCCCAGCTACCCCCGTCCCACTCATCTAGGTCATCACAGAGCACTGAGCTGAGTTTCCTGTGCTTTATACCATGTTCCCAAGCTATCTATATTACACATGGTAGTGTATATATGTCAATCCTAGTCTCCCTATTCTTCCCTCCCCTTCCCCCCACGCCAACCTTGTCTACATGTCCATTCTCTATGTCTGCATCTCTATTCCTGCCCTGGAAATAAGTTCATCGGCACCCTTTTTCTAGATTCCACATATATGTATTAATATATGATATTTGTTTTTTTCTTTCTGACTTACTTCACTCTGTATGACAGACTCTAGGTCCATCCATATCTCTACAAATGATCCAATTTTGTTGCTTTTTATGGCTCAGTAATATTCCATTGTGTATATATACTACATCATCTTTATCCATTCATCTGTCGTTGGACATTTAGGTTGTTTCCATGTCCTGGATATTGTAAATAGTGCTGCAGTGAACATTGGGGTGCATGTGTCATTTTGAATTATGGTTTTCTCAGGGTATATGCCCAGGAGTGGGATTGTTGGGTCATATGGTAGTTCTATTTTAAGTTTTTTTTTCTTTTTTAACATCTTTATTGGAGTATAATTGCTTTACAATGGTGTGTTAGTTACTGCTTTATAACAAAGTAAATCAGTTATACATATAAATATGTTCCCATATCTCTTCCCTCTTGCATCTCCCTCCCTCCCACCCTCCCTATCCCACCCCTCTAGGTGGTCACAAAGCACTGAGCTTATCTCCCTGTGCTGTGCGACTGCTTCCCACTAGCTATCTATTTTACGTTTGGTAGTATGTGTAAGTCCATGCCACTCTCTCACTTTGTCCCAACTTACCCTTCCCCCTCTCCGTATCCTCAAGTCCATTCTCTAGTAGGTCTGTGTCTTTATTCCCGTCTTGCCCCTAGGTTCCTCCTGACCATTTTTTTTTTGTTTTTTAGATTCCATGTATATGTGTTAGCATACGGTATTTGTTTTACTCTTTCTGACTTACTTCACTCTGTATGACAGACTCTAGGTCCGTCCACCTCACTACAAATAACTCAATTTCGTTTCTTTTTATGGCTGAGTAATATTCCATTGTATATATGTGCCACATCTTCTTTATCCATTCATCTGTTGATGGACACTTAGGTTGCTTCCATGTCCTGGCTATTGTAAATAGAGCTGCAATGAACATTTTGGTACATGACTCTTTTTGAATTATGGTTTTCTCAGGGTATATGCCCAGTAGTGGGATTGCTGGGTCATATGGTAGTTCTATTTTTAGTTTTTTAAGGAACCTCCATACTGTTCTCCATAGTGTCTGTATCAATTTACATTCCCACCAACAGTGCAAGAGGGTTCCCTTTGCTCCACACCCTCTCCAGCATTTATTGTCTGTAGATTTTTTGATGATGGCCATTCTGACTGGTGTGAGGTGATACCTCATTGTAGTTTTGATTCGCGTTTCTCTAATAGTTACAGATGTTGTGCAACTTTTCATGTTCCTCTTCTCCATCTGTATGTCTTCTTTGGAGAAATGTCTGTTTAGGTCTTCTGCCCATTTTTTGACTGGGTTGTTTGTTTTTTTGATACTGAGCTCCATGAGCTGTTTATATATTTCAGAGATTAATCCTTTGTCCGTTGCTTCATTTGCAAATATTTTCTCCAATTCTAAGGGATTTTTCTTCTTGTTTATGGTTTTCTTTGCTGTGCAAAAGCTTTTAAGTTTAACTAGGTCCCATTTGTTTATTTTTGTTTTCATTACTCTAGGAGGTGGATCAGAAAAGATCTTGCTGTGGTTTTTATGTCAAAGAGTGTTTTTCCTATGTTTTGCTTTAAGAGTTTTGAAGATATGATGTTAGTGAATAAGCATCATGCATAACATTATGTAGCATGTAGTCTTATTTATGTTTTTAAACAGGGTTATATAGGCTATACAGACACATATATGCTTATATGTACAGGAACTGTCTGGAGGAATATTCAGAAAACTGCTAGGAGTTGACTCTTGGAGGAAAGCATGGGTATTTAGAATAGGAAGAAAGCATGTTTTAACATATACTCTTTTATACTATTTGACTTTCTTTTTTTTTTTTTTTTTTTGTGGTACGCGGGCCTCTCACTGCTGTGGCCTCTCCCGTTGTGGAGCACAGGCTCCGGATGCGCAGGCTCAGCGGCCATGGCTCACGGGCCCAGCCGCTCCGCGGCACGTGGGATCTTCCCGGACCGGGGCACGAGCCCGTGTCCCCTGCATCGGCAGGTGGACTCTCAACCACTGCGCCACCAGGGAAGCCCTGACTTTCTTTTTTTAAACCATATTTTTTAAAAAGTTAAGGGGCCCCATTTTTAGTTATACCCAGGGTTTTAAACCTTCATTGTAAATCGCTTAGCAGATATATATATATATTTGGCTGTGTTGGGTCTTTGTTGCTGCATGTGGGCTTTCTCTAGTTGCGGTGAGCAGGGGCTACTCTTCATTGCAGTGCACGGGCCTCTCATTTTGGTGGCTTCTCTTGTTGCAGCATACGGGCTCTAGGCGCGGGCTTCAGTAGTTGTGGCTCGCGGGCTCTAGAGTGCAGGCTCAGTAGTTGTGGCGCACAGGCTTAGTTGCCCCATGGAACGTGGGATCCTCCCAGACCAGGGATAGAACCCATGTCCCCTGCGTTGGCCGGCAGATTCTTATCCACTGCGCCACCAGGGAAGTCCTCCGTTTACCAGATCTTTAAGAGCCTTTGGGTCCTTCAGCAGACTGGATCTTTCACTGCCAACCTTGAATAGTAATTATTTTGCTTCCATCAATAATTTTCAAAGCATTGAGAGTCAATTGTCAATATGACACAGAATTCCATTTTGGCACAGAATTCCATAATCAGAGATTAAATCTTCCTCAATGAAGATGTGATAGAGAGAGGTAGTTACATTGATGTATACTATCAGACTCTAAATGAGAAAAGATCTGATGTGGCACATTTTCAGAACAGATTCTTTTTTTTTTTTTTTAAACATCTTTATTGGAGTATAATTGCTTTACAATGGTGTGTTAGTTTCTGCTTTACAACAAAGTGAATCAGTTATACATATACATATGTTCCCATATCTCTTCCCTCTTGCGTCTCCCTCCCTCCCACTCTCCCTATCCCACCCCTCTAGGTGGTCACAAACCAC
>NC_041224.1:25019246-25028858 GCF_002837175.3 Physeter macrocephalus | reverse complement strand
ATTCCATATATATGTGTTAGCATACGGTATTTGTTTTTCTCTTTCTGGCTTACTTACTCTATATGACAGACTCTAGGTCCATCCACCTCACTACAAATAACTCAGTTTTGTTTCTTTTTATGGCTGAGTCATATTCCATTGTATATATGTGCCGCATCTTCTTTATCCATTCATCTGTTGATGGACACTTAGGTTGCTTCCATGTCCTGGCTATTGTAAATAGAGCTGCAGTGAACATTTTGGTACATGACTCTCCCTTTTTAATATCGTCCTTCCTACCGAGTCCTTAATGATTTGGGCCTTTAATTATCTCACTGAACAATTCATGTTGATTCAGGATCACCCATAACCTTTGCTCTTTTTGAATCTACGCTCAGGAAAAAAATATTGCCCAGTCTGTTTTGACAAAGAGCCTTTCAACACAATGCTGCCTGTCTTATGCCCCCAGAATTGTATGCCAGAAATGTTTACATCTGTTCTCTCTCTACTGGGTTTTACATTTGCAGTAAAGATGCTGTTTAATTGTGACTTTAATATATGATTATGGAACCTTTGTGAATTTATGAGCTTCTAATTTTGTTGCAAGGTGAAATGGTTGATGGATGACCAGGACTGGCCCCTCAATCCCAGCAGAGTTACAATTTCTCATGATCACATCACTGAACGAAACCGAAGGCCTCTGTGTGTGTACAGCATAGGAGTGTCCAAACCAAAGGGCTTAGGCATCAGGCTAGAACAGGAGGCAACATTTGCCACAGTGCAAGCAAGAGAGAGAGCAGTTGACTGACATAAAGACCACTTCTCTCAATTCTGGAGATAAATAAAAAAGAGGGGAACACTGAGGTTCACAGCTGCTGAGGGTTGCGGTAGCTGGGGAGCGTGGCTTTCCCACTGAAGAGCTGTGTGGCTGTAACAGGCTGTGCTTCTCTGCCGGTTACCCTCTTGTTCTTCCCTGGCAGCATCTCAGGGACATCTCAGCTTGTAAGCCCAAGAACGGTGTGTTTCACTTCTTGTGATTTTGAGACTTCTGTGACTTTGAGCATGGCTGTAAATACATTTGATTAATGACCTATATCTATGCAGCTCTCTGGTCTGTTCAGATTGGTTGAAAACACATCATCCGTGCTCCTCAGAAGTGGACATGATGAAAACCAGCCGGGGATTGAGATGAATGAAGTATTCTTTCGCTCCAGGCTCTGCTCAGAAAGTATTTTCATGGTCTAATTTTGTTCTGTAAGTTTAGATGATACTGTTGTGACATGTGTCCTCTTGTTTAACAGAGCAGCCTTTCAGGGGCTGTTTAGTTCTTTCCAGGCCTGACGTGCCTCCTGGCCACCAGGTGGTTGAGTGGCCTGTGGCTCAGTTGGCAAAGCTCCATTTGGTGTGAATGACTCAATCATAGTGTAAGGGCATCTGGCCACACAAGTCTGCTTTCATCCTTAAAGAAGCAGTAATTGATTGAAACAAGAATAAATGCAAGCCAGTTGCTAATTACTAACCTCTGTTTAGCTTCTCAAAGATGAATCGTGGAGAGAAAGATTTAAAGACTTACAAACAACTCAATAGAATTCCATGCCCTAATATTACAGTTACAATATTGGCAGTTTTTCCCTGCCATGTTTGGGTAGGAAACTCATCCAGAATCCCTGAGATCTGCAAGTCAGTGAGGTGGTGTAAATCCTTCAAGTGCCTAGAGTTCCTTTAGTTTCCAAACCGCTTACAGCTTTAACTTATCCTCAGACGTCTGTGCAATGAGTTATATTCTTTCAGACTTTTTAGAAGGCTGTTTATGCTCCTGAGAAAGGAAGTACTGAGTTCCCTTCTCAGCCGTCTTATATAAGCCCTTAGAAGAGGGAGATTAATGTCCCACCATTGCCTTCCTCCTTCCTACAACTTGGATTAAACTGAAAAGAAGAGACATTATGACCACTCTATGGGGTGACTATATTTTTTACAGAGGAGGTTTCCATAGCAACCAGCTTTCATAACTCACTCAATTTTCTTCCCCTCCCCGCTCCCTCCCCTTTCAAACGGAGCTTAATCTCTATTAGCCTGTTTAATAGACTCATTAACTAAACAAAGTATACTGTTTAATAACAACCTATTTCTCCTCATGGCAGTTTGACAGCCTGCTTCATAAAAAGGTTTCATTTCTTTCTCACCCCTCATCTAAAATTTAAAGTACTGTTGAACAGGAAACTCAGTTAAAAGCATAGATAAACTGGTTTTCTCACAAAAGTGTAGATATTAGGAATTGGTTTGAGCTGAGCCTACTATTTATAAAAGTCTTTATATTCAGTTTCTCATTAAATGGAAAACAAAATGAGGTTTAGATTATGTCTTTTTTTTTTACAATAAATATGTAGTTTGATCCTGTCTTTATTTTTTTTAATTTTTAAAATATTTATTTGGCTGCACTGGGTCTTCGTTGCAGCACGCAGGATCTTTTCGTTGTGGCATGTGTGCTCTGACTTGCGGCATCTGGGATCTAGTTCCCTGACCAGGGATCGAACCCGGGCCCCCCGCATTGGGAGCATGGAGTCAACCACTGGACCACTAGGGAAGTCCCTAGATTTTGTGATTTTTATGGTTCAGTCTGATTCCGGGGTTCACAATTTCATCAAAAGATTAAAAGTAAACAAGACATTAACACGCAGAGAGCTCTCCAGTGTTTAGGGATCACGGATGCTGAGAGATATTTATATTGGTTTATGATTTGGTCTTGACAGTAGCACTGACCCATAATCTATGCACCGGAGACTGGTCGGTTCTCTCTGATGTCCATTTGGACCTGTCAGCTTCACTCAAACATTGCCGTGACCATATGTCACATGACCACAGACTTGACGAGAGTCACGGAGAAGTGGCAGAAATATTGATGAGCTCCCATGTGGTGAGCACTTACCGTGCCAGCCACTGTCCCACGCACTGTTTGTGCCCTGACTCCTTTAACATTTCAGTGCTGCTTGCTGAAGGCAACTCAAGTCGCAGCTCCCACCGATAAGAGGTCCCCACACACGTGTATGGCTGAAGAGCTCTTTCCTGAAACAACACAGAGGGTGTCAGGAAACTTCCTTTTCCTTGCCCCCAGATTCTTGAAACCTGTCTTCAGAGTGATACTTGAAACTGACAAAGGGCCAGGGTGGGTAAGGGCCTTCCAGAAATTGGGCTGATGCATGAACTAGGTGTTAGAGAAGTTGAACAGATGGGAAGGTGATAAGCAGCAGTGTGAATGGGCATTTGTGGATGGGGATGGAAAGACTCTGGACAGAGAGGTTAAATATTTGGCATGGGGCTCAGTTTCTTTATATTTTAATCTACAATATTAACTTCTGTGAATAAAGTGAAGAGGAGGGGAGGGAAGCCTTCCATAACCAAACCAACATTTACATCCTGTAAGTATCAATTTTTAGATTGTCAGAAACATTGAGGGAAAGTGACGCCCACTCCCCCGTAGCTGTGGGACCCTCCCACCCCTGGCTTTCCTATCTAGCTCACTTTGGCCCCTAGACTGACACAGTTTGGTAGTGTCACCTTTGACTCCAGAGAGAGATGAGACAGACCTGGCAGCTCCTATGTTGCTTGTTTTTTTTTTTTTTAAAGGTAAAGTGATTTAAACCAAATGGTTGAACTCTTCCTCCGTCATAGGGGCCATATTAACAAAGCACCTGTTTGATTTCATGTGTTGGTAATTTTATTTCCCCTTCACAGCTATTTCTGTATTTGGATACAGCTGTTCATTTCAGCTGCAAAACCAGCCCCTTCAGTGATCTGGTAGTAGAGTGTGGCCTGTTTCTTGCTGGTTAGAATAGAGGCTATTAGCACATAGTGATTTATGTAATATGTGATACTGATGCAAGACTAGTAAGGCTCAGAGGAGGGAGTTCAGAAAATAGACATTCCCCCCACCCAATTACAAACATATTTGTGTATAAGCATACACACACAGGCACACACACATGCATACACACACACACACACACACACACAGTTTGGTATATGTTAAAGAAAATATTTCAGACCAGTGGGGAAGGTAGATTATTTCATAAATAGTGCTAGTAATTTAGGAAAAAATAGATCTCTGCCTTATTTCTTTATATAAATATAAAATCAATTCTAGTGGTCCCAAAGATATCATTATAAATAATGAAATAATAAAATACTAATATCAGACTACTTTTTCAATCTTTCTACACTTGACCTAAAACTCAGAAGCCATAAAGAATAATATTAATAACTTTGAGACTACATGAAAATAAAAATAAAACTTCTTTTTTTTTTTTTTTTTTTTTGCGTTACACGGGCCTCTCACTGTTGTGGCCTCTCCCGTTGCGGAGCACAGGCTCCGGACGCGCAGGCTCAGCGGCCATGGCTCATGGGCCCAGCCGCGCCGCGGCACGTGGGATCCTCCCAGACCGGGGCACGAACCCGTGTCCCCTGCATCAGAAGGCGGGCTCTCAACCACTGCGCCACCAGGGAAGCCCAAACTAAAACTTCTTTATGGCTAAAAACAGTTATTTTAAAAAGGGAAACAGGAAAAAATATTTGCAAAACACATAACTGACCAAGCTTTAATTTTTATATTCATTAGAGTGCAAAGCAACAGGAAAAGTACAAGCCATTTAAATAGGAAAATGGGCAAGGGACAGAAATAGCAATTCCAGGAAGAGAAGTTCATTCATTCTCTCGATTCATATGGACTGAAGATCGTCTGCTGGTGTAGGTGCTGGGAATTAGCAGTGCTCTTGGCAGATACTCATCCTGCCCTAAGGAGCTTACATTCTAGTGGGGCTAACAGAAAATAAACAGAACATAAATACATTAACAAGAAAATAGCTCACTGGTAAAGTATTATAGGGTACTATGACAGTGTATTAACCATGTGTTTCTGAAGTTCTGATATCTTGGGGCCTTGCTAATCCTGGAGGGACTGCCCTTCTCAGCATTAGCCAGTTCCTAGAGATAGTACACAGCTTACCTGTGATGACACCTTCTGTATGTAGACCGGCCAACCCAGAGCCCACACCCTAACTACCTCCTCTGTGGGGCTCTTACTCTCAGGAACAATACTCCTCTCACCCCTCATCCCCCAGGGCTAGACAATTTAAGACAGCCCCTACACCCTAGAAGTTGTTCAAACTAAAATTATCACTGAAATTATTCAAACTAGCCAATGCTAAACCTGCTTGCCCTACCTTGCCCATTCTCTTCTGAAACTCCTATAATAATAGGTGATGTGTTTTCATCTTTATATATTTGTCTATAGTTATACAATTCTCATGTGTTATTTAATTTTTAAAAATATTTCAGAGAGTTTTTTTAAGTATTGGGATGGCTGAACTAAAGACGTGGCTCATATATTCCAGACTTTATTCTCCTCTCCATCCCCCCTTCCCCCCAAATTTATTTGCCCTCATTAAAATGCCAGAGAGCTAATGTCTTCTATTTGAAAAAGAGAGGAGTTTTGTAATGATTGTGTGTTATTCAGGACTCATTCAGTTAACAACCCAATTCACAGTGGATTAAGCACAAAGTATTGCTTCAACACTAAAAGTCAATGGAGGTAAAACTTGCTTCTTGACACAACTGGATTTCAGTCCAAATCTGTTTGCATCATTTAGTTCTGTGTCCTCTTGGGTTCTTCATTTTTTAGGCAGTTTTTCCAGCTGACAGCCCTAGACTCACCTCTTCACCCTGTGGAAGGAACTCTCTTTTTTTCTCGAAAGTTCCAGCAGAAGGCAGGGCAGGAACTCACTTCAGTCGCCCTCTGGAATGCCCAAGCCCTGGGGCAGAGCAGCCGCTGTGGTTTCCATCAGTATGGTGGCATCCCTGTTGGGACGAGGGTCCTGGCCTGAACTTGCCTAGCCTTTGCCACACCTCTGTTCCCAGAGACTCAGACAAAACCCTTGCCCAGTCACTAAGATTCTATTTCCAACTGGGTGGGGTCCCTGATTTACCCAGCCTGGACCCCTTGAATACTGACAACAGCCTGCATCCTGCCCCATCTCACTATCTCAGTCCCTTAGACACTGACATTTAGATGTTGGCTTCTGTATTAGTTTCTTGTTGCTGCTGTAACAAATTACCATAAGTGGCTTAAAACAACACAAATGTATTATCTTACAGTTCTGGAGGTGAGAAGTCCAAAATGGGGGGTGGTCACTGGGCTAAAATCAAGGCATCAGCTGGGCTGCATTCCTCCTGGAGGCTCTAGGGGAGAATCTGTTTCCCTGCCTTTTCCAGCTCCTAGGGGCCACCTGCCCTCCTTGGTTCCCAGCCTCTCCCTCCACCTTCAAAGCCATCAGTATAACATCTTCCTCTCTCTAGCATTTATAGCTCCTTCCTTGGCTCTTTTTTTTTTTTTAAAGAGAAATTTTATTATTATTATTTTTAATAAGTGTGCTTTTTTTTACCGTGCCACATAGCTTGTAGGATCTTAGTTCCCTGATTAGGGATTGAACCCAGACCCTCAGCAGTGAAAGCGTGGAGTCCTAACCACTGGACCACCAGGGAATTCCCTCTGGCTCTTTTAAGGATCCTTGTGATTACACTGGGCCCACCTGCATATTCCAGGCTCGTCTTCCCATCTCCAGATCCTTCATTTAACCACATCTGCAAAGTCCCTTTTGCCGTGTAACCGGTCAGACTCATGGGCTGCGGGGATGAGGATGTGGACAGCTTTGGAGAGCCACTGTTCTGACTACCTCAACCTCTGTCCATCCTCAGGGCCTTCCTTCCTTTAGCTTCATCTCTGCCCATTCCCAGCTCCCTCTCCTCTCCTCCATGGTCCTGTGGCCACGGCATTATGACAATGGCAATGGCATTGTTAATTATTTTAAGTAAAAGGTAATGTTTCACATCAGATAGTAGGGTCCATGCTTTAGTTACCATGGAATGCCTTGTAGTTCACGGAGAAGGCCTTACAGACCGCTCGATGGACGCCCTTCTTGTTAGTTATGGCCACGTTTTTTTTTGTTTTTTGTTTTTGGCGGTACACGGGCCTCTCACTGTTGTGGCCTCTCCCACTGCGGAGCACAGGCTCCAGACGCGCAGGCTCAGCGGCCATGGTTCACGGGCCCAGCCGCTCCGCGGCACGTGGGATCTTCCCGGACCGGGACACGAACCCGTGTCCCCTGCATCGGCAGGCGGACTCTCAACCACTGCGCCACCAGGGAAGCCCTATGACCACGTTTTGATTACCCCCAGTTGAGGTACTGCGGTCCTGCCTGGCTCTAAAATTTAACGGTGTGCAATATAATCTGTGTAACAATGTAGTCAATTTAAAAAAATACAGGAATATTTCATCTCTTTGGAAATCGTGCCATACTTTTGACTTATAAAAGAGACATGGAGCTTGAATATTTCCCAGATATTTTTCAATCGTTGTCCTGGGGGTGGAAAAGCTTGAAAATCACTGCTTTAAAATTATCTCAGGAGTCTGAATGCCTGAAGAAATATCCATCTACTTAAGTTATATATTCATATTCATGTGCAGCAGTAATTGTCTTAATAGATGAAAATGTCATTCTCTACAAGCTGTCATTTACTGAGTCAATACTACTTGTAATTCTTGATGTTATTCATTATAGTTGGAAACATAAGAACCTTCTACTCAGTAGAACAAGTAGGTCTAGTAATAAATTTCGAATTCTTGCTTTCATGGGAAAATGGGGCTTTCCAAGAAAGCAGCTCATGAAGCTCTGTCAATTTTATATAAATACACACAGTTCGGGGTTAGAAATGGTTCCCTCTTGGCAGTGTTAGTTAATATTCTAGGATATTTATCTGCCTGGATTTTTTCAGAATGGATCAGAGTTGCCAGCTAAGCAGTTTGTTTGTGGTCACACTAATATTACTTTTCACTGAACTTAGAAAGGAAATAAAATGCTGCTGAACTCAACATAATTTGCAGTAAAAACAGGCTACCCTAGGGTAAATGTAAAGTACAACCCAAAGTAAGGGGTAAGGATAATACACCTATTCACACAGAATTTAGAGGAAATTATGGAATCAGATTTGGGTTAAATAGTCCTAAAATCTCTCGAAATGTTTTTACCTTTCATATGTCCTAGGACTGGAACTAGAATTTGGAATTCTCTAGGGACCAGGAAATGATTCTCTACTTTTTAACCTCCTGCTTGCTAATCTCTTGCTACAGGAAAGGCAGCAAAGATTAAGAATAGGAATCTGAGCTCAATTTCAGCAGTGTTGCTAAATTTTTTGAGAATGCAATGATACTTTTAAAAATCAAGGACAAGGGAAAGACCAGACCCTCCACACAGGCACACTTTCTGCATTTCCACTGATGTTACTGAGCCTCTGGCTCTGGTCTTGGGTTTTGGCCAGGGTTTGGGGCAGAGGCAGCCGTGTGGTGTGAAAGGTGGGTAGCTTTGCAGACAGTCTGCAGGAAATGGCTCTGGTCTTTCCAAACCCAGTAAATCTCACAAAACCCATTTGGATTATTTGGCAAGAGTTGCTGGTTTGATAGGAAAGTTTGGAGGGCCTTGGAATGGCTGCTCTTTTCTCATGGTAGTAACTTTGTAAATAGTACTCTATTGTCAGACTTGATACAGTTTTCAAGTGTGCCTCAATTGCAGAAACAATAGATAACTCCTGAAATTTATCCACTGGAATTCTTAGATGTATGAAGTCACTGTGAATGCTGATTTAGTAATTCCTGAGCTCTTGCTCCTGGGGGAAAAGAGGCTTAGGTGCCTGCGAGCCTCTGGTCACATTTTCATGAGCCCATCAATACATAACCTTGGTTTCTGTGTGCTTCTGTTTAAAGAGACCTCATTTAATATGTAGTGTTGGTTTATTAACATTGAGCTCACAGCCAACAGCCCTACAACTCATGCTTGGACAAGCTTATCTAACACGTGTCTTTTCCTTCATAAGGCACATCCCAGCCTTCTTGAGCTCAGAAACACTAGGCAGCATTTCAGCACTGTGCTTGGGGGCCTTTTTCAACAGCAAAATCAGCAACAAAAAGCACAAAGATGTGAAAACCGTGGCAGTAAAGCGACTGCAACAAAAGGATACTGGTTTACAGTCAGAGCTGAAACAAGAAGGCAGAGCTTTGCTCTCTTCAACCTTAGCTGGGAATGTGCAAGTTGGGACTTAAATTTTCTCCCTTCTGTTCATGTCCTCAAATGGCCACAGAAGTGCCGCAAGTTTTGATTTTGGGGTCCCAAAGCCATTTTAGCAAGTAGGCAAATTCACAAATAAGAAATCCACAAATGATGAGGACTGACCGTACTTGTATTTTAATTTTCTTTACTAAATATGTAAAGCACAAAAATGAGGTATTTTTCCCCAAATAGTGGCCAAAATCCAGACCAAAGCCAGAGGCTCAGTAACTCAGTGGAGATGCAGGACGTGCACCTGTGTCAAGGGTCTTTCATTTGTCCTTGATTTTAAGAAACATCGTTGCATTCTCAAAATATTTAGAACACTGCTGAACTTGAACCCAAATTCCTTTTTTTTTTTTTTTTTTTTTTGTGGTATGCGGGCCTCCCTCTGTTGTGGCCTCTCCCGTTGCGGAGCACAGGCTCCGGACGCGCAGGCTCACGGGCCCAGCCGCTCCGCGGCATGTGGGCTCCTCCCAGACCG
>NC_041224.1:25012746-25019155 GCF_002837175.3 Physeter macrocephalus | reverse complement strand
GCCGCTCCGCGGCATGTGGGATCCTCCCAGACCGGGGCGCGGACCCGGTTCCCCTGCATCGGCAGGCGGACGCGCAACCACTGCGCCACCAGGGAAGCCCCAAATTCCTTTTCTTAATCTCTGTTGCTTTAGATTTAGCAACAAAGGAGTGAGCCAGGAGGTTAAAAGACAATCATTTTCTGGTTCTTGGACATATAAAAGGTAGAATCTTTTTGAGAGATTTTAGGACTATTTAACTCAAATCTGATTCCATCATTTCCTCTAAATTCTGGGCGAATCCTAGTATTTTTCCAACAGCTGCCTTGGGCTGTATTTTACATTGCCCCTAAGGTAGCTGTTTTTTTGTTTGTTTGTTTGTTTGTTTTACTGTAAATTATATTGAATTCAGTATCATTCCTGCCACACACCCCCCTTGGGTATGATTGAAATATACTGCTGTTTAAAAGGTGACATTTTCATTTTTTTAAATTGCCTATAGCTTGTTCTTTAGTTTCCAATGAACCTTCACTTCCAGTGGCTTATTCCCTGGAATTATAATCTAAAGCGATCTGCAAAAACAAAACGGAACAAAACGAAACACCTGCAAAGATTACAAAGATTTTAATTGGTTAATTAATTGTCATCATTTCCGTGGTTTTAAGTACACCCCTAAACAGACTTCAGAATTCTTCCAATCAGCTGGGCCGGGGCTGAGGAGGAGAACAGAGGGCTAGATTGCCTCTTCTGTGCCAGGTCAATTTGTTCAAGGTAGTGTGGTTTCTTAAAGTGACATCTCTGTGATAAACATCTCGAAATGTTTCTTAAATATCCACCTTCCCATGAACTCCAGGTCATTTGCTAGTATTCACTGGTATAAATTTAGGCTGTTTTATTTTTCTCCAAACACATGGTGTAATACTCACCTGCTCCTAGAAAGGAAATCTAGAGTTCTTTCCTGCTAGAGCAGATACATCTGAGGACTTAAGGGCTTATGATAGAAACGTCTTTCTCATTCATGTGATATCCAGTTGGGAGCCTGGCTGGGGCCCAGGGTTTCTCCTTCAGCTGTCACTCAGACTCCCAAGTAGGCAAAGATTCTGCCATTGCTGGAGTTGCTGTTTTATATGCAGAAGTGGCAGAAGGCTCCAAGGGTCCCACTGGCAGGCCTCAGGACAGCCTGTGTGGAAGCCACCAGGCCCACGGGCTGTGGGAGTCAAGTCCTGCGGTGCTCTTGTCTCCTGGTGACTCAAGTCACTGTGAGGAAAGGTGCCTCCATAGCACCCACCTGGAAATGACACATATTTAACTGCTTTGTCAAACAGCTGTCTTCCCTCCATTGCCCAGATACCTTGTAAGATAACTGAGTTCAATAGTGTATGTATAGCTGATTCACTTTGTTATACAGCAGAAACTAACACACCATTGTAAAGCAATTATACCCCAATAAACATGTTAAAAAAAAAGTGAAATGCTGTCAAAAAGTAAACTCTCATATTTATTCAAAGGTATAAATTCCATAGATGAATCATCCAAGGTTGGATACTTGATTCATTCTTGGTGAGCCAAAAATAGACCAGTATTGTTCTCTGACTTATTTCCTGGCTGTTTTGAAGAGAGTGTGTGTGTGTGTGTGTGTGTGTGTGTGTGTGTGTGTGTTAGTGTGTGTGTGTATAGATGTGTATGGAATGAGGGATTCAACTGCCCCTCCAATTAGTGATATTAAGGAACTCTTACTGCCCAGGTATGCCCAGAGCTGTGCTATATTCATCCTCCTTTTTATCCTTTTAAATATAATTTCAAGAAACAGCTGCATTAGGGCAAGGTTTAAAAATAGAACATTATTTATATAAAGCCCCTTGCTGTTATCAGTAAATGCTATCAATGTAGCTGATTACAGTTAGGAGTCCCCCACCGCTGCTGGAATAGAAACATGAGTTAATTATACCAATTATAGTATTATCGTAGTTTTGTATGAAACACTGAGTGAAAATGGCTAGGGACAAATGAAAAATATGGGTCCTCAGACCCTGTAACCTGCCCTTGGAGTTTTGAGTTGAGACCTTTGTCCACATAGCCAGACTTCCCAAAAGATGTCACATTTTCAAGAGTC
Source organism: Physeter macrocephalus (assembly GCF_002837175.3). Taxonomy (NCBI): domain Eukaryota; kingdom Metazoa; phylum Chordata; class Mammalia; order Artiodactyla; family Physeteridae; genus Physeter; species Physeter macrocephalus. The sequence goes on along the minus strand of NC_041224.1, from coordinate 25,017,066 downwards.
TCTTATTTTCTTTACCTAAGGTGATAACTCAAAAAGAAGAGATATTTCCCCAGAAATGAGTCATCCAGAGTGGAAACTCAAGTGAAGTACATGTTCTCGATGATTGACAACTGACAAAATGACAGCTGGAAAACAATGGATTTTGTAAAACTTTGTGGGTAGGGGGTGGGGTAGGATGTGAAGTTTGTCAGATGATAAGCGTTGTTTGTATAATTCCTTTAAATATTTGATGGCATTCATTTTAATACATCTCCCGTGGAAGGTCTACTTTTAGTGTATATTTATAACATGAGTTAAATATCACTTATTTTTCTTCTAGTTCTAGTAAATTATTCCCTTGCAGTGGTGTTGGTAGTAATATTGGTTCTAGAAGTGTGAAATAAGACTTGGTGAAAACCGTTAGACATAATCAAAATTTAGAGGCACTGAGTATGCTGTCTCCTCTATACCATCATTTGTGATCAGTAGGGATCAGGGATAAACTAGGGCTGCTGACTTGTGCGCTGCTTAATTGGTGGTTTTTGACTATAGATTAGATTTCTTCATACTCAGGTCTTGACCCACCATCTGATCTTGAATTCAGTTTGGTGGATTGTAACTGGCTTTACAAAAAGAAGACAACAGAACAGAAAATGACAGTTACCATATGTAGGTAAGAATAAGAAAATATTGTTTTTTGCAACTTTTGTTTCATTTACATGAACATGCGTGTGTTTATAACATAGACTGGTTTAGGAAGACCAGTCTGGTCTTTGGCTGTGACTATGACTGGCCATTTCCATTTGACAGCTAACTCTGTTCAAGGTAAATGAAACCAGGAACGAAGGTCTTCGTTGTAACAAGGACTTAGGCCAGAATTCAGTTGTTTATTTCTCTTGCCAAGGGTTGAGACATACTTTCTTTTAGTCTCATCCAAACATGGTGTATGGTCTGTGCTGCTCTAAGAATAGCAATTTCTCTCTTAGCTGGAGTACCTCCAGGACGAGAATGCTTTTATTAATTGAACAGTCAGATTAACCAAAAGTAGTGTTAACTAGAAACTCCTGATTTCATCAGTAGTCAAACATCTTTATGAGATGCATTGTAATACTTCAGCATCCTTATTTAGCAGTAAGTTATATGGAAATCATTTCATCTTTATCGATTTAGGAAATTACAGCATTGTCATTCTGAAATAAAGAACCACAGTGCAGCAATGTAGATATGGACATAGAAGATGGGAAACAGCTATTTTTCATGCATTTTCTTATTTATTTTTGAATGCAAGCAATTTTTGAGCACCTACTGTGCACTGTGTTTTGGGAACCCGAAGATGATGGCCTTGCCCCTTGGTCCAGAGGCAGAAACAGATGTGTAGATACACAACAACCATTCGGGATGGTAAGTGCTAGAATAGAGAGAGGTGTGTATAAAATTATCTGGGATGTTAACAGAGGAAGGACTGACCATGTAGTTTGGGAAGACATTACCCATCACAAAATCTTGGAATTAAAATTTGACAGGCAAATAAGACTTCTCCAACTGCAGAAAGATAGAAGTTTTAGAGGGGTGGGTCGGGGACAGCCAGACTCCAGAACACAGCCTGGTATTTGTTTTCTTTAGTCAGCACTTGATGTGTTTTGAGTATCCATTGCTTCGTTCTCTTAAAAATTGTATTCAGAAAAAAAAATTGTAGTTATTCAGAGTACCAGTTAGGGGAGATCTGGTTAAGTAAGGTTTCGCTGTAGCTTTAGTGTATAAGAAAGCAGGATTATAATAACATGTTTTGTTTTAATTCTATTAACAGAGGTTTTTGGGTGGTTTTTGTTAGTTTGGTTGTTTCGGTTAGGGTAGAATTGGATCTGTATAATTCTGATTATGAGTTCTCCCGTACAAATCCAATTTGGCATCTTTTTTTAAGAATTGAAATATAGTTGATTTACAATATTGTGTTAGTTTCAGGTGTGATTCAGTTTTTTATATATATATTTTTCACATTATTTTACATTATAGGTTATTACAAGATATTGAATATAGTTCCCTGTGCTATACAGTAAATCCTCGTTGCTTATCTATTTTACATATAGTAGTTTGCATCTGTTCATTCCATACTCCTAATTTATCCCTCCCCTTCCCTCTTTGGTAACCATAAGTTTGTTTACTGTGTCTGTGAGTCTATTTCTGTTTTGTATATAGATTCATTCATATCATTTTTTAGATTCCACAGGTAAGTGATGTCATGTAATATTTGTCTTTCTTTGCCTGACTTACTTCACTTAGTATGTTATTCTCTAGGCCCATCCATGTTGCTGCAAATGGCACTATTTTATTCTTTTCTATGGCTGAGTAATATTCTGGTGTGTGTGTGTGTGTGTGTGTGTATACATATATATGATTGATTTTAAAAGATATATATATCACATCTTCTTAAACCAATCATCTGTTGATGAGCACTTGGGTTGTTTCCATGTCTTGGCTATTCTAAATAGTGCTGCAATGAACATTGAAGTGCATGTATGTTTTCAAATTGGGGTTTTCATCTTTTTGGAATATATGCCCAGGAGTGGGATTGCAGGATCATATAGTAACTCTACTTTTAGTTTTTTAAGGAACCTCCATACTGTTCTCCATAGTGGCTGTACCAATTTACATTCCTACGAACAGTGTAGGAGGGTTCCCTTTTACCCACACCCTCTCCAGCATTTATTATGTGTAGACTTTTTGATGGTGGCCATTCTGACTGATGTGAGGTGATACGTCGTTGTGGTTTTGATTTGCATTTCTCTAATAATTAATGATGTTGAGCATCCTTTCATGTGCTTCTTGGCCATCTGTATGTCTTCTTTGGAGAAATGTCTATTTAGGTCTTCTGCCCATTTTTTTGATTGGGTTGTTTGTTTTTTGTGGTGTTGAGTTATATGAACTGGTTGTATATTTTGGAAATTAAGCCCTTGTCGGTTGCGTAATTTGCAAATATTTTCTCCCATCCTGTAGGTTGTCTTTTTATTTTGTGGATGTTTCCCTTTGCTCTGCACGATTAGGCATCTTGTATCCTCTGCCCAACGAGAATTTAAAGTGTTTATTGGGACTTCCCTGGTGGTCCAGCGGTTAAGATTCTGCACTCCCAGCGCAGGCGGCCCGGGTTCGATCCCTTGTCAGGTAACTAGATCCCTCATGCCGCAACAAAGATCCCACGTGTCGCAACTAAGACCCGGCACAGCCAAATACATAAATAAAATAGTTTCTAAAAAATAAATAAAGTGTTTATTAAAAAGGGGACGAGAGATGGGTCATGGGTAGCAGAGAAAATGGCAAAGCCTTCAGAGGAAGACAGGAGGTGTTTGCTGGCATCTTACACAGCAGACCCGGGATGGGGAAGAGATGGCCAGATGCGGGAATTCCAGAACACAGAGGAGAAATGTCAATACCGTTTATTCAAAATTATGGTTTCCTGTATCTAACCTCTCATGGATTCCCTGTTCTTCGAGTCTAATGGGCACACGTAAGTGTTCTAAGGAAGAAAGGCATTTCAGAAAGCACAGGGGTTCTTGCAGACCTGCCTTCCAAGTCCAGATCTGGAGCCTCTTTGGGCCTGCTTCCTCAGCTGTAAAATCAGCCACGAAAAGACTCTCTTCAAGCCATTTCTTATGAGGATTCTTAAGGATTTGTGTCTGCTTAGCAGGTAGTCTGAGGCATAGGAGATGCTCTGTAAACCGTTTTCCTCTTCCCGCATCTCTCACCCCATATATGATCCTATGTTAGTCTTTGACTAGGAATTACAAGGTGACATGGTCACTGCAATGGCTGGGCACACATTGGAGTTAGTGTAGCCTGTTCTCTCTAAAATTCAGATTAGGTCTGTACAAGAGAGGCAATGTCCGTGTAACACAAATAGTTAAGTCCTTTTAACTGTGGTTTTAATAACCCACCCAAAGTTCCACATCTGTGCAGTCTGCATGCTGCCACCTGTGATGCAAGCTGGCAGTGCTCCCCCAGTGTGAGCCTGGAGGTTCTTCAAGTCCCAGGGCCGTGTGGATGCGTTTACACGCTCTGTTGCTGTTGTTGATACCGACATTGGGAGGTGCTGGTGGTAGGGAAGTGAGGCGTAGGACGAAGCAATTTAACTCGCTCTGGCCGTCAGAAAAGCACAGGAAGGATGAGAGATACTCTGTACGTTTACGGCCCTTCTCTTCTGCCTGATTCCCGATCCCAGTTGGATGTCAACTTAGAATAATAAAACTATGATCAAGGTAGCATAAATGCAGTCAGTTTTGTGTTAAAGACTGTCATACACTTTTTTTTTTTTTTTTTTTTTTTGCGGTACGCGGGCCTCTCACTGTT
>NC_041224.1:25005617-25012393 GCF_002837175.3 Physeter macrocephalus | reverse complement strand
GAACCCGCGTCCCCTGCATCGGCAGGCGGACTCTCAACCACTGTGCCACCAGGGAAGCCCTGTCATACCCTTCTGTTCCGTGTTTCTCTAAAGTCTTTAGATCACCTCAGCAAAAGAGTTGGTCATCTTTTCCTTTGCCTCTCATTTAAAACCATTTGCGTGTCTCTATTTTCTTCAGTGGCACCGATTTCCTCCATCATTTTACAGCTACTAACTCCCAAGACAGTATAATCAAAACAGCCTTGCAGGCAGATGGGCTGTTCATTCCTTCTTACTTTTGTAATATTGTGAGTCTACATCTGATTTGACTAATCTGGGATGTTATTGGGTATTGAATATGGACATCTTGTATGATGCGCTGGAGCTTACTTTAAATGACCCCGATGATATGTTAGGGTCCGGAGGTCCTCAGGTCACCCAATGAGAAGCTGAGCTGGAATCCACACTCCATACTCCAAAGTTAATTTCCCCCCATCCCTCTCCATTCCTGTGGGAGTTTCTCACGCAGTATTAAATCCCTACACAAAAATATTTGATTTTTTGGACATATGTGAGACAACTACGTTCTATATACAGCTACACCCAGATGCACATTCCTTCACAAGACCCTGTGTTGTAAAACTGAAGTGAGTTGGGTCTTGATGTCCAGTTGAGATGCTGATTGTGGGGAAGGCTGGTGAAACTCCCTGGGGAGAAGGCCTTGGCTCATGGCTCGCGGATTCTGTGAATTTCTTAGATGGAATTCCTCACCACGGCAGCCCCCCTTAAGTCGGGAAGCAAATTGAACACCCACAGGCAGATGGTGAGTGACGGCTTGTGTCCTGAAATTAGTTCAAAATATTACAGTCCAAAAATCTACTTTTTACTAGCTGAGGCCCTTCGAGCAAGTTACAGGGCTTCTGGGCAGAGGTTGCCACTCTGTAAAATTGGTGCGCGCCTGCCTGGCCTTGCTCAACTGTTGTGAGAATGAAAAGACGTAACAGAAGCGCAAGTGCCTCGCAGTGTAGAATCGAACATCTGGGCCCTCAAGTGAGCAGACACTGATGGTCTCCTGTGTACGAGGCAGAATAAAATGACAGGTAAGGTCAGGTAGGAGTGGAGGCGGCAGAGACAGGTGCTTTGGGGCCTGAGATGTAATTCACTGACAGCGGTGTCTAACTCGAGGGTTCTGCGGGGTGATGCTTAACTCACGGGTACCCCGCAGGTTTGAACTGAATGGCGATCCAAATCCAGCTCTGCGTGTCTTTAAAAGAGATTTGAAAACCAGGAGGAGCCTGAGAGGCCCAAAGCCCAGAGGGTTCACAAGACACTGCTGAGATGGCTTCTGGAAACGTGCCTGACCTTGGATGTGAACCTGTGGGTGAGGAGGTAAGGAGGAGGTGCCACCTCTTAGCAGCGTCCCAGTTGGTGGCAAGGCAAAGAGAGGGACCCTGACTCTCTGGGACTTGAGTTGTAGTGGGGGGAGGGCTCTTGGGGGCGGGTAGCCACCCAGCCCCGCCTCCTACCTCAGACCTTTCTCCCGGGTGAGTCACCCTGTCTGGGGGCGGGTGAGAACCTGATGGCGAGGCCCAGGGAAAGCCTCCACAGTGATATAAATGGAAAGTTTTTTTTAAAAAAAAAGACATGGAGGGTTTGTAAAGATGGACTACATTGTGGCTGAGAAAATTCTTGGCTGAGAAAGTGTGGGGAGAGTGCTAAGGCCATTGTTGGAGGGGTTTTGGTTTGTTTTTTCTTAGTAAAGGGAGATGTGGGCTCGGAAGGGACCAGCTCTCGCCACCCCTGGGCCATTGTGGAAATGACCAGACAAACTAAAAAGAAGACTTTGCAATGCAATTAAGAGTCAGTGGAGGGAAAGTAAAAATATGAGGCGTAGAAAGAATTGACTGCATTCTTAAATCTTACGGGGATAAAAATATCTAGCACGGAGGCTTGGAGCCCAAAGCTCAGAGTCTGCTAACTCAGAAACAGCAAGCGTCTTCTTCAGTGGCTGTAGAATTGACCAATCCCGTTTCCTCCCTGTAGAAGCGTCCATGAAAATATCTATTTACCCAGTACCTTGGGGGAGGGCATTAGACGAATTTGTGATTCAATCAGCTTGAAAATATTTCTGTTGAGTTTTGCCACTTTGTTTAGTTGAATTTAATTTTTAATTTTTTAGTAGCTTGTAGGCTTTAGGCATAGCCAGCAGTTGGGACATTTTCAAGGAAAGGTTACTTTTTATAGGAAGCCAGTAGAAAAGGAATATAAGAAAGTGGACTAGATGCCCAGAATTTCTTGTTATAAGAACAGTTGACCATATTTACATTAAAAAAATTTTTTTAATTGAAATATAGCTGATTTACAATGTTGTATCATATTTACATTTTTTGGAATTTGTTTTTGTTTTTAAGCTTGTCATACTTACACAGAGACCACTCAGGGCACCTCCGAAAAATAAAACAAAAGCACTGAGAGTCCGTCGAGAAGAATTAAGGGAAGCTCCTCTGACTGACTCAGGCATAAGATAAGAGCTGGCTGACACCGTGGTCTTTTCTGAGTCTGCTCATTAATTAATCATTTTGGGTACACAGATGATTTCTCCTCATTACCCAGTGGGAAAAAAATGCTATCTGATGGGTACTGCTCCCACAGTGGCTGAGATTGTCATTATTTTCTGGCTCTGTTCACTTGATCATTTGTGAGGCTAGCCAAATGGTCTTAGTAACTTGTTGCCTTTGTTTCCCCATCCGTGAAACTATCAGCCCCTATTTCAGGGACATCAGTGGTTTTGGTTGTCTTTTTGAGGTATCATTCCAAATGCAAACGCAGACACCTATATTATTTGGTTTAGTAAAACTTGGAACACCCAAAGTAATGCATTTTGAAAATTGCAAATGAAAATGTCATAGGCAATGTCTTTTGAATTTTGAATTTGCATCAGCAGTACTTTGCATTTGTAGAGTCCTTTCATTTTCCCAATTTACCCTTTTATCCTGTAGCCTGTTGACAGCCTGCCCCTGCCCTGACTTTCCACCTCCTCTCTGGGAGAAAGACCAGGAAGTACCATTCTCATTTTAAAATGTTGAAAATGAGGCCCAGAAGAGATGTACACTATTCAGGGCCTAGAACTTTTGAGCTATTTAGCAAAGAAGACAAATTCCAATCCCCATCTCTTGGTTCTCAATCAAGGACTTAAGCCATTAAACCAGGCCTAGGGAACCTACTGTCTGCAGGGCTTGGGTTCACTTTCATTTTATCCATGGGTCAAGGGCAAAGGGGTATCTGCTCATCTGATTTTGTATCTTCTTGCGAAAATCCAGCAAGGCTTTAAAGAGTATTTCAGGTTGTATCACAAAACAGCCTCCTCTCTCCCCCTCCCCCCTCTTCCTACTTTGGTTCATTCATTCCTTATTTTCTTGTTGCTTCCCCAACTGTTTGTTAAATACCTCTGCCAACCACCATGAGAGGTACTGAGGATTAGAAACAGAGAGCATGATTGCATCATTGTCCTTATAATCTGATAGGGGGGAAAAAGAGAAACAGATGAGTGCAATGACATTCTGTCTTCTGGAATTAGAATATGTGCATCCTCTAAAAGATAAATCCTTTAAGGTGCTAACTCATCACAAAGGCTTACAAATAATTGAAATGCCTTAGTCCAATTTCTTTGCTGCCTTATATTACCAGTCACTGTATATCCAATTTTAGACATGGGCTCAATTGGGATCCTACGTAATTAATTAGTTGATTTGGTCAGTTAGAAAGGGATGGGGGCAGGAGCAAAGGTATAATCCTAATCTCAGGGTTTCTGGTAGAGGCGGCAAGATACCCATTTTTTGCAGTAGAAAGTGACATAGGAGTCGGTGTCTGGTGGTTGGTCCAAAGGCTTGTGAGCTTCTCTGAGCCTAAGCCCTGAGAAGACTCCAGTGTTGCATAGAAAGGTGATCTGCTTACAGGACCAGACAGAGCCATCAATCATTTTTCATTCAGCTAGTGTTTATCTTTAAAAAAGGGGGCTCCTTGGACTTCCCTGGTGGCTCAGTGGTTAAGAATCCTGCCAATGCAGGGGACACGGGTTCAAGCACTGGTCCGGGAAGATCCCACATGCCACGGAGCAACTAAGCCCGTGCGCCACAACTACTGAGCCTGCGCTCTAGAGCCCACGAGCCACAACTGCTGAGCTCGCATGCCGCAACTACTGAAGCCCACGTGCCTAGAGCCCGTGCTCCACAACAGGAGAAGCCACCGCAATGAGAAGCCCGCGCACCACAACGAAGAGTAGCCCCCGCTCGCCGCAACTAGGGAAAGCCCGTGTGCAGCAACCAAGACCCAACGCAGCCAAAAATAAACAAAATAAATAAATTTATAAAGAAAAAAGGGGGGGGCTCCTCAGTGTCACATGGTTGCTATTGACTGGGAAAACACAGCTGAAGAGGTAGATGTGGGAATACTGACTCCTGGGTTACTAGCATAGATTTTTTTTTATCGGTCTCTCCATAGCTCTTTACAGCAGCTGACATGGCTTTCTAAACAGTAGTTTTCAGATTTGTCCCCCAGAGTCCTAAGATACACCAGGAGCCTGGGGTCGAGAGAGGGCCTAGCAAGGAGCCCGGTGGGGCGGCGCCAGTCCTGCATCCCTGCTTCCGCAGAATACGTTCATCCTTTTGTGATTTCTGCCACCACCAGCACTTTTGCCTCTGTGCCATCTGTCACTTGTGGTTACGTTCTCATCAGAGGATGGTATGAAATACTGGTTATGTCCCTTATAATGATAATGCAGAAGCAGAAGTCAGTAACTGCTGGGTGCAGCATCCTCCTGCCAGCACGGCCATGACCTATAAGCAGTGGAAGGAGATCAGCAGTGATCTCCTTGTGGGGATGAAAACACCTTAGAAATTGAGACGGTCCAGGTTCTTGCTTTGTTTTATTTTGTATAAGCCCCTCATGGATTGCATGTATCCCGTTTGGAGAGGGATGGTGATCCATTTACACAAAATGAAGAGCCTGAAAGTTCCAACGTCATGGTTCTCTCTTTTAAAAGAAAGAAAGAAGAAAAGTATACATGATACACTGAAATAATGAAGGGGTTTGAAATTCTTTTATTGTTTTCATCTTCTGTTAATTCTAAGATTAGCCTGTGTGGCAGAAGCTGCCTAGCTGTTGCTCAAACCCATTTCCTTTCCCTCCTGGGCGCAGGGCTCGACTGAATTCCTAGTTCATCCTGCAGTTGGATTCAGCCCCATGACTACGTTCTGCCCAATGGAATGTGAGCAGAAGTGATATGTGCCCTTCCAGGCCTGGCCCATCAGAACCTCCCACGCAGAACTCTTTGTGCTGTTTCTTCTGTCGCTAGATGGAAGGAGATGCACACCCTTCCTCTTGGAGAAGGTGGAACGACCAGAAGGAAGGATCTGGGGTCCGGGAGTCACTCCTAGGAGGACAGCAGTGATCGTGAACCTGTGTGCACAAGAAATGAATGTCTACTGCCTTGGAGTCGTTGTACAATTTAGGCCTTTGTTTCTCCCAGTAGAGCTAGACATCATAATTTCATTAGGTAATTTCATTCCTCCGAATTAGAGAATGGGATCTGCAAGAAGCACTTGAAAATTCCAAGAACAACAGAAATTCTGAACTAAGGGGCTGGAAACTCCCCTTAGTGGATGATGATGTATGTGTAGGAACAACACGACGATCGGCTACTGAGAAGGCTGAATAAGGCCTACCTCCCCCCCATCACCCACCTTCAAGCAAGAAGTCACTGATGTTAGTGGTGCTGCTTTAGGCTTTCCATTAAGAGAATCGGAGACACAACACAGCAAAGGGAGGCGGGACAGTGTGATGATTCAGAGAACCAGCTCTCGAGTCAGACTGCATGTGTTTGTACGCTGACTCTGCAGCTTACTGTGTGACCTTGAGCAAATCACTTACCTTCTCTGTGCCTCAGTTTCTTCTCTTTAATAAGTAATAACAATATCTCACAGATTGTTGTGAGCATTAAATGAGATCCTATATAAGTGCTTAACACAGTATCTGACACATAATTTTTCAAAGATATATTATCTATTGTCATGTTTCCCCACTTAGAACCCAAGTTACATCTCTGCAAACAAGTACAGTAGGTGGGTGCAGATGGGATGACGTTGGTTTATAAATAACAGTGTTATGCCTCCTCCACCAGAATATTTTGGACAATATATTGACAATTTTCTGTAGTTGGGCTGTACCCCGCCATTCATTTCATTCATGTTTTGTTTTTTTTAAGACTGTACTTTATTTTATTTTATTTATTTATTTTTTTAACATCTTTATTGGAGTATAATTGCTTTACAATGGTGTGTTAGTTTCTGCTTTACAACAAAGTGAATCAGTTATACATATACATATGTTCCCATATCTCCTCCCTCTTGCGTCTCCCTCCCACCCACCCCTCTAGGTGGTCACAAAGCGCCGAGCTGATCTCCCTGTGCTATGCGGCTGCTTCCCACCAGCTATCTGTCTTACGTTTGGTAGTGTATATATGTCCATGCCACTCTCTCACTTTGTCACAGCTTACCCTTCCCCCTCCCCATATTCTCAAGTCCGTTCTCTAGTAGGTCTGTGTCTTTATTCCCGTCTTGCCCCTAGGTTCTTCATGACCTTTTTTTTTTTTCTTAGATTCCGTATATATGTGTTAGCATATAGTATTTCTTTTTCTCTTTCTGACTTACTTCACTCTGTATGACAGACTCTAGGTCCATCCACCTCACTACAAATAACTCAATTTCGTTTCTTTTTATGGCTGAGTAATATTCCATTGT
>NC_041224.1:24985989-25004973 GCF_002837175.3 Physeter macrocephalus | reverse complement strand
ATGAGCTGCTTATAAATTTTGGAGATTAATCCTTTGTCAGTTGCTTCATTTGCAACTATTTTCTCCCATTCTGAGGGTTGTCTTTTGGTCTTGCTTATGGTTTCCTTTGCTGTGCAAAAGCTTTTAAGTTTCATTAGGTCCCATTTGTTTATTTTTGTTTTTATTACCATTTCTCTAGGAGGTGGGTCCAAAAGGATCTTGCTGTGATTTACATCATAGAGTGTTCTGCCTATGTTTTCCTCTAAGAGTTTGATAGTGTCTGGCCTTACATTTAGGCCTCTAATCCATTTTGAGTTTATTTTTGTGTATGGTGTTAGGGAGTGTTCTAATTTCATACTTTTACGTGTACCTGTCCAGTTTCCCCAGCACCACTTATTGAAGAGGCTGTCTTTTCTCCACTGTATATCATTCATGTTTATTGAGCGCCTATTATGGACTAGGACCTACACTCACTGGGGAAGAAACCAGATGAAAAATAAAGAGCCTGCAGATTAGTGGAGACAGACAACAAAGCAGTACTTCTGAGGCAGTGTGACAGCTTTTGGTTTTTACATGAAAGTTGTTAGCATTCTGGATGATGACTGGGAAGACCAGGGACTCGGGCTTTTTTAGGACTCAGGTCCTGCAAGTTGTGGACTGGAGGCTGGACTCGTGTGTGGCCACCATGCTCGGACTAACCCACCTACGGCTGCCTGGAACACTGTCCAACCTCAGCCAGTGAAAACACAATACTTTGGGAGTCAGGACCCAGGCAGAGGGAGATTTTGTGAAGAATGATGCTAAATTCCACTAAAGCAAATACTGACAGTCACACAACACACCCCTAGTACAACAGAGAAACCCGAGAAGAACAGAGCCCTCTCAGGGATGTGTCCCCCCCAAGGGTACACCAAGGCAGCCGTCAGCACACCCGGCACACAAAAAGTTACACGGATCCCTGTTGTGTTTGATTGACGTTTGATCCATCGTAGTTGGAATTTCCATCAATTTGTTGAGACCAGAAGATGCATCTGTGTTTGGTAGACCATGCTTTTGTATGTATTGCTTGTCTGATTCATCCTGAAATGAAAATCCATCTCCCACATAAACCTGTTGGCTAGAACTCCCGATCATGAAAGCCTGTTCTCTTTTTTATTCTCTGCCTCTTTGTATTCATTTCAGTTTGATACAATAGTGGCCCTGTGATTCCAGGAACAGTTGGTTTCTGGCTAAAAGCAAAATAGAAAACTACCCGTTTTAGTTACATGAGGTGATGTAGAGAGTACTTGCTTCTGAGGAAACCGGATCTATTTCTAGCAGGGCAGCCGGAGCGCCCTGGAACAGAAGCAGGACCTGCAGGGCTGAGGGAGAAGCACACACAGCGAGAAGCATCCAAACCTTGCTTTGCAGGAAAGACGGGAAAAGTAAAAGGGAGGTAGTCCCACAGGATAAATAGCAAAGAACTCATCAGGATCGCTGTGGGTAAATATGCACGAGAATGCATCCTTGCAAGAGTTCTGACAAATTCCCTTCGTTCCTACCTTTTGGAGTTCTCAGAACTCCAAAAGTTTATATTTTTATTTACTTTACTTTTTCATTTTTAGAGTGTGGAAACCCTAAAACTGTCCCCCAGAGCACTTGCTGCTGAATGCGGCCACTGACTGATCTTCTAATAAAAAGCAGTACAGCACCAACATTCTTTGTCTTGATAGGACAAAGTGAATATGCCCCTGCAAACTCTGTCCGTAGGAGGCAGGGAAAGACATCCTGGCCTTGACCCACAGTTGTCACACCATCTGATGTCTGTCCTCTCCAGCAGATCTAAATATCTGGCCCATCTGCACCCACCCATCTGTTCCTGCAGAAACAACAGTGCTAGTCTAGAATTAAGAGAACTCTGACAATGAAGATTAGCAAACATTAGTTTTTCCAGATGCCCTGAAAAGTGAGTTGGTCCAGAATAAAGTTCTGCCAGAATTCTTCTGTTTATACTTCCCAAGAGTATCTCGGGAAGTATAAGTAAGATGTCGCCAAGATGGTGACATAGGTCGTTTCACTCCCTTCACAAGAACAGCTAACATCTATTCAAGAACAGGACACTACTGAGAGAATCGTAGAACACAGGGGTGAGGCTGAAGCACCCCCTGCATCACAGAGACCAAGACAGACTGCCCTGGAAGGGTAAGAGGAGCGGCTACACGCTGACCACATGCCCCTCCCCATGCCAGAGAGGTCTGACCTGAGCCTCGGGTTCCTCCAGTAGGAAAAGAGAACCCGGGGAGACATCTAGTCTCCCCCAGCATGGTGGGTCACTTTGTGGGAGCCCCTATTCTGATTTCACACAATGGGGATCACAGGGGAATCTGGAGGGCTCAACCCCTGGGAATCTGACCGTGACAGAGAGGCGGGGAGGGGTTTGCAACACCGGGCACTTGAATCTTGGAAACGGAGTTCCTACCTGCAGAGCCCAAGTGGTAGTCCTAACCAGCAGCTTTGTTCACCTGCAGAGCCAAGTCGGGGTACACTCAGACCAGGAAAATTGGATGGTAAAGATCTGCCTGATTGGGATCCTCAAATGAGGAGTTTTGCTGGCCCCGGAGCCCGGTTTGCCCATGTCCAGGCAAGGTGTGGAGTCACAGCCCCACTGGTGTGGAGGGTGCCTTCCAGCCCCGTCTGATAAAAAAAAAAACATGCTGGTGACAACTTCCGGAAGCCGTTTGGCTCAGCGACATTCAAGCTAAGAGGTAGGCAGGCAGACTGATGGCTCCCAGAGCAAAGCCACTACCAGGCCTCAGTCCACTTCAAGTTAATTTTTGTGAGTGGCGTGAGATACGGATCCAGTTTCTTTCTTTTACATATGGATATCCAATAATCCCAGCACCGTTGATTGAAGAGACTGCCTTTTCTCCATTGAATATCCTTGGCGTCCTTGTAGAATATTAGTTTTCCTAATTCGATTACTTTGCAGATATTGAACCATCATTTCATCCCAGAGATAAATCCCTCTTGATCATGGTGAGTGATCCTTTTAATGTGCTGTTGAGTTTGGTTTGCTAGTGTTTTATTGAGAATTTTTGCATTTATATTTATCAGGGATATTGGCCTGTAGTTTTCTTTCCTAGTATCTGGTTTTGGTATCAGGATAATGCTGGCCATGTAAAATGAGCTTGGGAGTATTCTCTCCTCTTTCGTTTTTGGGAATAATTTGAGAAGAATTGGTGTTACTTCTTCTTCAGGTGTTTGGTAAAATTCACCAGAGAAGCCATCTAGTCCTGGGTTTTTCTTCATTGGGAGATTTTTGATTACTGATGCAATCTCCTCACTAGTAATTGGTCTATTCAGATTCTCTATTTTCTTCCTGATTCAGTCTTGATAAGCTGTATGTTTCCAAGAATTTTTCCATTTCCTCTTTATTTGCTATTTTTTTATATCTCTATGAGAAAATGGATGTTAGCTAAACCTATTGTGGTAATCATTTCACAGTATCTGTAAGTCAAACCATCATGCTGTACGCCTTAACCTTACACAGTGATGTATGCCAGTTACTTCTCAATTAAACTGGGGGGAAATGTATACTTCCCTTAAAGGTGACACATCTTTCTTGGGCAGACCTGATTTGAAATATTCTGTGTACCGTGCTATCTGATCATGTTTCTCATTTACTCAGCGACACATCAGCTGCTGTTCCTTTAGCTTCATTTACATTTACTTTCTAGGGGCAAAGTAGGGTTTATTCGCTGATTTATGCATCTTGTCAGTACCTTTTTTTGGGGCATCTGCTATTGTGCCATGAACAGGGGACACAGCAGATGTAAGAAGATACTTTTAAGAATGTCACCAAGAAGTTCAACAGAGGAACGGACGTTTGTTTTAGCATCACAGTGTAGCAGTAATTGTGACAGATTCGGGGACGTTAAGATGCAGCCCTTGTTTCTAGAGTATTTAGAGTTAAGTGGAAGACGGGACAGGGGACAGGGAGGCATGCACATAAATGTCATTCATAGCCAACCTCAAGAAGTGCCACAGAGAGAGGTCCAATGCACGTGCATGCGAGCACACACACACACACACACACACACACACACACACACACCCCACACACACACCCTTTACTGATGAGAAAACTAAAGCAGAGAGAGGAAGGGCACGGAGCTTATCAGCAGCAGGCTGACATTTTGAAGAGCTTCAGAGATCACTCTCTGTGAAAAGAACAAAGCATAAGCACATGACAAAATACATTTCTGTATGGAAAAGATCCTTTTGAAACTGCTGGAGGCACTGAACCTATTTCAGATCTCCTTAGGGCTTCTGTTAAGTGGGTGCCTCCTTTAAGAAATCAAATGGTAGGAGACTTGTGGAAGACACCTTAGGTTGATTGTGGGTCTTGTTTTGGCTTTGGGGTTTCCATGAATTAATTGCCTTTTACCCAGAGGTTGGTTGAAGTATGGCATTAGGTTAACTTTGTTCTCAAGAGTTCTAGGAGGGCTCATTGCTAACTGGCTTTTCACAGCAATGACATTTAAGGCCTGGATGTTCTGTGTTGGCACAGCAGATACACACGCATCTTGTTGGTTTAAAAAAACAACAACAACAACAACCAGGGAAGGAATGTAGACTTTGATCAACGTTTGTAGGAATCAGAGTAGAGAGAATGGAAGAGAGGATGGTTGGACCACCCCCATGCTTGACCTTCATGCCGCTGCAGATACTCATTAGGCTTGAGGAAGACCCGGGGAAGGTCAGCCGCACACATAGGTGACCCTCAAGGAGTGGCGTTTACCTGGATGAATCAGTGCCTTGCAATCCAACATCTAGACCTCCCCTGATTTCTCAGCACAGCGAGAGTAGGTCTTTTGGTCAGAACATAATCCCATTAATCAACAGGGAGAAAGGCAATTTTATTAATTTACAATGAAATGTGTAATTATCCAGTGAGCTCATGTTTGCTAAGCATCCTAGTCTTTCCCTTTGGTCAAAAATCCCTGAAAAGGCAAACTCTAATCAGGAGATTGCTTGGAATCAGAGCAAGAGGCAGGAAGGGGCTTATTTTAATGGTTGCTACCATCAAGCTGTGATGGATAGTCTGAACTCTTCACCTCCATTGCAGGTACATACCTGCCTCAGTCCATGGTCATGGTCAGTGGGCCAGGACTCTGAGTCCCCCTGACAGTGCTGGGAGGCACTGCTCTCTCTGGTCCTGGTTGGCCTCTCTGACGCTCTTCTTTACATTTCCCATGCTGATTGACTCCACACTCACCCTCATAGGTGTGTTTCTTCTTTAGAGTATTAATACAAACAAACCTCTATCTTCTTACATACTGTATTCCCCAAAACATGGTACTTATTTGCAAAACTTGATCCATACACACACATATTTCTATTCCAGGGAGATTTAAAAATACATTAATATTTATATAAATAGGTATATGAAAATATACAAAATCCCTCATTACACCTAATCTTTTAGTCACAGTTTCTGATGCTATATTACTAGCGTTCCATGTAGTTCTTTGACTTTTGTTGTTTCCTTTCATAACTAAACCCAAACAGTGGACAAGCTAGAGTTCAGTAAGCAGCCAATTGGCCACTTTGGCTCCATTTAACGGGTGCCATCTTCGTCTCATCTCACCTCCGTTACTATTGTGAGATCTTCATTTCTATCACTAGTTGCTTCAGTTGCATTTTATCATTTAACATCTATTTTTGTGAATAATAATAGGAAAGTGCCAAAGATACTCCAACAACGAAACACTATTCTATAGTAGACAAGCATAGTGATTCAACTCAAACTTGACTTTGGCTAGAAGTCATGGCCGAAATGCAAAGCTGAAATTAATTGTGTGAGCATCTAACTTTCGCATGCAAAAGGCCATGTCACCGTATGTTATATGACAGTATAATGTATTTTTAAAAGTTAAATGTAGGAATGTTAGGGTTGTTTATACCCTCTATCAGATTATACTTGGATCTTGTGGGGAAGGGAGAGTGGAAGGCATTTTGCTTATTTTAGTAAATTCAATAAATAGTGAATGCCTGCTATGTGTCAGGCAACGTGCTAGGCATCTATTTTCAAGTTCTAAGTAGTGGTAGAACGAGGAGAACACCCCTCTCTCGTGCCCTTACATATGCTTACAAATCATCGTTTTGAAGTCATTTTAAAATCCCTTTAGACCAGGGGAGCATGTTTTGAAAACATTTTACAATTAAGGTATTTAATCAGAGAGGAGGGGAGAATAAGTATATTTAACACAAAAATAAAAACATGCATTCCATTCTGCTATAATACTATCGTATGTATTTCTAAGACTCCCCATGCGAGGCAAAAATCACACAATAAAAACCACAGAGCTTATGGGAGAAGTGGAGTGATGCATGCAACACTCCAGAAGTTCATCAGTGATATGTTATACAGAAAAGGTGGGAACCTAATAGAGACAGCACAGTTTTATGCATGTTAAATGGTTAAGAATAGTTACCCTAAAAACGACCTGAAATGTGCTTGTGGAAGTGGGTGTAAGAAGGGTTGGAGCTTGTGAGTTACTGAGAGGTGGTAGGAGAAGCATGATCTGTAATCAGATGGAAAGCTGTAACCGTGACATGGATGAGAAGGACTCATCACACAGGGAAATCCAGGGTAGCTGGTAGATGCTTGAAGGGTGTGCATGTGTGCATTTTGCATATCCCTACCCAGCTCAGTTCTTCGTTCACTGAGTGCAGTGTTCCTCACGCTTTTCAGTACTGACATTTGGTACTGGATAATTCTGTGTTGTGGTGGGAGAGCTGTCTTGCTCGTTGTAGGATGATCATCAGCATCCTTAACCTCTACGCGCTAGATGCCAGTAGCAACCCCTGCCCAAGTCATGGCAGAAACGTCTTTGGACATTGCTATATGGCCTCTGGGGGGCAAAATTGCCGTGATTTAGAACTGACTGTTTCTCACAGGCAAAATTGCATATATGCAAATGGGAAATTTTGTGATATATCAGTCATGTTGGAACAAGTTCATATTTTCAAAGCAAGTGTTATAGCAAAAATGGCTGTGTTTCATTACATTTAAAATAATGAATTTCTGATTTAAATGTGAAGGAATCATTTGCGTTTTAAAAACTGAACTGTTTCATGTTGAATACAACACAAAGGTGAATATGAATTAAAAATAAAAACAGGATACAATTTAATATCCATAGAAAATAAAGACATATGGCAATAACAATTGGAGTTAAAACTGATTTAAAGAAAACAATTCAATAAAATGTGGAACGTACATTTAATGTAATTAAAGTATTTTAAATTAACAAGCATATAATTTACATATCTAGTTATGAACCTCAGAAAGTGTTCAATTTATCCAAGACAACCACAATAATAAACAAAGATGTTAAGCAATGAAAAAAAAGAATGCTATTATTTTAGAAATAGTCCAGTGACAATGTATATTTCATAGTCTTTTAATGTATTTGGTTTAAATTATAGGTTAGGAGACATCTTTTTTTAAATAGCCTTTGTATTGGTTTTATAAGTAATTTGAAAAATTACATTTTGATTTTCAACATTTATGCCAACTTTCTGGTACATTTCTACAGCCAGTTTATACTTTAACAATGAACAATAATGAGAAACTCGTAACTGCTTCTTCTTCACAGTTGCCAGTGAAATCAGTGTAATTCGTCTTTTGTGTAAGGAACTGGGTTTTCCTCATGCAAAAAAAAAAAAAAAAAATTTATTTCCAGTAACTTATTTGGTGCTGGGCAAGTTGAAGTAACGGAAGCTTTAGAAGAAAAGTTTATAAAGTGTATTGTTATCGAAGAACCACCTCTTACTCAAGGCAATTATCTGAAATTTTGAAGTCATCTTTTCTCCTTCCTAATGAGCATCATGTGTACGCTTTCTTCAACATGAAAGAAAATGTATTATTGCAGAGAAAGAATTTTCCAGTATTTGAAGAGGTAGACACTACACCGAAACCATAACATTCTAGATGTGAAATAAAGGGTGTATTAAATACTAAATTATTTTTATTAACGATGCTCTAGGGCTTGAATTTTTAATTTTTCTGAGCAGGACCTGTATCGTCCCATCTTACGCTACTGCTTCTCTTACAAAGTCAGAACAAGCTGTAAAGCTAATTAAACCTGTGCATCATTTCAGCAAGCCATTGATTTGTTTTTTGGTTTGATTTCTAGTTTTTTAATTATTGAATTAATTGTCTCCTTATTCTGTGTGAAAATACAATCTTGAAATAGAGTTCAAAACACAACTTTTTATTATTCATAGCCATTATTTGGTTTCTTTTTCAGAGCAGGTAGAGAAAATAATATAAGAATTACTCTTAAGCATACCCACCCTTAATTTTGGTTCATTTGTGTCTAAATTACACTATTTGGCTTTTATACAGCATAAGAATGCTTTTTGTCAGCTCTTGTTTGTCTTGTGCCATTTGCTCCAGTGACAGTACCCACAGGGCAGCAATCTTGTGCCCAGGAGATGGATTTTAATTAGTCAGCACACAAGCCACCAGATGGCTCCCTTGGGTTTTTAAATCTCCACTTGGGTAAATAAATTGACTTGCCCTGAAAAAACGACTTAAGTAAATTTTGAATAATGCCCCCAAATCACAATATGAGCAGGTGTTCATAGTTTCAAGCTGAAATGCTATGTGTAGAGCTGTCAGGGGATGATTATACAGGATCCTCAAGATGGTTTTACCACATGCATCGTGACTTATCTTCTTCATTGACTTTTCTTTTTGATTTTTTTTTTTCATTCAAAGTTGAAATGCCTCATAGCTTGTTTCTTTTTCTCCCTTTTACCTTTTCCCTTCTGAATGTATGGTGTCTTAAGGATCTCATAACTGGCCCTAAGCCTTCCAAAGATGTTGGGAGTTCACACGTAAAGTGGAATGTGGAAGTTGTGTTGCTCATCTGACATCAGTATTCTCTGCTGACCTTGCCTACTTGCTTCCCAGAATCCTCACTATTGGGCATTTTCACATCTGCCAAGAACTCCAAAACCCAATGGGATAGATTCTTTAATCAAAATGAGGCAAGGGAAAGGGATAATGGGATTGTTTTTTTTCATTGTGGTAAGAACACTTAACATGTGATTTACTCTTAAATTTTTAAGTGCACAGTAGAGTATCATTAACTATAGGCACAACGTTGTACAGCAGATCTTCAGCTGAATAAGTTCTAGCTTTTTGAAAACAGCCATTCTAACAGGTATGAGGTGGTATCTTATTGTGATTTTGATTTGCATTTCCCTGAGGATTAGTGATGTTGAGCACCTTTTCATATACCTGTTGGCCATTTGTATGTCCTCTTTGAAGAAATGTCTGTTCCAGTCATTGGCCCATTTAAAAAATCTGGTTATTTGATGTTTTTCCTATTGAGTTGTAGGGATTCCTTATATATTTTGGATATTAACCCCTTACCAGTAAATGGTTTGCAAATAGTTTCTCCCATTTCGTATGTTTCCTTTTCATTCTGTTGCTTGTTTCCTTTGCTGTGCAGAAGCTTTTGAGTTTGATGTAGTCCCACTTACCTATTTTTGCTTTTGTTGCCTGTGCTTTTGGTGTTATATCCAGGAAATCATTGCCAAGACCATTGTCAAGGAGTTTTCTCCTATGTTTTCTTCTAGGAGTTTTACAGTTTCAAGTCTTAAGTGTAAGTCTTTAATTCATTTTCAGTTGATTTTTGTGTAAGATGTAAAATAAATTGTCTAATTTCATTCTTTTGCACATGGATATCTAGTTTTCCAAACTCCATTTGTTAAAGAAACTATCCTTTCCCCATCGTGTATTCTTGGCACCCTTGTGGAAGATCACTTGCCATATATATGTGGGTTTATTTTTGAGTTCTTGATTCTTTCCACTGATCTACATGTCTAGCTTTATGCCAGTACTATGCTGGGTTTTTTGTTTGTTTGTTTGTTTGTTTTGTGGTACGCGGGCCTCTCACAGCTGTGGCCTCTCCCGTTGCGGAGCACAGTCTCCGGAAGCACAGGCTCAGCGGCCATGGCTCACGGGCCCAGCCGCTCTGCGGCATATGGGATCCTCCCGGACCAGGGCCCGAACCCGTGTCCCCTGCATCGGCAGGCGGACTTGCAACCACTGCGCCACCAGGGAAGCCCCCCATGCTGTTTTAATTACTGTAGCTTTGTAATATATTTTGAAATCAGGAAATGTGATGCCTCTAGCTATGTTCTTCTTTCTCACGATTGCTTTTGCTATTTAGGGTCTGTTGTGGTTGTATGAATTTTAGGCTTGCTTTCTCTCTTCCTATAAAAAAGTGCCATTGAGATTTTGACGGCAATTGCATTGAATCTGTAGATGACTTTGGGCAGTATGGACATTTTAACAATATTAAGTCTTCCAATCTATGAAGATTGGAAGGATGTATTTCTATTGTGTTTTCTTTAACTTCTTTCATCACTAGTTTGTAGTTTTTAGCATACAAGTCTTTCACCTTCTTAGTTAAGTTTATTCCTAAGTATTTTATTCTTTTTGATGCAATTGTAAATGGGATTGTTTTCTTAATTTCCTTTTTGGATGGTTCATTATTAGTGTATAGAAACACAACGGGTTTTCTTTTTTACTTGTCATGGTGTTGTGTTTTTTTAACTTTTTTTAGTTGAATGAAAGATTTTTAAAAAATTCTATAGTGCTTTACAATTTTCAAAAGTTTTAGACACATGGTTTCATATAATCCCATAATAAACCTTTTTTTGGTCCCCTACTCCTGTATTGCCCCTGCCCCCTTCCCTCCCCGCACTGGTAACCACTAGTTTGTTCTCTGTATCTGTGAGTCTGCTTTTTTCTGTTTTATTCACTAGTTTGTTGTAATTTGTTGGTGTATAATTGTTCATAGTGGTCTCTTATGGTTCTTTTTACTTCTGTGGCATCAGTTCCATCAGTTGTAATATCTCCTCTGGAGTTTCTCATTGAAGAGTCACCCTGAGAACTGTTGAGAGTTTCACTCTTTTCATAGTTGCACCACGCAAGGTCTCACAGTGCGGATTATCATAGTAATGAAGAAATCCTTGAGGAGAAGTTCACCTAATGTTTCTGTGATGACCCGATGTGAGGCAGGGAGGAGTAAGTAGGCTGAATTGAGCAAGAGGACTCATCCATAATCCTCTTTTCTTTTTAGGGTTAGAACTACTTTGTATTGACGTTACCCAAAACCACTCTCCAGAAAACACTAGGAACTCAAAAAGAACCAACCGCTAGCACTGACCCTCTGCCTCCTCTGTCAATCTTACTCCTCCTCCTTCAGTGAATGGGTTTTATTTAGCAAGTCTTTCTTGCAGTTATCCTAGGGCAAAACCTGTGTGTAACACTCTGTTAGCACTTACAGGAACCTGAAAATAATTACCTGTTGCAGTCTTTTGATTCCAGTCCTCTGGGAAGTATGGCTGAGAAATCTACATGGGAGCGCTTTAAAGCACATCTCAAATTTTAGTGCACATCAGAATCACCTGGAGATTTTGTTAAAACAAAGATTCCTCGGCCCCACCTTCATTCTGATTCTGATTCAGTAAACCTGGGTGGGAAAAGGGGGCATGAATTTGCATTTCATTGAACTCCCAGGTGATGCTGATGCTGCTCTTCCAACGGTTCCTCTTTGAGTAGCAAGACCTTCCAGAACACACTTCTAATATTCAGTTGTTGGCACCTCTAAGGAGAAATGCTTTTGAAGGTGAACGACAGAGCGATGCTACAGCAAACCATTTGCAATCTGAACCATGCATGATTGTATGTGACTTGAGACTTATGACTTCAATTAGGGTGTAAGGAAGCCAACTTGGTCCATCTCCAGAATGCCTAGCAAAAAGTAACTCTTGGGGTTTCAAGGAGAGAAGAGGAAGGGCACTGGACCATCACCTAGAGAATGCCCCTACTGGTTTTGTCTTCACTTATACCTAGAAGAAGAAGATTGAGACAAATCTCAAGACATGGTCCCCTTAATAACACAGAAGAATGGATGCCTGTTGTTGAACATGGAGAGACGGGATGAGTGATGAGAAACATGGCAAGTCTGTGACCTGCTGCCTCTAATCAGTCATTTCAAGGCATTCTTACTAATCTTTCAATGCAACCATTACTTAATGGCAATGAGACCCAAAGGTGATGCCTTAGATAAGGTGACTGCTGACAAATTCTCTAATCTCAACTAAACACAGATCCATTGTCTCAAACCACTGGCTGGCACAAAGCCTTGATTGTCTTAACAGGGATTTGACATGGAAATGGGAGACTTTCAAGCCTTTCTCTGAGAATGAAATGCTGCAGTGGAGAAAAATGTTTTTTCTCTTGAATGGCCCTGAAGATCAATAAGGATTTATATCTAAGACTTTTCAAGTCTGTGGAAAGGCGGTGGTTCTTGGCAGGTTATGCTGAGGAGTCTATTGTGTGTGCAATCATCCTTCAGTATTTTCAGCCTTAGAATCAATTGCAGCCCAAAGATGTACTTCGAACCATGCTTGTAAATAGTTCTCTGAAGCCAACAGCAGCACACCTATCTTCTGGAATTTATTAATTCATCCAACAGCAGCACACCTATCTTCTGGAATTTATTAACTCATTCAACAGAGATCTTGGCGAGACTCTGTGAGACCATATAACATGTGGCTCGCTATGTTTGGGTGAGGTATAGATGTATGTACACAAATAATTACAGGTTGGTTAAATGACATCACGTGAGTAACAGACATTGGGCCATCCCCAGTACGCTTGGGAAGCATCCATGATGGAGGAGCTGGTGTCGCCAGGGGAGGTGCAGGCGAGCAGAGCCTGGGAGGAGGGTGAATTTGCCTGGCACACAGGGATCTTCAGAGTCAAGGGAAAAGTCTGGAGAAGCATGCACATATGCACTGGGGACAGAGACCACGTTGCAACGCATGTAGCCTCACTGCCTACACCGGCTTCTGGCACATTTCAGTCGCTCAATAAGTAATTTGAGACCAATCACAATACATTTTCTGACAAGTACATTTTCTCATCCTCACTGTGAGTGAGCAATCTCTCTGCTTCTGTCTCCCTCCACATCCAGGTTATGAAAATACCTTCTAGAACTCTATACGGGGAAGAATGCAATTCATCAGAAGAGGAGTGTTAGGGAAGATCATTTATCACTCAATATTGCACTGTTGGTCGCAGGTCAGAATCTGGGATCCATGGTGTTGACGGCTCAGAGCTTCGGAATTGAATGTTGCCTTCTCTAGCCACTAGTCATTCATCTATTTGTTCATTCATTCATGCAAAAATGTCTCCTGAGCATCTACTAGGTGACAGTCCCTCTCTAGGCATCAGGAATACAGCAGTGAACAGAGTAGACAGGACCCTGCACTCACAGAGCTTCTTTTCTAGTGGAGGGAACCCAGAAATCAAGTCAACACATAAATGTTCAAGGTCCATCTAGATAGTGATGAGTGTTGTGAAGCTCTGATCGGAAATGATGGTGGGAGATGGTAGGTTTGGGTGAACCCAAGACTTCCTTCCTGCAGACAAGCACTTGTATTGTTATAGATACAGTACTCGACTCTGCACGTCAGAAGTACCAGTGTAGACTTAACGTTCTGTAACAGAAGCTTGTATAGGAGTTAATTAAACCTGTCGCTGGTCTCTAAGTGCAACGTGTTGTGTACCTGGAGAGACCCCGGTTTTACTGAACTCAGAGGCGCATTAAGAAGTGGTTGGAGGAGCAGTTGCAGAGCAGAGTGACTTGCTCTGTACAGCAGAGGGAGTGAGAAATGGGAGAAATCCAGGAGAGAGGAGCCTGGAGGCCGGAAGCCTGTGAGCAGGAGGGGCTGGTGAAAAACTAAGACCTCTGATGATGGATGGGCTGAGGAAGAACTCCGGCGCGACCACAGAGCTGTCTTGTGAGGAGTTGCTTCTTTATTGTTGTGTGAGCAGATCCAGAGGTGAACTCCCTCCTCGCTGGGTCCTTAAAATCCTCAGGTGGTCCTCATTGCTCACTGATGCTTTTCTGTGGCTGGATTCTTTTGGGTAAATTCAAAGATGGGCTGAGTTCCGTGTCCAGGCTGGCAATGGGCTATGACAAAGCCTGATCAGGGGACACAGGAAATGGAAGGTAGCATGAGCCGCTGACATCTGGGTTGCATTTTAATATAATCCCAAAGAGGTCTGAAATTAGCACAGACTGTAAAGTCATCTCCTGGAAGTAACAGAAATGTGTTCTTCATTACCCTCATCTGGAGGTGGAGAAAATGGCCCTTCCTAGAAGTGTTATGAGGAATAGCCAAGTGCCTGGCACGTTTTAGTAGTAATGGGCCGAATGTTTGTGTCCCCCCCAGACTCATGTTGGAATTGTGACTCCTAACGTGATGGTGTTATAGGTCGTAGGATCTTTGGGGAGGTAATTAGGTCATGAGGGTGGAGCTCCGCGGGGGAATTGGTGCTTCTTAATCTATAAGAAGAGACAGGTGAGAGCTTGCTTCCTTTCTCTCTGTTCTCCACCTTATGCGGACACAGTGAGAAGTCTGCTTCCTGAAAACCAGGAAACAGCCTCTCACCAGGCATCAGATCTGGCAGCACCATGATCTTGGTCTTCCAAAACTGTGATAAATGTTTGTTGTTTAAGGCACCCGGGCTACAGTATCTTGTTGCAGTGCTAGCGGACTAAGACAGTAACCATTCTATTTGACAGATGGTGGTTTCCTCCCCCACTGCCTACCAAGGGATTTGGACCAGGTGCACGCTAAGGGTTTTATTTAAAATTGACAAAGCTGTAAGTTAAAAATACTTGTCCTTACTGAGTTTCCAGTATTATGGCAGAAACAAGAAATGTAATCATGGGAATGAAAGCAGTCTATCAGGGACCACTTGAAACAAGAGTGAAAAATTAGAAAACAGAGTAAACAGTCAATAAATATTATTTAATAGTAACAGAATATTGGAAGTTTAATAGCATTTCTCTAATGGCCATATAGTAGGGGCTCTTGAGACAGGTGAAAAACTGGGTGGGCTGGAACTTGAGTAGACTGTGGGTGGAGAAAAGGTAGAAAGGAGAGTGTTGTAGAGTGTATGGCGGGAGAAAAAGCTTAAGTACAGACATGGAGACAAGAATAAACGTGTACATAAAATAAGCTGAAGCTTCCAGGGCATCATCTTGTGGGTTTACACGTGGGCGTGCCCTCACATCTTCTTAATTAAGCCATCTCATTGGGTCACACTTAACTCATTTCGAGTTTATGATTATTTGGAAAGAGATGGCCTACAGTTTGGAAGAAAAGAGAATTATTAGGTGTTTGAACAGTCTAAGCAGGACAATTGTAGAATTTTAGCTCTAAAAGGAAAGGGTGGGGCACCTATAGCTCAGAGAGGTTAAGCAGCTTCCCTAACCTCACACAGCTGGTCAATGACAGACCCAGAACCAATTAAAGGCATCAATTTCGGGGTATCTCAGAAAGAAGGGGAAGGTTATCTACATAAGGAAACAAATGATTAAAAATACCAACAGAGGTATCAGTTACATAAGAGCATGCTGTGATTGCAATACAGTAAGTCCCCTACATACAAACAAGTTCCAAGAGCACCTTTGTAAGTCCAGTTTGTTCGTAAGTCCAACAAAGTTAGCCTAGGTACCCAACTAACACAATTGGCTATATAGTACTGTACTGTAATAGGTTTATAATACTTTTCACACAAATAATACATAGAGAATAAACAAACACAAAAAATAAAACATTTTTGATCTTACCCTACAGTACCTTGAAAAGTACAGTAGTACCAGCTACATCACCGCTGCTTTTATGCTTTGCTCCCAGATGTCCTGGGCTTGAAATGAAGATACTGTACCTCTGTACTCCATACAGTGCTGTACAGTAAAGTACACAAAAGCACAAGCACTTGTACAGGATGC
The DNA here is from genome assembly GCF_002837175.3 of Physeter macrocephalus. Lineage (NCBI taxonomy): Eukaryota > Metazoa > Chordata > Mammalia > Artiodactyla > Physeteridae > Physeter > Physeter macrocephalus. The sequence continues at coordinate 24,989,113 of NC_041224.1, read as the reverse complement.
ACGCACCTGACAGTGTATGCCAGACATGTGAACCAACTTACATGATTGGACATACGAAAACGTTCGCATCTTTGAAAGTGTGCAACTTGAAGGTTCGAGTGTAGGGAACTTACTGTATAGCACAGGGGGACCTGTATCTTTTGGTACAGTTTAAGCTCATCCTTTATCAGCCTGTATATTTGAGGAAGCAAGAGCTCTATGGGCAGCACAGCTGCTCTGTAAACTGAAAGTAATTTAATTTTTTCTACTAAAATACACCATATATTACCATGTTTGTGTCCTTGAGGTAGTCTTAATACACACAAGCAAGGTTTTAAAATGGATTTCTGGATTTGTATCTTTTTATCTTTGGTCATCTTTTACTTTAAAAGTGTAAGGAAAATGGCATCCGTATATATAGAGAAGCGACCCTATGGTTCGGTGTTTGTGTTCTGGGGTTTTTCGAGTCTCTGAGAGGGTTCTGTTGTAGTCACATCGCTTCCTCAGGGTTTTCCTCTGCTTGAGCTGTATTACAGCTATACCTCCACATCTTCGGGTATAAGAATGGAGTGTGATTGCTGGACAAAAACAAAACTTTGTCATTCCGCTTTAAAGAAGGCAGCTGAGTACATGGTCATAGATGCTGAGAAGTTCTTGCATTTAAAGGCTGTTTGGGGAACTATTAGTACTTTGAAGAGCTTGGTACCTGGGATTTTAGGAGATGTTCCTTCTGCCTTGAAAGGAGCAAAGCCCTGCCCAGTCTTACTCCTCAGGACCTTCCCTCGGGTCTAAGAGGTGACTTATATGCTCCATCTGTGTCCCAGCTTCTGCCACCCAAGTTGCTTGATGTAATTGTGGAAGTATTAAAGGCATGTTTCCCTCTATCACAACTTTCTTAAAGATTTAAATTTGTTGAATAATAAGTAAGCACATTTGTCTAGCAGTTTGCAGTAGAAAAGTGTCCCTGCCGTGTTTCTTTTGAGCCATATGGTTGGGGGGGGGCAGCCCCTCGGATCCACAGTCCTCTGTCCGTGAGATCAGCTTGCAGATGTCTGTCCTGGCTCCCCACCAGGTTTCCGCGGGCTGAGTAAGAAATGCATGTGAGAGCACTTTGTGGTCATGACTGTGGAAATCCTCAGTGGATGGAAGGCATTAGTATGTTCCTGTGTGATGGGATCTCAAAGCTCCTGTACATCTCAGCTCAAAACTAGGGTGTTTTCACAACAAGGTCCTACTGTCTAGCACAGGGAACTATATTCAATATCCTGTGATAAGCCATAATAGAAAAGAATATGAAAAAGAATTATATATATGTATAACGGAACCACTTAGCTGTACAGCAGAAATTAACACATTGTAAATCAACTATACTTAAAGTAAATATTTTTAAAGTAGGGTGTTTTCTTCCGAAACAAAAGGACATGAAGTAGTCATTTTAAAGAGAGAATAAATGTAACCTCAACCCAGGTATATGTGGATCTAGCTCATAGGCTGGTGGTTGCCAGGGGTGGGGGCATGAGGGCTGGGAGAAATGGGTGAAGGGATTCAAAAGGTAAAGAGAAGAAAAATAATGGTGCATTCCTGAGCAACAAAAAACAAAAAGAAATTGTTTGGTTAAAAAAAAAAAAAGGTACTAAAATGCTGAGCCCAGAGGGCCTTGTTCACGGTAGCTAAATTTCATGATTTGATTATTACCTCGTAAATTATAATGCTACACCAGCATTGAGTATTGCACTGTATCCGAGCTTTGGCTATGTCTTTTTGTTCAAAAAAGTCTACCAAAAATATATGAACATATAAATGCTTTGAGCAGTTGTGTAAAGACTTAACAATGCTGCAGAAACGAAAATATACTGACACTTGAATACAAGGCATTTTCTTTCTTTCTTTTTTTTTTAAGGCATTTTCTTAAATAATACACAGCTTTAAAGAATACTTACTTGAAACTTCATCTCACGAACTTCATCTCACCATCTTTGAAACTAGAGAGGGTTTAAAATTGTAAAATATGCTATCAGTTGTAGAGAGGAAATTAATTTTAAATAGAACGTATAATTCTGATAGGTTTATCTTTAAAAAATAGAATATGACATTAAATAACTTTGTCAAAGTCAACTGGTAGTGATTCAGTGTTGACATTCAAATGCTAATTTTGACCTCTCTGTCAACTTGTTTCCTGTTAAATTATAAGCTACACTGTGAAATTTATGTACAATTTTCCTTGTTTAAAAAATGTCTTGGGCTTCCCTGGTGGCGCAGTGGTTGAGAGTCCGCCTGCCGATGCAGGGGACACGGGTTCGTGCCCCGGTCCGGGAAGATCCCACGTGCCGCGGAGCGGCTGGGCCCGTGAGCCATGGCCGCTGAGCCTGCGCGTCCGGAGCCTGTGCTCCGCAACGGGGGAGGCCACAGCAGTGAGAGGCCCGCGTACCGCAAAAAAAAAAAAAAAAAAAAAAAAAAAAAAAAAGTCTTAAATATGGAAAAGTGGAATATATAGTGAACAAATCATGCTTCCTGTGTTCTGATGTCTTTCCAGATTGCTTATCAAGAGGTAAACAAATGATTTCGCAATTACCTTATACTTAAGTGTAAAATTTGTAAAAATATGTACGAGGCAATAATAAATAAATATACTGAAGTGTCAGATAAATTGCCAACTGTTGTGGAGGTATCTTGGTTGATGGAGTAAACTACCTTAAAAACAGGATATTTTTTGTTATTCTCGGTAAAAAGGGATAATAACTCATACTGTAATTTTTTACTCCAATGTAAGTATCTTTTGAATTTAGAAAAATTTTCCATTTATAAAATACGATAACAAAAAGGCACAACTGCAAAAAGGAGTAAAAATGTAACCTCAACTCAAGTATATTAACCCAAACGTGATTTAAAACTTTTTTTCAAAGAATATTCATCCAGAGTAGTTTGTAATCAGACAACTTTTAACTACTCCCTTAAAAAATCGTAAGTGGGGCTTCCCTGGTGGCGCAGTGGTTGAGGGTCTGCCTGCCGATGCAGGGGACACGGGTTCGTGCCCCGGTCCGGGAAGATCCCACGTGCCGCGGAGCGGCTGGGCCCGTGAGCCATGGCCGCTGGGCCTGCGCATCCGGAGCCTGTGCTCCGCAACGGGAGAGGCCACAGCAGTGAG
>NC_041224.1:24983707-24984204 GCF_002837175.3 Physeter macrocephalus | reverse complement strand
GCCCGCGTACCAAAAAAAAAAAAAAAAAAAAAAATCATAAGTTCCCACTGGCAATGTCAGTTAATACTTTGTCTTCTCGATATTCGTCTTCTCTCGTCTTGGAGTCTAGCAGGTAAAATTAATATCATAAGATATGTCTACAGCTGTTCTGAGAGGGAAGGAATAGAAAGGATTTCAAAATGGGTCATGCTTTCCTAGCAGATTAGACGCTGACCAATAGTATGGTGTTTGTATAGACCATTTCTCTTTTTAGGGAATATTCCTGATTCACCCATGTTCAAGGTCAAAACCATTTTACTGTACTTCTGAGTACTTTTAGTATCAGAGACACGTGCTCAAAATAACATTTGCTGGGCTTCCCTGGTGGCGCAGTGGTTGAGAGTCCACCTGCCAATGCAGGAGACGCGGGTTCGTGCCCCGGTCCGGGAAGATCCCACATGCCGCGGAGCGGCTGGGCCCGTGAGCCATGGCCGCTGAGCCTGCGCGTCCGGAGCCTG
>NC_041224.1:24954245-24983538 GCF_002837175.3 Physeter macrocephalus | reverse complement strand
AAAAAACATTTGCTATGGAGGATTTCCAATTTTGTTCCGCAGTCATTGACCATAGCAGGATGAAATTTTGAAGTTGGATGTTGTGTATATTTAAAATTGATTTTCCCCCCACAAAAATCTTAACATTTGTTTTTCTTTAAATCCCATTGTTTACATAACATATTTACAGGCAATGCTTAAAATCTTCAAGAAAAAATAAACAGTAATGTTTCTACTCTGCCCACACATTGCAAATACATTGGAAAGGAATTCTCGGGGTGGAAGTCTTCATTATTGCATCTCTGTGCACATGCCATATGCTTTTCCTAGCTAATAAATAGTTCCTCAGGATTTTTACTTAGCTTATAAAATGGAACTGATGACATTTAATGTCATAAAGGGAATACTGAAGGCTAATAGAAAACAGACTTACATGCAGTCGACATTAATTAGATCCAGTTCAGCAGAATTCAGAGAGACATGTCCTGAAAAACAATTCTACAGAAGCCACAATCAGATCATGTTATTATGAGTACTAATTATTTATAGACGTCCTGTTACAGAGCAAAGCTGTGCTAAACACTTGATATTATTCACTAAATCATCACCCGTTCTGTGATGGCTGGGGAAGCTGAGACTTAGAAAAGTGACTTGCCTGAGTGATACAGCTTGGATTTGTTCTCTGTCTCCCAGGTTCCAAGCTTTACCTACGATGACTGGTTTTCAACAAAGGGGAAGGTTTTGAGTTTCCAATTCCCACTTTTGTTTCCACCAGAATAGCTGAAAAAAACACTTTTCTGCGCTTGTTTGTGCATCCAGGTGAAAGTTCACTGGAACCAAGTTTCCTCTGGGCTGGACTCCTTTCCACCTAAGGCCAAGGTGAAGGGCAGTTGTGTTACATCCATGTCCCTGACAGCTCTGCCTGTGATCACATCCATACCCTCCTTCTCTGCAGTCCTCTGGCCGTTCTACCCAGGGCCTCTGTAGCGTGCGAAGGGCTGTGGGTCATGGGGCCCCAAAAGCCAGCATCTGGGGCTTTGCTGTTTTGTAAAAACTTATTACCCAAGGAAGGGAAGCAAAAATCAGGCTCGTTCTGATTACCGTAGGCTACAACTTAAAGCCTTCTGCAGGCTTTTCAAAATAATCCCTTTCAAGCCCAGAAATGTTAGGACGATAAAGACTGCAAAACATCAACCCACGGTCTGTTTGTCATCTGAAGTTAAGTAATCATTGAGGACAAAGAAGCTGTCACAAGTCTGTTCTGATATTCGAGATTTCTTAAAATCTTGCTTCAAGTAGCTTTTTTACTGACAGCATGTGAATGTCTAAGCAATCTGTGTCTGCGAGATTGGTACTGAGGTTGTGTACGATGTGTACTGGCCCATTGTATTTTATAGAACAAGCATAGTCATTGGGTTGATAAAACGTTCAGAGGCAGAAGTTACACACACTGGGATGAGGGTGTTTTGAGGTCACACTCTTCCATACCATGTGGGGGCCCCCGACATACATCCCAGCCTTAAACACAACTCTCAACATCAAGGCAATGAGGCCAATTTTTTTATTTGATTATACGCAAGGTCAGATTCTGGTGTATCACTGTATATCATACGATGTATCTAAGATCCACAGAATTTTTTAAATGTGGCATGTTTCTAAGTAAATCAGAGCCCTTTAAACTGGAAGATGTGCTTAAATGCCTCCCTGGGAGCAAAGCAGAGAGCTGCCTTCATAGCGCTGACTTGAGATTCCAGACTTGTATCGCGTGTTAGTGGGCTGATACAGTCATGATATTGCCTGTCTTACTAAATACGATAGATTTGCAGTTTCTAAAATTCAAGATCTAAGGAAATACTGCATGTTTTTCTAGCAATCCGTCTTGTGCTGACATCTTGCAGGGACAGCCCTATCTGCTTTGTCATCCCAGTTGGCCGCTTGTACAGATCCCTGGGCAGGACTGGTTATGCCTGTAGAAACATTGGGATTGTATGATAATTTTAGTCCATTAGGAGAGCCCTTGTCCAAGGGTAATAGCCACTGCAGGGTGGAGACAGCCTGTGATGGAAATTGGCATCAGAGCAGGGTTAAGTGGCCTGACATGGTCTGCATGTAGGAACCGGAGGCTATGAATTAGTCTTTGGGAAGAAGTGTTCCAGTATTGCATTATCGGTGTGGTAATAGGACTGAGCCAGAGACCTGGCTTCTAAAATCATTACAAAGAAATGCGATCTTTGTGCCGTTGATGGCTGCGTGAGACGAAGCAGGCTGGTTTCTCTATCTGCCCTTAAAACTCCACTCACTCGCCCTCCCCGCGGACCCCCTGGCTTTTTCATGCTGCAGAGCTGCGTGCTTTGGCTGCCAAAGTCGGTGCCTCTATAGAAGTTGCCACTGTGGTTTGGCTTTTCATGTGCACGTGCATGGATGTGTGTGCGTGTGTGTGTACATGCGTGTTTCTGACCTCACTTGCTCTTTGGTCAGTTGTTTACCTACAAAACAAGCCTAGAAGATATGACAGTACTGGAGATGATGATTTGCAGTGTCTCTGCTCATGATGAGCAATTACAACAACTGCAGATTCTATAAACAAGGAGAAGAAAATTTTAAAGGTAATCCGACACATGGAAAACCTTAAAAGGAATTAAAATCGGCCTTCCTTCCTCACTCAGGTTGTCAGTATCCTGACGGATGCCGTCCTTTGTGCCTGCGTGTCGTGGCAGTTGGGTGTAATAGAATTCCCAGAATAATGGAGCTTTGGAACATGGGACAGGGCTGTTCTTCTGTGTGTGTGTTTTTCATTCAGCAAATCTTGTATGTTAAGTATGTGCGGAGTGCCAAGGATGGTTGTAGGTTACAACAGACAATACAGTCTGTCTCTACAGAGCAGAGGACACAGAGAGTACCAAAAAACGTAATAAGTATATTCTTCAGGAAGTTAGAAGGTGGTGCATTCTCAAGAAAAATGAAGTGGTATAGGGAGCTCAGGGGCCCAGGAGGAGAAGCGTGGTCAGGTATACACCTCATTGAGCAGGTGGCATCTGAGCAGAGACTTAAAAGGAGTTAAGGGAGTAAACATAGTGGATATTTAGGGACAGAGGGAAAAGTTAGTGGGAAGATCTGAGGCTGGCGTGTGCCTGGTGTGGCCGCGGATCATCGCGGAAGCCAGCGTGGCTGGTGTGCGTGAGGCAGGGGAGCAGAGATGGAGATGGGTTCTAGGTGCACTAGGGGCCGGGTCCTATAGGGCTCTGTAACTATATGTGGACGACCAGACTTTGGGTTGACTCCGAGGAGAATGTGGGACCTTGGGGAGTTTTTTAGCAGAGGTGAATTGTGACCTGAATTCATTTGAAAAGAATTCTCTGGCCGCTTGGCTACGATGAGAATAGACCATAGAGGGCAGTGGTGGAGCCAGGGAGGTCATTAAGAGGCTACCGCAGTGACCCAGTTAGGATGAGCTTCAGACGAGGATGGTCTGCAAGGGAGACAGGGAGATGTGGTCGGATTCTGGAAATATTTGGAGGGTCAATGATATTCCCTGGTTGGATGTATACCAGGAAGAGAAAAAGAGGTGTCAGGAATGGTGCCAGGATCTTTGCGCTGAGTAGCTGGAAGGATGGGGTTGCCACCAGCTGAGAAGAGGAAGGCTGGGGTTAGAGCCGATTGCGAGGGAAAGTCAGCTCACTCCTGGACGTGCCGCGTCTGAAATGTCTGAGATGTATCCAAGTGGAGAGTTGGAATAGGCAGGTCAATACGTTTAAGCTAGAGGTCTGGGCTGTAGACGGACGTTGGGGAGTCATTGGCATTTTGATTCGAATTTGTCCATGACCCAGGGTGAGATCACCAAGGTAGTGGGGGTGGACAGAGAGGAGACTGCAGACCAAGGCCTCGGGGTCCCCAACATTTAGGGGCTGCAAGAAGAAGAGTCAGAGAGAAGGAGACTGGGAAGAAGTGACTGAGTTGGGCAGAGCAGTACCTTGGAAGGTGAGTCCAGAAAGTGTTTCAGGAAGGAAGCCATGGCCATTGGGTGTCCAATGCTGCTGGCGGGTCCAGTAGGTTGAGGACTGATACTTCGTGGCTACGTTGAGCAGTGGAGAATCACTACCTTGGTGATCTTGATGAAAGCATTCTTAGTGAAGTGCTAGGGCGAAAGCCCGATGGGAGGTAAAGGGTTCAGAGAGAACTGTGGGGAGAGGATTTAAATTTAAGCGCAGAGAGTGTATTTTGCTTTGCTACCAAGGAGACGAGAGAAATGGGACAGTAGCTGGCAGGGGAAGCAACATCAAGATAAGAGTTTTGTTTGTTTTAATGAGAATACTTGTGTTCCAGTGAGGATGATCCAGCAGAAGGAGGACAAGTTGATCCTATGGAGGGAAGTAGGGAGATTTGTTCAGATGTGGTCCTTGGACCAGGGCGTGAGATCTGGTGCACAGGCAGGAGGACTGGCTTTAGAAGGATGAGACATAGTTGACTAGGAAAGGGCAGAATAACTTGGTACAGATGCTTTAGGTGGTGAAAGTCCCTGGAAATTCTCTTCTGATTGTTTCAGTTTTGGCAGGGAAGGAAGAAACCAACCAGATCCTGTCTACTAAAAGTCTTGGAAAATAGAGAATGGAGGAAAGAAGTTGTGAAATGATTGTCTGTTGGAATGGAATGTAGGGAAATAGAATACAGTTGCCAGGCAGTGTCGGGGGTCAGCATGGTCAGGAATTGAAAGCGGGACCAGTCATCACATGTGTGTCTTCCACCACCATGTGCAGCTGCACGGGTACAGGCACAGAGTAGGTAGAGTTGGATCAACCAGGGTCATGGCTTTGCCAAGTAACTGAGACAGGAGAGGAGGAAGGGATTGTGGAAGGGGGTGATTACAATGATTGGCTATGGAATTGAAGCTGGTTAAAGGAGAAAGGGAGAGCGTGGAGGTGACTGGGGACCGTGAAAAGATGACGGATAGAAAAGGTGGATTGGAGGTCCCGGGGGGTTGAAGGATTGCTGGGTCCCGGGTACTAGAAGGAGCAGGTTGGGAAGATTGAGGGTGGAGATCAGAGAGGAGGATGCCTGATGTTAAGATTATGGAGGGGCTGCAGTTATGAGTAATGACAAGGTCCAGGGTATGACCAGGAGCATGAATGCATGTGAGGTAGGGTGCAGAACTAAATCATTGAAGGATCCGAGAGGCCCTCCATTCAAGAACCTGAGAGACAGGCACGGGCAGGGTAATCTGTGCATAGAGAAATGACCAATCGTTCATGGTGTTGGAGAAGAAGACAGTGAACGAAGAGCTAATAAAATCATTGAAAAGTAGGGGGGAGGTGATCTGGAGCCGATAGTTGACAATGAGGGACCATGGTGCTAGCATCTGGCAAGATCATCCGTGTCTTAGGACGGACGTAAGACGTTGGCATTGGAGCCAAAATGCACCTCATTTCAGATCTTATCTCTGCCACTTACTATCTGGCAAGTACTAACCCCTCTGATTCTCAGTTTCGTCACCTGTTGCATGGAGACAATGATAGCACATACCCCCAAAATTGGGAAGTCATGAAGGTCAAATAAGATAATGTATATATAATAAAATGTTAAGCATAGTGCCTGGCATGTAGTAATTACTTAAAATTTCATTACAATGTCACTCCCTTGCCCCGAATCTTCATGTAAGACCCTATGCCTCCAGTTGAGAGCATAGTGGCTGTTGATCTTTCTCTTCTTAGGTAGCAGCAGCTGTTTGCTACATTAAGGTTCAGTCGCCTTTGTTTCTTGGAGCCATTTGGCTCAAATGCTTTCTTGGTTCCTGAGTTGAACTTGCTTTTAGCCAACTAATTGAAAACTTCATTTGATTGTGACTTTCAAAACCATAAATATCTATATATACGTCTGTTGTATGTATGCTCAATTTCTAAATTAAAATTTTTGAAAGGCCAGAGGTTCAAAGGTGAGCAGATCAGATCTGAAGCCTCTTTAAGATTCTCTGTGATGACGCCCCCAGCAGTGGCCTCCATTCGGGTCCAACATGTCTCGTGCTTCCCTTGAGCAATTGGTTCATGTTATTCTAGACACAAACCTCTTGGACTTGGTTGTAGAAAAATCTTAGAGCCACATCTGTGACCACTTTCACCGGGGACAGAGAACTTCATGGCTTTCTGTGCTTGCCTCTCCCCTCCCCTCATCTTTGTTTTATTTTCTTCTTTGGCTTTATTTTTCTTATATTAAATATTCTTTCTCTTTCTGTATTGCCTGCATCCTTTCAAAGGACTTTGAAGCCTGCTGTTGGGAATGGGTTGTGCATAAGAAGTAGTTCCATAGGAGGATGGATTTGGTCCTTTGGATCCATCCCTCCCCACACTTCACAGAGTACCTGTTACAAAATAGGCATTCAGTAAACATTTGTGAAAGCAGTTAAATTTCACTCAGTCCTATTTGTGACATGGAGATATGATCCCAAGCATTTGCTTAGAAGTGCTTTCTAATAATGATAAAATGATGATAATAATAGTAACAATAATAACAATATTGGCTAGTAGTTCTAGAGTGCTTGCTCTGTCTGTCTTTCATACATTAGCTTATTTAATCCTCCTAATGGTCTTGTGCAATAACACAGTTATCACACACATTTTACAGATACGAGATCTAGAGGGTAAAGTATGATACCTAAATTCAGGGAGCTGGAAGTTGAGGAACAAGGATTCGGCCTCCAGCGCCGGGAACCTTCACCACTGTCCTGCAGTGTACCATCCGCACGATAACACTGGCAGAAGTGTGTCTGTGTAGAAGGAGCAGGACGCTCTCATCCATCTCTGGCCCTCTCTCTGCACTGTTTGGTCCAGGTCACCAAACCCCATGTAGAATACTCTGCTCTGACCTTGGAGCAGGGAGCAGCTGGCAGCCTGGCCGGTTCTAATACCAACAGGTTGTGGGGCGGCATAGTCAGTCAGTGTCTTTCTTTAAAAAAAGAAATGAAATGAACGGCTGTACTTGCCCTGAAAACACATGGAGGAAACTTAAATACATATTAAGAAAGTAAAGAAATCAGCCTGAAAAGGCTACGCACCATACGATTACAATAACATTCTGGAAAAGGTGAAAACATGGAGATGGTAAAAGGATCAGTGTTTGCCTGGGGTTAAGGAGGAGGGAGAGATGAATAAGCAAAGCACAGATGATTTTGGGGGCAGTGAAAATACTCTGTACGACCCTATAATGGTAGATACATGTCATTATATGCTTGTCGAAACACATAGAACGTCCAACACCATGAGTCAACCCTGACGTAAAGTGTGGATTTCGGGTGATGATGACGTGTCAGTGTAGGTTCATCAGTTGTAACAAATGGTGGCATGTGTTGATAATGAGGGAGGCTATGCGTGTGTGAGGGTGGGGATAAATGGGAAATCTCTGTCCCTTCCCCTCAGTTTTGCTGTGAACCTAAAACTGAAAGAAAGTCTGTTTTTTTCAAAAACCCTGCATTTCTCATACCCTCCCCACCCAATATTTCATCGCTATAGGGTTGAGGGGTGGCTGGCGGCACGCTCAGGTTGCAGGGGAAAGAAGGACGAGCTGGCTCTGATTGAAATTCCACTGTCAGCACGCTGAGGAATTTGAAAGAAGTGCTGAGCCAGTGAGTGCTGTGGGTCCCTTTGTGTAGATTTGGCACTGGCTGGAAGGCTGTGCTGCCGGGGGAGCTATTATGGAGGACAGCCAGATCTGCAGCAAGTCCTGAAACGTGCCCTCTTTTCATCCCGAGAGTTTGATCATTGTGCCAAATGCCAGGGCTTCTGTGGAGCGTCTGGTGCTCCAAGTAACCCATGAGTTTCTTCCCCAATGAGGAGGACCATGCTCTCCCTTTTCTCCTCTCCTCCTCCACGCTCCCCTTCTCTTATCCTCTGTTGTAGGCCATATTACTGTGGTAGACTGCTCAGAATTTAATGCTCTACTGGTCTTTGTAGTGTTGTGGGCCAAAATATTCCTTTGGTTTTTAAGTAAAAATAAAACACAAATGTTTCATTTTCACCAAGAACTTTATTGAACAGTACATTCACCCTTTTATTCCACTGCCTTCTGCCATTTTTTTCAGGCAACTTCATAATTCCGTCTCCCCAAAACTTTTTATCTTTCTGAGTGAAGCACTGGTCCGGGTGCCTTTTACAATCTTCTAGGGAATTGACATTTTTTGCATGAAGAGAATTTTGTCAAGACCTAAATAAATGGAAATGCAAAGGTGCAGTGTCTGGTGAATATGGTGGGTGAATCAGAACTTTCCAGCCAAGCTCTAACAGTTTTTGCCTGGTCATCAGAGAAACATGCGGTCTTGTGTTATCCTGATGGAAGGTTATGTGTCTTCTCTTGACTCATTCTGGACACTTTTTGTCGAATGCTGCTTTCATTTGGTCTAATTGGGAGCAGTACTTGTTGGAATGAATCATTTGGTTTTCCGGAAGGAGCTCATAATAGAGGACTCCCTTCCAATCCCACCATATGCACAACATCACCTTCTTTGGATGAAGACGGGCCTTTGGTGTGGTTGGTGGCCGTTCATTTCGCTTATCCCATGATCTCTTCCGTTCCCTCTTCTTGCTTTTAAAATTCTCGCTTTGTCTATGATTTTAGACAGGTTTTATTGTAACGTGTCTTCCAAAGTATCATTTTGGGTTGAAATTTTGGGAGAACTTACGAGTTTAATGAATTTGGATGTTCAGATTTCTCCCCAGGTTTGGGAAGTTCTTCACCATTATTTCTTTGAACAAGCTTTCTGCCCCTTTCTCCCTTCCTTCTCCTTGTGGATTCCAATAATGTGAAAATTATTTCTCTTAAAGGTATTCCATAGTTCATGTAGGCTTTATTCACTCTTTTTCGTTCTTTTTTTCCTTTGTTCTCCTCTGACTGGATCATTTCTAGTGACCTGTGATCTAGTTCACAGATTCTTTCTTCTGCTTGATCCAGTCTATTGTTGATGCTGTCTATGACATTTAAAAAATTTCATTCATTCAAATTCAGCTCCAGAATTTGATTCTTTCAATTTCCATTTCTCGGTTAAACTTCTCATTTTGCTCATGTATGGTTTTCCTGATTTTGTTGAACTGTTTTCTTGTAGCTCACTGAGCTCCCTTAAAACAACAGTTTTGAATTCTTTACCAGAGAAATTGCAGCTCTCCATTTCTTTGGGGTCAATTATTGAAAAATTATTGTATTTTTTGGTGGTGTCATGTTTCCTTTATTTTTTAATATTCCTTGAAGTCTTGCATTGCTGTGTCCACATTTGAAGAATTGGTCATCTTTTCCAGTCTTTACTGACTGGCTTCAGGAGAGAAATACCTCCCATCAGCCCTGATAGGGATTCTGAGGCTTTCTCACACCTTTTCTATGGATGCTCCTGCCTCACACCTCTTGTTTCCCCTTGTTGGAGAACTCTTAACTTTGTATGCCTTCTCTTGGTCCTGCAAAGTCCTGCTGGGTGCTGATGGCCTCCCATTAGCTTGCTTTCCCTAGGATGGTGCTGCACCTCAAGCTTGTATGCTCTCTCCCAATCTCACAGGGTTGGGCCAGCTTTCTGTGCGTGCTCACAGCCATCTGCAAAGTCTTGCTCTCTCCACCATTGGGGATGTGCACACATTGGAGCCAGCCACAGGGTAAGGCGGTGTGTGGCTGAGGTACATGGAGCACTGGTAGTACTCATGGTTGAATTGATGGATGTGCAGGCATGGCATCCCCAGTGGCTTATAGGTGGGTTTCCTGATAGAGTCAGCAAAGCAATTGGTAGAATCCATGTCCTTTTGCCCTCCAAGAGCCCTGCAGCCTCTCCTTGTCCTACAGTCATGCAGCACACCACAGTTTTCTGGATAGGGTGAGAAAGAAGTGGGTCTCTCTGACAGCTGGGGAAGCCAGGGACTCACTCACATGGTCTCACTTTACCATCTGGGAGAAATCACAGGCTGAGAAGTTCTCTTAGTCCTAAGCTGTGCTGACTTGGGGAGATTTACATGGGTAAGTTGGAACTATTCCTCTCGCCTTTTCACTGGCTACAATCTCAGATCTTATTTTGCTCCAGTGATGTGCTGGAACATCTTCTCTGGACCCCTGGACTTCCACAAAGGCACTCTCAGTATGGGTGATTGGGGGTTCTTTGGGGGTAAGACAGTAGAAAACTCATATTGCCATTTTGATTACACAATTATTTTTTAAAAATAAAGATTGACAGTGGTTAAGAGTTGAAAAGTGGTATTATTTATGCCACATATTTTTCCTAACTTGTAAAAATATTTTATAATAGCATGGTAGTGCGGTTTGCTATTTCATCACATAATTTGGGGTTTAATTTTCCTGATTTTTTCCCCATGCATTTCTGTGCCCATGCGCAAAAACTCTTCTCCATTTGGGCAGCACTTCCTGCCACTCCTGGTTTGGGGCTGTGGGACAGCTTGCACAAGGGCCAGCCTGTGGGGGGAATTCACATGTAGGAGAGGACTGTGTTGTAAGTGAATGATCCATTGATGTGGGTACCATGTTGTAGGTACCATGTCAAGATCAGAAGCAGAAGCTGGAACCAGAGGTAGACAGGATGGGCTGATGAGGATAGCTGAGGTTACAACTGGAGAAGATGAGACACTGGACAAGGCACGAATAGGTAAACTGAGGCAGTTCTGGAGCAAACTGCAAGAATTTGGAAGGCATTGCCTTCTTAGGAAAGATCTGTTTTTGCATCAGACAGCACACTCCATAGTGCTAGGTTGCTAGGTATTATTTGGACCTCCTACACATAACAAAATCAGTAATTTACATCTCTTTGTTTGAGGACATGTAGTATAGTGCTGGCGTTCATGTAATGGGCCAATGGGATTTAATAATGGTAAGACAACAAACACTTTCTAATACTTGGGATTTTTTTTTAAGCAAAGCAATTTCAGATAATTGGTGGCTCCTGGATTCCCTAAGGAAAGGGGATTTTCCAGATCATCCTTCTGATATAACAGACAAAATATGTGGAATGCTGTCCAAAATGCTACAATATCAGAGACTTTAAATAATTTAATCACTGAAATCTTATTATCCTCTTGCCTGCAGGCTTTCTAGCAGAGTGCAATTATATTAAATGTGGGGGAAAATTGGACTCTAAAATCAAGACCTTCCTGTATCTCTTTGCCTTTCCGAGGGTCTCATACTCTCAGATTTCCTTGTTTTCCCTTCTTCATGTTTGACGAGGACAGACACTCTTGGAACTATCGCAGACAGGGTAAGAAGAGACCTTCCGAGTTCAACACATCCTTCTGGACAGACGGGTGAATGCATCGCACAGTCCTTTATGAAAGAGCAAGGAAGACACTGATAATGGGGCAGCAGGTTTCTGACTCAGAGTTCATCAAACGACAGATTTAGTATTGGCTACAGCATCTGTGAAATATCAGGTGTAATCTTCCTAGAGTTTGTAGTACTCCACTTTGGGGAACTTCTAGGTGTATGGTTTTTGTTTTGTTCTTTACTTCTTGTTATGAAAATTTTTTTTTTTTTTTTTTTTTTGCGGTACGCGGGCCTCTCACTGCTGTGGCCTCTCCCGTTGCGGAGCACAGGCTCCGACCGCGCAGGCTCAGCGGCCATGGCTCACGGGCCCAGCCGCTCCGCGGCACGTGGGATCTTCCCGGACCGGGGCACGAACCCGCGTCCCCTGCCTCGGCAGGCGGACTCTCAACCACTGCGCCACCAGGGAAGCCCTGAAAAATTTTAAACACTTAAAAATGTAGAGAGAATGTATAATAAGCCTCTGTCTTAGGTCTGGTCCCCTGGAAACAGGTTGTGAAGCAGCGCTCTGGGGGTAGGTGATTTTCTGGGAAGAGCTGTTGGGGTCAGCATCTGCCAGGAGTGAAGGAAGCAGGACAGGGCCGAGGGAAGAGGGGAGTTGCAAGGCAGTTTCAGCAGCCAGTTCTGAGAACTGTGGACTAGAGTGGCCTGAAAGGGGCGCACTAGGCAACACCAGCAGTATCCACTGCCTTTACCCATCACCCAGCCTCCTCTAACTGTCAGCCTAAAGGCCATCTTGCTTTCCCTCTACCTCTACCCACTCCCCACACCTCTACCCGCCTGCCTTCTACCCCCCATGCCTTATTTATTTTTTTGTTTCTTGACAACTTTAGTGAAGTATAATTATATACCATAAAATTCACTCACTTTAAGTGTACAAATCAGTGATTTTTAATAAACTTACCCAAGTTACACAACCATCACTCTAATCCACTTTTAGAACATTCTATCACCCTAAT
The DNA here is from genome assembly GCF_002837175.3 of Physeter macrocephalus. Taxonomy (NCBI): domain Eukaryota; kingdom Metazoa; phylum Chordata; class Mammalia; order Artiodactyla; family Physeteridae; genus Physeter; species Physeter macrocephalus. Next base: position 24,971,320 of record NC_041224.1, on the reverse strand, counting down.
TAGCATATTCCCTTTTAAAAATGACTTCTGGTATATTTTGAAGCAAATCACTTTAGTGAGGTTTTAATGCAATTAAGTTTTTAGCTGAAGGGATCTATTGATAGGAATAAAAAAAAATTCATATTCCTTTGAGTGAGTGAGGTACTATTAGAGTTATTTGAGGCCATGTGATAGGAGACCTTGGGAGATGTAATTAACGAAAGGCTGTTTCCAGAGAATGTGGTTTATTCCCAAAGGTTGTCTAAGAATAACACATCTGCCAAAGGTGTGTGCTTTATAGTTCTTCTACTTTATTCCTCAAGAGAAGAACCTGTATTCGAGACAGAGGGTTGGTTTAAGTGGGTATAGGTGTGTGTAGGCAGCAGGCAGTCAAGGAGGAGGGCTGTCCTAAAAGAGGTAGGTAGCTCCAATGAGAGACCACCTTTGTATGTCATCAGAAAGGAGAGAAGGACCACATGTGGAGAAGATACAGCCAATAAACAAAGTGGAAAATTCTGTTTGTTAAATGGCCAAGGCAAAAAACGAGGCTATTTCTAGGGTTGGTATAAATGTCTTGTGCACATTTGTCATCCTATTGATACAATAATGGGTCTAGAAAAAGAAAAGAAGGCAGTTTTTTTAATGAGATATAATTCACATACCATAAATTCACCCTTTTAAGGAATACAATTCAGTGGGTTTAAGTATACTCACAAGATTGTGCAACTGTCACCACTGTGTAATTCCAGAACATTTTCATCACATAATAAACTCTGTACCCATTAGTGGTCACTTCCCATTTCATCTTCCCCTCAGCCTTTGCAGCCACTCATCTACTTTCCATCCCTGTAGAATGGCCTATCCTGGACAATTTGTATAAGTGAGATCATACAATATGTGGCCTTTTGTGTCCAGTTTCTTTCCCTTAGTGTAATGTCTTCACTGTGTTTGCAGTGTTGTACTGTGTATCAGTACTGCATTCCTTTTAATGGCTGAATAATATTGCCTTGTGTGCATTATATGGATATACCACTTTTGTTCGTCTAATCATCAGTCGATGGAAATTTGGCTGTCATGAATAATTTTGCTCTGAACATTTATGTGCAAGTTTTTATATGAACATAAATGAATATGAAAAATGTTTGCCATTCACCTAGGAATGAAATTGCTGGGTCATATTGTAACTCTATGTTTAATTTTTGAGGAGTCACCAAACTGTTTTCCCCAGAGCAGCCGTGCCACTTTATATCCCCACCAGCAATGTCTGAGGATGTCAGTTTCTCCACATTCTCACCAACACTTGTTGTTTTCCATTTTTTTGTTTTGTTTGTTTTTAAAATGGTAGCCATCTTAGCGTGTATGAAACAGAAGGTCACATTTTGAAAGATGCTGGCGGCAAAGAAATGTGAACATGAAAAACAAAAGTCGAGTTCTATGCTTGAGACTCTCAGTTCTGTGCCTGCAAAGCCTCATTGTATATGCCCCGTGAGTAGGTTTGGGGGCCACCGCTGCTGAGGGGCTTGACCCTTGAGGGACCAAGAGGGTGCCCGTTCCGGTCTCGCTCATTGACGAGGACCTGCTGATTTGTAAGACCCGGATTGACCAAAGCTCATAGTCATTTGTGAGTACACGGGCCTGCACATGCATACACGCACACCACCAGGTGAAAACACTAGAAACAGAATGTACTGAAGACAGTAAGAAAGTGAGTCTCTACCTAAGGCGGTTGTGGGGTTTTAGGGTTGCTGTATGTGGATTTTCATTGGTGTTTTTGTTTTGCCAAATTTAGGAAAAGATAGGCTGAGAAAGAACTTTGTTCAAGAAAATCAAAAACAGCAACTTTGTTGAAGGTGTGTCCTAGGGCCCATTTGGCACTTGGACAGCGTTTTAGACTTCTAATTGGCTTTGCAGCATTTTTGTCATCAAAGATACACTTAGAATTTGGCTCGATGCCTGTGTTACCTGTAAAAGTAAAAACATAAGATACTGTATCTCAGATCCGCCCACTTGGGGCTCATATATCTTAGAAGAGCTTGCTGGAAATTGAGAGGGAAGTTGGAACAGTGGGTAAATCACTTAGAAATGTGAGTTTTCCATGCTGTCCATTCCCACTCAGGAGAATGTTTGAGTGGGGATCTCTGAATAGACGGACAACTCCTGAAACCACTTTCTCTTTCTTGTTTTCCTATCCGGGCCACCTCTGTGATTCTAATCTTCATTTCCCAGTCTTTCCCACACTGTCTTTTCTGCTCTCCAGTTTCTCTCATAGGTTAGTGACTAGACTTGCTGAGAAAGGGGTCTTTTCACAGGAGGCACCATGAGGCAGTGCCGAGGGGCCGTGCCATCTGTGAACTGTGTGACCACAGGTGAGTCACGCCATAGCTCAGAGCATCACTTCCCTCATTGGTAAAAGGAGAGGGTTGATCTGGTGGCCTCCAAGGTCCCTACATTTGGAGACCAGGAATTTATCTTCCTGAATACAGCAGGTGATGCCATTCACTGGGGTTAAGCCAAGGAGTCCTGTAAACTCCCAGAAGCTTCCGAGACCCGGAAGCTGAAGGTCCCTGTATTAGTTAATATATTCATCAGGGTTCTACAGAGAAACAGAGCCAATAGGATGTGCACATACATGAGATTTATTGTAAGGAACTGGCTCACACTTTGTTAGAGGCTGACAAGTCCCATGATCTGCAGGGGAAGGTCAGCAGGCTGGAGGTCCAGGAGGGCCAGTGGTGTAGTTGTAGTTCAAAGGCTCAACACCTGGAAAGAGCCGACATTTTGGTTCAAGTCCAAAGGCAGGAGAGATACCAAGGCTCAGCTAGAAGGAATTCAGGCAGGAGGAGTTTCCTCTTTCTCAACCTTTTTGTTCTATGTAGGCCTTCAGCTGACTGGTTGAGGCCCATCTACATTGCGGAGGGCAATGTCCTTTACTCAGTTCACCAACTCAGATGTTAATCTCATCCCCAAACACCCTCACGGACACACCCAGCGTAACATTTGACCAAATACCTGGATACCCTGTGTTCCAGTCAAACTGACAAATAAAATCAGCCATCCAAACCCCAGTCAGAGATGCAGCAAAGGGAAGCTAAGACATTATCCCGGCTTCTGGTCTGGCCCAGGACAATGCAACTTAATTCCTCTCTTCACTCCTCCCAGCTCATGCTATTTAAACTTTTCTTATTTGTTAAATATATTTTTTAAACAGCTCAAAAGCAAGCATGCTGGGTGTGTCTTTCCGAATAATCTTGAGAAAGGAGTAATTCTGTCAGACGTCTGCTGTGGGACTGCAGCAGTGAAGAGCCAGCCACACCCAGACATTGAGAGAGCAGAGCGGGAAGACGTAGGAGGCTCACGAGAACCCAGGGACTCGGGTTCCGGGTCAGGAAAGGGACGGGCAGGCCGGGTGTGTGGCTCAGAGTCCTCCCTGAGGACAGGCTTAGAACATGAAGAGGGAAAGAAGAGAGTTCCTGGAAGGAGCTTTCTCTTTGGAACCTGAAAAACCACTGGTAGTTGCTGCAAGCTTCTGATTTGGGGTCATTGGCTGACCAGAGTGATTTTTCTGGTGACAAGGACAGCGGCTATATATACACAGACCACCAGAAAGGGCTCTTTACCGCTCCCACGTCTCCCAGCTCCTGCTGGCGGCAGACAGAGTAGGGAGAGGCCCCAAATGTTCATTAGCGGTGATGGATGATGAGCGAAGAGTGGCCTGAAGAGGCCCGAAGCCTTTCCGTGACTTCTGTTTCTCTGTTAACTTTGATTGTAACTAAAGTTTCATACTCTTATTTTAACAATTCGTTTTTATAAAGAGATAATTTCAGGTGTGAAAGCATGAACTTTAGGTCTTACCAGTTACCCACACTTTGACTGTCAATCTTTGTTTAAAGGCAGCTCCTACGTTTCGGGCATGGCGCCTCGGAGGTAGTAAATTACCACCCAAATTCAGGATGGTTTTCACAAGGCTGCTCTTCATTCCTCGGGGTTAGTGGTATCCATCTTTAGAAGACCTATTAACTTTGGAGAAAACCTTTCTTTGTTTTTATGTTAAGGCTCATACTTAATACAACCATAATGAGGTTTTGGAGGTTGTCATATGTTATCTTCAGATATGTTGCAGTGATCACATTCAATGTCATGATACATCTTATGTCGCTCTGCTACACGTGGAGGGTAAATGTATGGGTGCTAGAAAAAAATGGAAGTCCATCAGCAAGAATTCTTTTTGCACAATAAGGGACTAGAACACATGGGAAATGTGTGCGTCTGTGAGTGGAGGTTTTGTTATATATTCTCAGACTTGGAGGAACTTGGGCTGAGTGAGAGAGAGCAATAGTGGATACTTAAGTGAAATGTCTGGAACCTGGTCTGTTTCATTATCTTCAGTCTAAAAGAGCAAATTAACTGAAGAAGCCATTTCAGCGTATAACGTATGTTTGCGCAATTACAAGGGAATGTTTAAAACAGTTATCAATCAAAATTCGCAAACGACAGCAAACTTTGATGGCTTCACTGCTTTCGTTCTGCAAACGGCTTTGGTCTGTTTTGATCTGCCCCATCCAGTCCGTGGGGCACGGATTAGGTCATGACAGTACCAGACAGGCACTTACACCCTGGGGGTCACTCTGTCCCCACACCCTGCTCTATATCACTCATAACTCACCCTTTAGCGAATCATTCTAAACGGATTTTTGACATGATTTTTAAACGGATGGTTATAAAAATATGCTGAAGGGTTCTCTTATTTAGATGCTTTTAGGTAATCTTCTATTGAGGGGAATTTACAAAGTCTCAGGGTACCTGGGCAAAGCCAGGACCAGCCAGGTGGGAGAACCATTCACTGGGTGCGTCGGGGGCCCTAGAACATCCTTCGGTGAGGGTGCCTCTTCCAGGCAAAAACGCAAAGCAGAAGAGGTCAATGGGGAGATATGATTGGAGAGACATAGGTAGAGCATGCAAACCAGTAGCAACTTTAGGTGCCTGGGAGAATTGTGGATGGATGGATGGGTGGGTTGATGGATGAGGTAGGCCTCAGAACACTTCTGTTGTGCCCTCCGTGGCATGTGCTTTGAGGATTTGCATGACTGCTTGTGTATGCCGTGCCCAGCCACACCCAGATCCCACTCACTGTTTTGTTTTTTGTGTATGTGTGTGCAAAATCCTTCTTTATTCAACATCTGTTTGGTTAGCTTTTTGTCTGTGCCAGGTACCTGGCCAGGTCCTGGGTAAAACAGTGGCAGTGAAGAGGTTGACATTGCCTCTGCCTTCGTGGACGTCACAGTCTGGAATAGGCAGGGGCAGAGTAGGAGGACAAGCATTACACAGACAAATATGCCAACAGTCGGTTCTACCTGATAAGTGCTGGGCAGAAATACAGATGCTAAGAGAGAATGTCATGGGGCAGGAGGAAGGGAGGACCTGATCTGGTCTGGGGATCAGGAAAGGCTTTTCTGAAGTAGTGATATTCAAGCTCGGAGCTAAATGATGAGTGGCAATTAGAAAGATAAAAATATGTGAGGATTCAACAGGTACAAAGGTGGCCCAGAGCCAGGGAACCCTATGGTGGGCAGCTGTGATCTAGTACATTTGTCGATGCTATTGATAGAAAGTGAACTTGAACTCCGCAGACTTAAGGAAGTCTGAACAATAGGTAGACCATTTTTATTTTGGTTGTGTTTTTTTGAAGGCACTGTTAGAACCTTCTCATATTACCTGAATGCATGTGCTGTCCCATGCATCTGCTGTAAGATTTTCAGTACAGATTGGCTGAGAAACACTAGAATGAATATAAATACGTATAATAAATTAAAGCTGGACAAAGGAATTCAATGCATTTTTTTTTAGGCTTGTCATAAAATTGGGACCCCAGCAAGTTGTCTTCAGATTCTGAATCTCTGAGCATATGTAAAATTGCATAGTGGTTCTCCGTTAGTTTTGAGCAAACTCACCCAAGATAGGCAAAGCTGTGCTTACAGCCAACTGGCAATTCCCACCACGGGAGTTAGCAATTTTACGGACTACCTGTAACCACGCCATACTCCAGACCTATTCCAGAGCCGTCTCCAATCTCTTCCAGTTGTTATCTACCCAAGGAACACAAAATCATTTTAATACTAGAAAATTGCGAAAGAAAAAAAATTGTTGCCAAGTGAAGTTTTCCTCATTGGAACTAATGGTGGGAAGGCCAGTATGTAACAAACATTTCATTACAGAATTTTTCCAAAAATTATATTTGATATATTCAAGCACGTCTGTTAATATAAAGCCCATACTGTGTACGTTCTACCACACGGTCACTGCTTGGGGCTCTGGCGCATCTATTAGTATTTCATTAACCCAGAACGTCTCTGGAGATGTGCCATCGGAGGTCAAAAACGTTCTGACCCTCACATTGCAACTCCGTGTTTCTTGCAGCTCCCTTCACACTGATCCCTTGTCAGTCAGTGGTTGGCTCCTGCCCCTGATCCCCTGCAGAAAAGGGAGAAGGGCACCGATATTTACAAAACACTGCAGCACACCAGGAGTCTGCCTAGGGATTTTCCCTTCATTGTCTCACTTAATTCTTTTTCTTTTTTTAAATTAATTCATTAATTTATTTATTTTGCCTGCACCGGCATGCAGGATCTTTGCTGCTGCATGTTTAGTTGCGGCATGCATGTGGGATCTAGTTCCCGGACCAGGGATTGAAACTGGGCCCCCTGCATTGGGAGCGTACAGTCTTACCCACTGGACCACCAGGGAAGTCCCCTCACTTAATTCTTAGATCAGGCATAACTACTCCTTGTATAGTTGAGAAAATGAGGCTCAGAGAGGCCAATCCTGTACTCGGACATCTCCAGTCCCAAGGTCTAGAAGCCATCTCATGTGCCGATGACTCCCAGCTCTTCGCCTCCAGCCCTGATCTTCATCTTCGTAAATACAATGGACATTTCTCTGCCCTCATCTCTCAGCAGCATCTGTCAGGGTTGACTAGACCCTTCTCCTTGATTTCCATGGCCCCACACGCCTCCTTTGCTTCCTACTGCTGTCTGGTCCTTTGCTGGCTCATCCTTATCTGAGTGTTGGCATCCCCAGCACTCAGACGCCTTTCCCTTATCCAGCTACACTCTGCCAGGGGATCAGGTCTACCCTCTTGGCTTTGAAGACCATCTGCCTGCTGGTGACTTGCTAGTTTTAAACTCTAGCCCTAATCCTCCCCATGACCTTCAGGCTCGTATCTATGGCTACCTGCTTGACATCTCCATCCAACAGGCATCTCAGACTTCCATATCCTACCCAAGGCTCAAGATCTATGCAATCCAATATGGTAGTGCCATGGAGCTATTTACATTAGTTAATACATTAATTAAAATTAAATAAGATTTAAAAGTCAGTTTTCCAGTTGCACTAGCCACATGTCAAATGCACCGTAGCTCTCAGTGAGTAGTGGTCACCACATCAGATTGCAGATAAAAAGCATTTCCACCATCACAGGAAGTTCTGGTGGTCAGTACTGCCCTAGTTGTTTTTAACCCCTCCAAATTTGTTCTTTCACCAGGGACCCCCTTTTCAAATAATCTAGCTGTTCCTCAAGTCAAAAATCTAGGAGACATTCTTGATTCCTCCCCTTCCAGCATGCCTTATATCAACTTCATCAGTTAGTCTTGTCTTCTGTGTCTTGAAAACATACCTCATGTCTGTATACTTCTCTTAGACTCCAGTGTTCCCCAAGCTGAGCCACCAGCCTCTGTCACATGGATCACTACAGTGGCTCCGCAATGATCTGCCTTCTTCCATTCTTTCTCTATAACCTATTGTCCACTCTGCAGGCAGCCAGAGTGATTTTTGAAAACTGTAAACCAGTTCCCCTGTCTCCTGGCTGAAAACCCTCCAATGATACCTCATCTGATGTAGAATAAACCCCCTGTTTAAATCTTAGTTTACATGGCCTCTTTTTCCATTTGGGCTGCCATAACAGAGTACGGCTTATAGACAACAGAAATTTGTTTCTCACAGTTCTGGAGCCTGGAAGTCCCAGATCAGAGTGCCAGCGTGGTTGCATTCTTGTAAGAGCCCTCTTCCAGGTTCTGCCAACTTCTTGTTTCCTCACGTGGAAGTAGGGCCAGCTAGTTCTCTGGGGTCTCTGATGAGGGCACTAATCCCATTCATGAGGGCTCCACCCTCATGGCCTGATTACCTCCCAAAAGCTCCACCTCCTAATCCCATCACTTTGTGGGTTAGGTCAACATATGAATTTGGTGGGGGTGGGTGGGGAACATAAACATTCAACCCATAACACATGGCCCTGCATGACCTGAGCCTTCATCTTTCTCAACCACTCTACTCTGCCCACCAGATTCGAGTCACCATGACTTTGCTTTTGGTCCCCAAATACCCTAAGAAAGACCTGTGCTGTCCTAAGGGTCTTAGGACAGGCTCACCCCTTTGCCCAGAAGCTCTCCCCAGTCATCACTGGGCTGGCTCTTCCCTGTCATCCGGTGGGGCCATCTCGGAGCCCACATAAAAGTGGCTCCACCACATACTCATCTCAGGCTTGTTTCTATCTCCCCACAGCGTTTTGAACTCTCTGAATGTTTCACATTTACCTATTCATTTATTTCCTTTCTCTTCCTCCTTCACTAGAACATAAGTCATAAATCCTGGGGATTCAATATGGATAAGACACGCTTTGCCGTCTTAGAATACAAAAATCTGAAAATGATTTGTAGCAGGGCGCTGCAGTGGAAGCATGCTGGGCCCATAAAAATGATTTTGTAATTAACTTATCTTTTTTTGGAATGTGGACAGGTGATGGAAGAGATTAGCTGTTTTAATCTTGAGCATGCTAATAATTTTTTTCAACAAATCTTTTCGTCCTTTTCTTATGAGTAATGCAATGCAAAAGTAGAATTTCTCTATCAGAGTCTCAGCAAGCACGTTTCATATACAAAATTAAAACACCTTCACTTCTTTCTTACCCATTGTTTTGGCTGTAACCACATTTTTCCTGGCCAGCCTTGAGGGGCAGCTGGATGGAAGCTGGAGGGGCATAGTTGGAAAACAGGGAGAGACGATTGTTAGGAATCACTGAGGCCCCACCAAAGGCAGTGAAAGTTGTTGCCTGGGTGGATGGAAAATCAGTGCACACTACAGAGCTGGCTGACGTGGAGTCGGAGGAATGGATTTTAGATGTGCTCTTGTGAGCACATCTAAAGGTGGTAGGAAGCCTGCAGGACCGAGACTGTAAAAGCAGTAGGCCTCCAGGATGGCAGGGACAGACCTGCTTTGGAGGACAGGGTGCACACCCTACAAAAGGACTTTGGTTCCAAGATGTCCCTCCCCTCCATGCCCACATGCACAGATGGTCACACTCTCAGTAGCATCTCTCTCAGAAGTGGGTTGCCTTAGATCACGAGAAGCTTAGAATTCAGTGCGGTCCAATGCAGCCCATCCCGTCTCTGCTGCGTGGTTTCCAGAGTCCTTTGTGATTTGACTCATCCTCACCAGTCACATCTTCCAGGTAAGTCCGGCTTCTTTGCATATCTTGTCCGTTCCTGCGTCTCCCTCTTCTCCCTGCCTGTCACGATCTTCCTCCTCCTAACGCCTTTCTTCAGGAATCAGCCAGCACTTTTCTGCCATTCAGTGAGCGCTGTGCTAGACTGAGGACACAAAGGAAGTTCAGATACCTCCTTCAGGAACCTTCTCCAACCACGGATTTCTCCCGTCTACGACGTCCTGTGGTCAACCAGCCTGGATCACAGTCTGGCAAGTCATTAGTTGCTAGTGGTCTTGATGGTCAACTTGAACTTAGTTTGTAGCTCCCCAAATAGAGACTAACTGCATGCCACATGGTGGGCTTATAGAAGGTGCTCACTTAATGCTTCTTTCATTGATTCTATTTCCCTGAAAATTAATTCAGCAAAAACTCCTTTCATGATCGTTCAAATGACTGGACTCTGCCTGCCCACTGGACTTTTCTCCACTTGACTAAATACCGCGCCTCCTTTAAGACAGCTCCGATTCACTTTTTCCTGCCCTGTCCCCTGGCCTTCTGCGGTCTTCCAAAACACCTTCACCCCCTCTCCCTTCAACATCAGAACCATCTGTACTGTGTTTTTCTTGTCTGTGTATCCTGGTCACCCACCCCCCATACACCCTGGACTGTGTACCCCTTGGAAACAGGGACAGCATATTTTATCACTTGATGCAAGACTATTTGATTAGGTGAATAAAAAGGCATACAATGCAAGTAAAGTAGCAAAAATGTTTTCCCCCAATAAACCTTGAAAAAAATATAAAGAGAGTATACATTCAAAGATACAGTACACAAATATGGACTATCCTTGAGTTGCCCAGTATATTAGTCTGCTTGGGCTGCCATCACAAAATACCACACACTGGGTGACTTGAAACAACAGAAATTATTTCCTCAGCATTCTGGAGACTGGAAGTCCAAGATCAGAGTGTCGGCTTCTCCTGGAGCCTCTGTCCTTGGCATGCAGACAGCTGCCTTCTCACTGTGTCCTCACAGGGTCCAGACTCTGTGTTCATCCCTGGTGTCTCCTCTCACTAGACCTGTATGACCTCATTTAACTTTAATTACCTCTTTAAAGGCCCCGTCTCCAGATACAGTCACATTCTGAGTTGTACTTTGGCCGGGGATGGGGGGGGGCAGCGGTGGGCGGCTGTTAGGATTTCATCATAAAAAAATTGGGGGCTGGGGGACACAGTTCAGTCCACAACACCCAGACACTGAGAAGGGAAAAGAGCCAGAATCAGAATGCAGTGGCACACAAGGGGTTACATTTCTCGGCCCCATTCCACGGAGAGGCATGTGTTTGTGTTTTGGAAATTTCTGAACAGATTGAGGCTGGGAAGATGCTGTGAAACTGAATTCTGAGAATAAAGATATTTTGATTATTAGAGTGGGATTTGTTGAAGGAGGGAAATATTGAGGACAGAGTTTTCATGAAATAAACCCTTAATCGTCCCAGAGTGGGTGAGAGAGTCCCCCCAGGAGCTGAGAGTGAGGGCACCAAAGACAGGTGAAGTCGTGAGGATCAGGGGACAGAGAGAAGCGGGTGCCCTGCATGGGAGGAAGGAAGTTCCAGGGGCTGCCAAGTTGGGACTCGATTGAGGCCAAGACTGATGATGGTCTTTATCTTTCTCCAGGCTGGGCGAAAAAATATTTCTGTCATCTGGGCCTTGGGGTTTCACAGTTGAAAAATGCTTTGTTTGCAGCCTCTCAGTCACAACCTGTATGTCTCAGGACTACCTTCCCCTTAGGATTAAATAGGGGAAATGGTTCTTAGGAAACACGCATTTATAACCAGCCTTGCTCTGGGGCACATTAAGCCATGTGGCTCTTGTAGCCACGTCTCCCGGGTCTTTAACACTGGCGCTGCCTAGTTATCTGACATTCTTGTGAATTTCAGGGCATATCTGCTGTAACACTGCTTTTTATCATCCCCAGTATCAGCACTAATATTTCTCAGACTCCTGTCTCTAATATTAATAGCACAGCACTACACTATTTGGCCTTTTTGGGAAGGAAGAAGTTTTTTTCTTTAACCCTCAGATGGTCCCTGGCTGGATCTGAAGAGGAAACTCACAAAGACAGATGAATAGGAGAAAAAGGAAACACATTTTTATTGAATTTTTACATATCCACAGGAGGCTTCACAAGGGAATGAAGACCTCAAGAAGTGACCAGAGCGGGAAGCTTTTATACCTTTTAGGCAAACAATAAATTTGTGAAGAATGGACAGGACAAAGGAGTTTGTAATAGGGGTAGTAAGTGGTGAAGATGTGTGACTAAGATGGTAAGGGTTAGTTGAACATGGTTTGCTTGCCAGTTTCACTCTGGGCTGGTAAGAGTCTGTCTCCAGTGAAAGGAGAATTTATTTCCTGCCTTCGAACAGAAAAGTGCGAGCTTCTTTTACATTTACTTGCTTCTTAACTGCCTTCAGTTCACAATAATTTTATGTCTAAGGGGCATATTTGGGGGTGACATATTCTGGTTTCCATTGGACTTTTTCATATTTTATTAAATCTAACTTCTAGAGTAATAGATTTTTGGAGCCCATTTTTCAGCATTAGCACAAGTACCATTTTTGAATGAACGTGTGGGTGATGTAAGATATAAAACATCTTAGACTATAATTAGCAGTAAATCTTAAAATAAGAGGAAAATATCTACCAAAATCAGATGGAGAAGTTCAAGTGCATGTAAAAAACAACACGGTTTGCCCAGTATTAACAGTGGATGCGTGGTATACTGACAAAGTTGTATATAATAGTACATTACAGAATGTATTACAGTATAGAATCAAAACTTAGTTTACTTGATCCAGAAACTTTGAAATTCTGTTTCTTGACTATTTTTTAATTTGAAGAGATTTGCATTACTTAAAATTTTGCAAGTAAACAAATTTTATTGAGATCATTACGTCCAACTATTTGGTTTTTGCATAGTTAAGATTCACATACAGTGATAGCAGTGCAGTGTAATAGGCAAGGAAGATCAGAGACTGAGCAAACCCAAGTTCACTGCAAAGGCAGGTTATTCTAAATAAATGTCCAAGTTCAAATTGAGAGGAGTAGAGAATTTTCAAACCATATTCATGTCTTCTGCTCCCTTAGTCTTTGGTAGCCAGTTTCCTTCTATATATCTACATCCCCCTAAAGCTGAACCTCTCTCCCATAGCTGCCATTAAGTAATTTTATTTATTAACCTGTTATTATGGTCCTACTCCTTTTCTCCAATCACCTTGACCCCTGATCCTTCCAACTATATTCTGATGCTTTGCGTGTTTTCATTGGGGAGCTCCATTTCTTTTTCTTTTTTTTTTTTTTTTTTTTTTTGCTGTACGCGGGCCTCTCACCGTTGTAATTCCATTTCTAAAAAGGACCTTTAAACTGCACACATTGGAAGCTTGCTGTAGAAGGATATTGACTCAAGCAAACAACCTGTCAGCTCAGCAGCCCATCACCCCAACCTTCACGTGTCCTGCCAGCCTGAAAATGAGACACGCCCCTCGCCACAATTCTAAATTTATTTCTTTATCAGTGATTCTGGGATTCTGGTTGTTCACAAGTGATTTTGAAAATGATTGGGTGTCTTAGCTCAGGCTGTCATAACAAAATGCCAGCGACTGGGCAGCTTAAAGGACAGAGATGTACTTCTCACAGTTCTGGAGTCTGGGATGTCTAAGATCAAGGTGCTGGCACATTTGGTTCCTGTTAGGCCTCTGTTCCTGGCTTACAGATGGCCGCCTTCTCACTAGGTCCTCACATGGCTTAGAGAAAGAAAACTCTCTGGTGTCCCTTATTCTTCTCATGGAGACACTAATTCCATCATCAGGGCCCCACCCTCATGACCTCAACTAAACCTAACTACCTCCGCAAATTCCCACCTCCAAATACCATCACACAGTTGGGGGGAGGGAGCTTCAACATACGAATTGGGGGACGGGGGCGCACAAACATTCAGTCTGTAAGAATGGCCTTTTGAAATGTGTGCTTAAGGAGGTTTCTGGAAAGTATAAAGTGATTTACAAACTTTAAGATATTTTTATCAGTATTGTTACATTTTTTATCGGCAAGTGTTTTAAACTTTCCCCCTGTTCCTTGATTTCTAAGGAAATCACATTCTTTCTGAGCAATGTTCAGAAAAATAAATCCCTGGTGCAGTTTGGAATTTAAGAAGTGAGATACTAAATGTGCAGAAAATTGAGACCCTGACACTACATGTGACAGGAGTATCTTAAACTTCAACTCTAATGCTTCAATTCTTATTGCATTGCTGACCTATCACAGTGAAAATATTATGCAATGGCTATTAATACCTTATATCACATTGCAGAGAGGTGGACTTTGAGAGAATGGGAAGCAGGAAAGATCAGTTTTGAAGGGAGGGAAGGGATCTGGCAAAGTGCAGGTCATAGAGTGCTAAGGATGGGGGGTGGAGGAAGGGGTGAGCTTTTTAAAATTATTATTATTTATCTATTTATTTGGCTGTGCCGGGTCTTAGTTGTGGCATGCAGGATCTAGTTCCCTGACCAGGGATCGTACCAGGGATTGCTCCTGCATTGGGAATGCAGAGTCATAACTGCTAGACCACCAGGGAAGTCCCAGGGGTGAGCATTGTTGCTCGAGGGCCTCCAGCACCTTGCAGAGGGTGTGAGTAGCAGGCAGCCCAGCGGTAAGAAAGCACCGGAACACTAGTAAGCCGTGCCATTATTGAAGGTGGGCTGATGTAGGGAATGAGGAGGGGCACGATCAAGACAGGGTTTTCCTCCGGCGCAGCTAATGCCGCCTTGACTGGCACCAACTGCACAGGGTGGCTGGCACCTAATGGGCGCCCAGAACACGTGGAATGAATGATTGAATAAATGATTCAGTGAAGTGAATGCCTCCAAGTGAATGCACGCAGGTTAACCCTACCCCTGGCAACTGTGCATCTCCTATAATACATCCTCAAGCTCTGCAAAGTTCTTCCATTGAAATCATTGGAAGAAGGTTCCAGAAAAATGAAGAGTGGCGAGAACTTGATGTGAGTTGCTGAGAGAGAATGTCTTGGGATCTGGGCTTACCTAAGGATGGATAATGTAGACAACATGGTCGTCAGTATGTAGTTGCTCCCCTGTTTGTATTTCTTTTCGCTCTTTGAATTTCTTTTTATTTCTCCTGAGCATCCTTCTTCTTTTATCTAGATTGCTCAGTTTGCTTTGGAAATGAGACATTATGCAAGTGCAGTATGGCTTGGAATGATTATATGTAATGGGAAAGACTCTAATACATCGGCCTTTTATAGCTGCAATTGTGTTTTATTAGTTTTTTTAAAAAGAACATTTCAGTGGCTCAGTTATTGAACATTAATTGCCTTGACTTGAAGAAAATGAATCATAGCTTTGTGTGTTAGTGTATGTGTGTGTGTTACTGCTGGGGCCTGTCTTTTAAAGATGTAAAAGTTGTTTGTGAAACTTTTATGATCTTAATGTTTCACGTACACCTTTTTCATTTTGTTTTTGGAAAATTTTTTTCTCTTTTATTAAAATAGTGCTGATATATCCCTTGAAGCTAATTTCAAGGGATGGCTTAATTATTTGCACAAAGCATTGTTTTTCTTAGAGAAGTCTGTACTCCAAGAATTTGAAGGCAAAGGTATCAGTTGAATTGATTCTCTTCAGGATTTTACAATTCTGTTACTTTGTTCAACTCAGAGCAACGTCAAATCTCAGAGCTGAAAGGGTCTCTGTCCACCAAGGCTTTTTAACCTTTAGCGACCTAGGTCCCCTTTTGATAAATACAAAAATATGGTAATGCAATTTGAAATTCAAAGAAATTGAAATGAAATATTCTCAACAAAAACCAAAGTAAAACAATGTAATGGAGTGTCGTTCTTCTATCTCTTTTTGTAAATCACAAGCGGCTTTGAGGCTCTGATGCCTCTCAGGGAGTGGTTGACTAGATTAACTACCTCATTTTACAGATAAAAAGACTGAGGTGCAAAGATTCCAGGAGTGCCCATCCTCTCAGCATCTTAGGGGCAGAACTGGGTCAAGAACCCAGACGTCCTGTAGGCTGCTTCCTGCTTTGCCCACAGCACCCCTCCCACCACCCAAACCTTTAAGGCTATATTCGCATGCAAAGGAGGCATCTTATCCAGTGTCGTCGCCCTATAACTGATGATGCTGATATTCTGGAAGGTTATTCTGAGTTAATGCTGTCCCAGCAGGATGGAGGCAAAGACCAAGAGAAACTTCTCAGGCCTGGCTAGTCCATGGATCCTGGTTTATTTTTATTTACTTTATTTCGTCCTGGACCATCCGTACCATCATGACATAGAAACACTGCCCTGATATAGCTAATGGGGAATAAGGGGGCCACATTTAAATCTGAAAATGGATTAATTTTTGAAATAAAGTCTGGATCTTTCACCATATTGAAAGGTCTTATTGGTAGTTTCCACTGAACAATTTAACACGTCTTTTTTAACTTATACTGATTTGTTCGCTCTCTTTTTTTTGTTAACAGTGTATCTGGTGGAGAGCTGTTTGACCGGATAGTGGAGAAGGGATTTTACACAGAGAAAGATGCCAGCACTCTGATCCGCCAGGTCTTGGATGCTGTCTACTATCTCCATAGAATGGGCATTGTCCACAGGGACCTCAAGGTGAGGCTGTCGCTTAGCAACACCCTCCAGTTGCTTTCCAACCCACAATGCACCTGTCGGAGCAGATTGGCTCCAGAGGAGGGATGAGGTTGCCTTGATTTAGATGTGGGTGGAATGAATGGTGGGCTTTGGGTTCTGTTAGTCATCAAGGTCTTTGGGACCCAGAAGTAGCTTGAAAGATGATGAAGATCAATGGGCTCGCCATTGTTTGGGACATTTAATAACCACTGTACAGCAAAAGGGCCATGGGGAGGTAGGTTGTGTATTGCCTCAAGCTTATCTAAAGGGTAATTTTGTTCAAGACATGGATGCCATGAAGATTGCCCAGTGCAGTTCTCCAGTCTTTTCCCAATTCCAGTCCTGTTTCAGTGCAACCCACCGTATGAAAGAAAGGGAGCAGTAGATAGCGGGTGTGAGGTGAGGGAGAAAGGAAATAAAAGGTTATCCAGAAAGATGGGTTCAATGACATACAGTTACAGCCTTCTCCCAATGTCCTGTCGGTTCCATTCTTATCTTTTCCCTATGAGGTTTTGAAATACTCACCCTTCACCAATAGCATTGAAGGATCTGGGCCTTGGTCACCTTGGCCCAAGGGTCTCTGCGGATGCCGAAGGGTAGGTATCATAGTACCAAGGGTAGGTATCGAACATATCAATTTGAGGAACAGAAAAAAATCTGCACTGTTGACCCGAGGCTCTAAAGTGGCTTCGTTCTACAGCAGTTATAGGTCCAGCCCCCTGAACTCACGGCACCAGTCAAGATAGAAATCTCGGGCTTCCCTGGTGGCGCAGTGGTTGCGCGTCCGCCTGCCGATGCAGGGGAACCGGGTTCGCGCCCCGGTATGGGAGGATCCCTCATGCCGCGGAGCGGCTGGGCCCGTGAGCCATGGCCGCTGGGCCTGCGCGTCCGGAGCCTGTGCTCCGCAACGGGAGAGGCCACG
>NC_041224.1:24952784-24954125 GCF_002837175.3 Physeter macrocephalus | reverse complement strand
GCCTGCGCGTCCGGAGCCTGTGCTTCGCAACGGGAGAGGCCACAACAGTGTGAAGGCCCCCGTACCAAAAAAAAAAAAAAAAAAAAAAAAGAAATCTCACCCCAGCACACATACTCACCACTCCTATCAGAAACACAGGGATTATATTGTACTGAAGCCATGCTATACACAGCTACAGGCAATCTAAATCAATTTAAGGAATAAATGGTAAACGTGTGTTAAAACAGGATGTTGACATCTGGCCGTTATCTGGTACTGGCTGTCAAGGTAGAAAATGGTGTGGCTTTTCCTTTCATAGGAATTCACTGTGAAGTTTTTTCTTTTCTCCATGTTAATCATTTTCCATTGACTAGGGTAGTGGCTCCCAAATGTTAGCCTACCTCAGAATTGTCTGGATGGCTTGTAAAAACACAGATTGCTGGCTCTACCCCAGAGGTTCTGATCCTGCAGGTCTGCATCGGGGCCCGGGAACTTGCATTTCTAAGGGGTTTACAGGTGATGCTGATGTTGGCCTGGGAACCACACTTGGAGAACTGCTGCACGAGGGTATTTGAGGACGTTGATGGACTTCTTACAGCCTTTGCTGGCCTCCTGATGGGTGAAATGGGCTGTGAGCACAAGTAGTTCATCTTCAGGACTTGCAGGTCCTTCAGAGGGCCAGGTAAGGGCTAGGTAAGGTGAGCTGGCGCCTCTGTGCCAGGCAGCCGTGCCTTCTCTGCTCTCTTGTGCCCTCACCAAATGCCGGTTCTGTGCTTCCAGGCCACAGCAGGCAGCTAGCTCTTCCTGAACAAGTTAGTTTAGTGACCGTAGAGATGTGATGTGGTGTACTTACTAGAAATCATTTCTAAGCAGGTAAGCCATTTCCTAGATGGGCAATGTTTATTTCCCCCTTAGAAAGCCAGATTGGCTTTAGGGGAGATCATGTTTTTCACATTGCAGGTAACGCTTTTGGAGAAGTACATGCAGCTCCCAGCCTGTAGAACTTTAAGATCACCAGGCTTGTAATCGTGGATAGAATGTTACCATTTTAGGACCTTTTTGTGGTCTCTTTTCAGAGGCACAAAGAAGTTTGATCTATGTGGAGGAAGTTGGGGTTCAGGAATTAAATTTTCATAAACCTCTAAGAAAATTAAACTCTGTGATAGAGGCCAGAGCAATAGAGAACATGATTGGGTTAATTTAAGATTAGAGCACAATTTGAGGGCTTCCCTGGTGGCGCAGTGGTTGCGCGTCCGCCTGCCGATGCAGGGGACACGGGTTCGCGCCCCGGTCTGGGAGGATCCCACACGCCGCGGAGCGGCTGGGCCCGTGAGCCATGGCCGCTGAGCCTGCGCGTCCGGA
>NC_041224.1:24936415-24952485 GCF_002837175.3 Physeter macrocephalus | reverse complement strand
CTGGGCCCGTGAGGCATGGCCGCTGAGCCTGCGCGTCCGGAGCCTGTGCTCCGCAACGGGAGAGGCCACAACAGAGGAAGGCCCGCATACCACAAAAAAAAAAAAAAAAAAAAAAAAACAAGATAAGAGCACAATTTGAGATGCTGCCCTACCCCCACAGGTGGCTGTACCTCTTTCTCCCTTCAGAAAGGCATTCCTGTGTCTTCTTGCCCCAGAAGCTGCTAAAGATGATTAGTTGTCTTTTTTTCAAAACAAGCGAAATGTCCACTGTTGCCTCCTCCTGTTAGGCACTGTTGCCCTTTGGATCTGGATCATTCTCTGCTGTGCGAGGCTGTCCTGTGCATGTTTAGTAGCATCCCTGGTCTCTACCCACTAGATGCCTGTACCAGTCCTGAAGTTTTGACCACCAAAAAATGTCTCTAGGCATTGCCAAATGCCCCCTGGGGGGCGAAATTGTCCCCAGTTGAGAATCACTGGATCAGGAGTATGACTATGTATAACACGAACTTTACAGGAAGTGTTGATTCAGATCTTTTAAAAGCTTGTTATGTGAACAAGGGCTGGAATTGACATCCCAAGTCAAGTGTTGGCCACGAATCGTCTTGCAAAGATGCCGTAAAATACCGAAGAATAATTTTTCGGGTGAGTCCTGGGCCTCATAGGATCCCGGGAAGCATTGTAAGATCCCCTCCCTGCTCCTGTCCCTCCACCCCTCACAGCCTTCCTACTGTCTGTGGGGGCCTCCACCCACATCACCCCTGAGCCCATCTTCCCTCCCACATTTTTTTTTTTTTTTTTTTTGCGGTACGCGGGCCTCTCACTGCTGCGGCCTCTCCCGTGGCGGAGCACAGGCTCCGGACGCGCAGGCTCAGCGGCCATGGCTCACGGGCCCAGCCGCTCCGCGGCACGTGGGATCTTCCAGGACCGGGGCATGAACCCGTGTCCCCTGCATCGGCAGGCGGACTCTCAACCACTGCGCCACCAGGGAAGCCCCCCTCCCACTTTTTCCCTGTTCACCCCTCCCCGCAAGTAAAGCCCTGCTGTGCTTACGAAGTTTTGAGGTAAGTAAAAGTGTTGACCTAAGCTGAGAACTACCAGTCCATTGAACCCTCCTTGGTGATTGCCGTTCAGAAGAGTAGTTTATTGGTCCAAATGCATCTCCTGTAGGAGGAAGGTATCAGGAGAGATTTTTGGCTCTTAGGCCATCTCCTGCCTGGATGCAGCCTTGTCTAGGAGCATGAGATCCTTGACTTTACAGCTGTAGAAGTACTGGGACAGGAAGTTATAAAATCAGAAACTTAAAAAAAAAAATTCTCTCTGCACCCATGATTGGATTCTTACTGTTCATCAAAGGCGAATCCCTAAACATTCAGAGAAACCATGAACCACGTGCACTGTTTGGTTAGATTATTTCCCTCTGCTTTCTAAGTGTTGTTATTTCTACTATTGATTGGTCCATTTTATTCTTGTTTAAAAGTAATTGAAAGCATCCTCAAGCATACATTTGATTTTCTTCTAGTTTTATGCTTCATCCACAGGATTAAAGTCAGTGTGAATGATGTATCATGTTATTTTGAGTGAGGGGTAGTATTTTTTTCCTTGGGGTTCAGTTAAAGAAAAAAATGGTTCTGACACATGTTAAAATGGTAAGGAAGGCTTTATTCAAGACTCCTGCAAGAGGGGCATTGCATTAGGGGAGAGAATTGGGCTCCACTGCACATGTGGCAAGGACACATGGGGATGTATAGCCGTTGAGCAGAGTGAGGGGTCATGGATGGAAAATTACCGTGAGAGACAGCAAGGGTCGGGGGATGCTTGCTCAGCATCTCCCTCCGTCTCCATAAGCCCCGCCCCCATGTTTTGCCAGAAACAACCAGATTCCCCAGTTTTCCACAGGATGTCATACAAACGAAACTTTGCTGTCTCCTGGTTTACCCCAGGATTGCCATCCTTAAGCCCCTCCCATGTAGACGCCACGGAGGTGCCACTGATGTACAGACTTGGAGTGGAAACGGGGGCTGTAATCGGACCTTTGCTGCATGTCGTGCGTTACTGCTGCCTGAGCCCTGACATTTTACAGTCAGGGAAGCAAACGAGGAACCATCTTGACCTATCTTCTACAGAAACAGAGCTTTTAAGAACACATGGCTAGAAAGCCATGTTCTTCCACCTCCGATTCATTCCGTGATGGCCTCCCCCCGTTTCCCAGGGAGCAGAGAGCCCGGATATCAGCTGGCCCAGGAGAGGGGGAAGTGCAGTGTATGTGCCCGAGCTATGGACACGGGACGTCCCTTAGGGCGGGGGGAGAGACCCTTAGGTTGGAGACAGGTTGCTGACAAGGGTCAGAAAAAAGAAACCGAATAGCACCTGCAAAGGCAGTTTTCTTTCTGGAAATCTCTGTTCCCCTAACCCAAGAAATGAATTGACAAGTCTGAGAGGCATCTGCTTTCTAGTTGCCTCAATATGTGGTTCATTGTTCTTAAGTAGAGAAAATACTAATAAGGGAAAGAGACTCACATTTATTGAAAATCCGTAAGTGCCCAATACTATATAAGGCTCCCTGCATTGTTTTCATTAAACACTGCTTTTCTTAGGACATTTACTGTGTCTAAAGGTCAAGTCTGTTCTTTCATTGTCATTAAGTTTTGGTGGTTTGGTGAGGCTCCCACAATTAACCCAGCTTTTAAAACAGATTGTGACTTTGTTTTTACATTTCTTTTTAGCCTGAGAACCTATTGTACTACAGTCAAGATGAGGAGTCCAAAATCATGATCAGTGACTTTGGATTGTCCAAAATGGAGGGCAAAGGAGACGTGATGTCCACAGCCTGTGGGACCCCAGGCTATGTCGGTAAGGACTGCGCGTGTGTGTTTTCCCGCTTGTCAACCTGATCGCTTGTCTTAAGCGTTTGAGCCTGGCACGTGATCACAGCTGCCTTCGTTTCCCTTGAGGGAGGAATAAAAAGATTGAGAGACACTGGAATGAGTTTGAAGGGAAGTGATTTCCCCTGAAACCTTTTAATAGTTGGATGGAAATCCCATTTGATTTGGGTGTGGTCCTGTGTGGAGGCCAGGAATTGATTTGGGTGAATTCCCAGGTTCTAAGACCAGAAATATGTCATGTGTATCTATGTTTTTAAATGATTTACAGTGACATGTGGGATGACAGTAAGGTGCAAACACACATAAAACAAAATGTTGATATAGAAACACGTAGAAAGAAAATATTGATAGGAGGAATCTGATTCAGACCTTGACCAAGTCACTCTCTTTAATTAGCCAATCCTGATCTGTCCTGGAGAAGCCAAGAATTAAAGTTTTTTCTAAAATCAGAACCCCAGAGATCCTTTGTCCCTGACACTCGGAATGCAGAAAATGCTATGGCAGATCTGAACACGTACTGAGACTCCACTTCCGTCTTCTGGGGGCCCGGAGAAAGGCCATCAGAACTGTGTACGAAGTTACTGAGGCTTCCATTTACGTGACTGTATCCATTCATCCAGCAAGTGCCTGCTGTGTACCAGATGCTGCTCTAGGCCCTGGGGTGAAGCCTGAATGAGATGGAACACCTGCCCTCGTGGAGCTGACCTTTTAGTTGGGAGAGACAGGCAGAAAAGAAACAGGTGAACAGGGACGTTTCAGATCTTACATGCTATGAAGAAGACAAAACGGGAGTGTATGATAGAATGGCAGGTGTGAAGAGGGGTTGGGACAGTTAAGAGGACAGGAGGAGACTCAGGCATTAGCCTTCATGACGAGAAGCAGCCCCGACCATGGGAAAGTCAGGGGACAGAGTTCCAGGTAGAGGCATCAGCTTGTGCTGGGGAGAGAGTGAGTACAAGCTAGGAAGGTCTAAGAGCAGGAAGAACTGAGACTGGAAGGGACTTTGAGAAAATGGAGACCGAGGCTGAATTCTCATCCTACAAACCATGATGGCTTTTCTTAATGAGAATAGTAAGCCTGCCCTGAAGGAGAGGAGGTGATGTTATATGACCAGTGTCATTCCTGTTTGTTTGGGGATACAACCACGTGACCTTCCCAGGCAGGCTGAGGGAAGCAGGCCTCATGCTAAGCGGGTCTGGGGCCCAGAGCATGGTCGGAAACTCCGAAAGACCTGGGAGGCACTTCAGGGCCCTTCAAGTGCTCGCGTGATAATGGGTGTTAAGTCATCACTGTTAATGTCACTGCTGTTGCACGTTTAAAGGAACTGAGGAGAAAAGAACAGACTTGAGGGGAATAGAGACTAAAATGAGGGGAAGGGAAGGAAGCCACAGATTTAGGAGGAGATCAAGATGGTATAAATGTGGGAGGGGGGGAAAAGATGTGGTCAGTACCTGTTAGCTCTTGACTGTCACAGTACCCTGGAATTTTGTCCCTGGGTTGTGTGTATGCACTAGATACAGAAGGAGGGATGGTTCTGATCGTGTTTGCGAAGCCAGCACATCTGATGGAGGTGCACGCAGGGTGAGCAGTCCCCGTCCTAGGATCAAAAAGTCATGGTTTCAGGAAGAGCCTGGACTCCATCAGGAGGACTTGGATCAGCATCTGTGCTGTGAGATGCACGTGTAGACACATGTGTATGCCCTGAGGTGGGGGGCGTGGGTGGAAATGTGAGCCTGTGCGGTGTGTGTGTGATGTGTGTGTGTGTGGAATTTCTCCAGTTCAGTCCAAGCCACCAGGCAAGCGGCAAATAAAAATGAATGAGACAAGCTTATTCTCATTGCTCTTAAAAGACAGGGAGGAAAAAAGCTGGTTCCAACCGTGGTGAGTCATAGGCATCAGAAAATGGACAGGCCTATGAGGTCATGGGGTCCGGTCTCCTGGCTGGAATGGCTTTGCTCTGTTCCGCAGGGGCTGCTGCCCAGGCCACGCCCGGCGAGGAAGCCGAGGATGCTGTAGCCGCCCAACTCCTGCTTCAGGACGTCGGCTCTGACAAAGAATGTGCATATTGACATATGCATCATACTGTTCTCATATTTGGCTCTGATGTTGGAAGTCTCTAGCACTTTCTAAATTGATTTTCGCTTTTTTACATTTTGACAGAGCTTGTGGAATGGCAGTTTCTCTGGGTTTCTAAGTGGCTGCCATCCTAGTGGTCTGGTTGTGTTTAGATGTCAGTCACTGATGAGTCTGGCAACCGGGACTGATGTTTGGATGTGGCCTTTGCTCTTTTATCCTAAATGGTGGCAAGTGGAGCCCTCGGGTAATTCTGTTGTGAGATAGAGTTTTCTTGGAGTGAAGAGGGGGAAAAGGAGGACTATGGGAATATAGCAATTCTGTTTGTTCACATTTATTGAGCACCAAGATTCTTGGGGGACCTTTTAGAGTAAGAAGGGGGCAACACTGGGGAGCTTGTGTCTATGTAGACATGCCTTGGGCAGTGAGCAGCTGAGCTTAGGCTGTTTCTCCCCAGCAGTCTGCATGGCAAACTCCTATTCGGCCATCAAAGCCCAGCTTACATGACCCTCTTTTTTTTTTTAATTTATTTATTTGTTTTTATTTTTGGCTGTGTTGGGTCTTGGTTGCTGTGCGTGGGCTTTCTCTAGTTGCAGCGAGTGGGGGCTACTCTTCATTGTGGGGCACAGGCTTCTCATTGTTGTGGCTTCTCTTGTCGCAGAGCATGGGCTCTAGGCATGCGGTCTTCAGTAGTTGTAGCACGCGGGCTCGGTAGTTGTGGCACACAGGCTCAATAGTTGTGGCTCGTGAGCTCTAGAGCGCAGGCTCGGTAGTTGTGGCGCACAGGCTTAGTTGCTCCGCGGCATGTGGGATCTTCCCGGACCAGGGCTCGAACCCATGTCCCCTGCATTGGCAGGCAGATTCTTAACCACTGCACCACCAGGGAAGCCCTACATGACCCTCTTTTGACTGCTTTCCCAACATCCATCCTCTCCTTTGTCACCCTGGTTCTTTTCCTTTTCTCATCATGGCTCTTATCACGTTGCATCAGCTTCCATATTTATCTGTGTCTCTCCCCCTCTCCACTAGAGCAGGGGCTCTGGCTTACCCATCTTTGCACAGATGCTTGTTGAATTCAATAAAAGCCTAAGCTTCATAAACATGAGCAATTTTTTATTTCTCTGCTCCCCTTCTCTTCATTCAGCGTGTGTTTATTGAATTCCTGTTATGTGTCATGCACAGTAGTTTGGTGTTAGGAATACAAATGTGAATTAGATAAGAGTCTCTGACCTCAAAATGTTCACAGTCTTGTGAGAGACGGAGGGCTAACAGGTGAATTGAATAAGGTATGGTAAGTGCTACATTATGCCTCATTCAAGAATTATTTATTTAGTGCCTACCTCCTGTGCTAGGCACTGGCGATGCATCAGTAGAAAAAAAAAACAACAGATAAAAATCCTCAACCTCGTGGTACTTACATCTGAGTGAGAGGGAGACGGACTATAAGCAAACAGCTAAATATATTAATTAGTATCTTAGATGGACATGAGCGCTATGCAGAAAAATAAAGCAGGAAAGACAATAGGAAGTGTGTCTGTGTGTGTGTGCCTGTGTATGTGTGTGTAGGGGGTTGTAATTTTAACTACACTGATCAAGGCAGCCCTCACGAAGAAGATGACAGTGGGGTAAAGATATGATTGCAGTGAAGGAGCCAGCCATGCCGTTATTGGGAGGAAGAGCATTCCGAGGATGGTTCAAAGGCCCTGAGGTAGGAGTGTGGGAGGAGCAACAAGAGCAGGGTGAGAAAGGAGGAAGTCAGAGAAGTAGTGGGCAGGGCATGTGCAGACCAGGACTTAGAAGTCACTGTCACGACCACGGGTGGCTGGAAGCCATTGGAGGGATCTGAGGTAACGGGTGACATGATCGAACTTTCACCAAGATTCCTGTGGGGGACAGGCTGGGATAAGGAGAGATGGCGGGGGGGACAGGGCCAGGGTGGAAGGAAGGAGACCAGTTAGAAGGCTCTGAAGTCGTCCAGGTGAGAAATGGTCGGGGCTGGGTCAGGTTGGCAGAGTGGAAGTGATGAGACGCTGTCGGATTCCAAATATGATGTGCAGGTGACGTCATCAAGATTTTCTGAAAACCCAGAAGTAGGGTTTGAAAGAGAGGGACGTAATTCCAAGGGTTTTGGCCTGAGTCCTTGGAAGGGTGCAGTTGCCTTTAATTAAGATGTGGGGGGAGAACGTTGCAGAAATCTCACCAGGGTTTCAGGTTTGGATTTGATAACGTTTGTGAGGTCAGGAAGGCAGCTGGAATAGGAGTCTGGCCTTGAGGGGAGACTCTCGTTCTGCACAGCAGTTCTGTCCCATAAAGTCACTGTGAGCGCTGAACGGGCAGACCCTGAGCCCCGCTCCCAGGGGAAATACAGGGCTGGGTTCCTGCGGGTCTCTAGTCCCAGTACTGTCATCAGCTGCTCGATACTTGACCTTGTTATATGTGTATCTCTGTCCAGTGACACTTTATTTAATATTGTTGCTGATTCATTACCGTTGAGCTCAGGCCAACAACATTGTAACTCACGCCTAAATGAAGCTTATCGAACATGCGTTTTCTCCGTAAGGCGCAGCCTTCTTGTGCTTGGGAGCACTGGACAGCACCTCGGCACTGACACCTGGGGGCCGTTTTTAATAGTGAAATCCACAGAGTGGGAAAATGTGGCACTAACTGGACCGTGAAAACTGTAGTTCTTGTCACTGTGAGAGACAAAGCAAGAGGGCAGAGCATTGCGGTGTTTGCCCTCAGCTGGGAGCGAGCGCTCGGTGACTCCCTGCCCACTCTGGGCAGGTCTACAGACGACCGCAAAAGCATCCCAAGTATTGATCTGGGGGCTGCAAATGAATTTTAGCGAGTAGGCAAATCTCAAATATGGATCCATGAGCTGTGGGGATGGACGGTATTTGGGAACTGATAGCCTCTGGTGCATTTTGTTTTTTTTGTTGTTTGGGGTTTTTCGTTTGTGTTTTTGTTTTTGTTTGGCCTCACCACGCGGCCTGTGGGATCTTAGTTCCCCGACCGGGGATATCGAACCTGTGCCCCCGGCAGTGGAAACGCAGAGTCCTAACCACTGGGCCTCCAGGGAAGTCCCCTCTGATGCATTGTAAAGCCGTGAACCTGGATGGAATCATCAAGTGGGGGGCGGGGGTAGATGGAGGAGAGGAAAGGTCCCAGGGCTGAGTCCCGGGGACTCAGAGGGACAGAGAAGGGACAGTGAATGAAGTAGGAAGAGAACCAGGGGAGCGTGGCATCTGGACAGTACTTCAAGGAGGATGAAGTGCCTTGTGTCAGTTGTGGCTACTAAGTCAGGTAAGAGAAAGACTGAGTGGGGACCACTGGTTTGGGGAACCTTAAATTATAGATTAATTGAACAATTAATTATTTCTGTGGGAGCCTGGTAGTCAGAGTAATGCTGCAGAGAAGATGAAACAGGTCTTCATCAGAGGACCCCAGTGTGCTGTCAGCCTGGGGCTGGACACAGCCCCGTCCACCTACCCCCCCGCCCCCAGCAGTCTGATGGGGACACTATTTGGGACCTTGGACACAGAAGCCACGGCCTCCTTTTTCTTTTTTTTCTTTTTTTTTTTTTTTTTTGCGGTACGCGGGCCTCTCACTGTTGCGGCCTCTCCCGTTGCGGAGCACAGGCTCCGGACGCACAGGCTCAGCGGCCACGGCTCACGGGCCCAGCCGCTCCGCGGCACGCGGGATCCTCCCGGACCGGGGCACGAACCCGCGTCCCCCGCATCGGCAGGCGGACTGTCAACCGCTGCGCCACCAGGGAAGCCCTCACGGCCTCCTTTTTGCCGGGCAGTTTTTCATCTGAACAGGGCAGAGTCATTAGGCATCTACGGGAGAGAAGGGAGGGAGTACTGTTCTCCTGCTGCCCATTCTGGGGGCCACACGTCCCAAGAGCCCAAGCTGGGAGCAGAGGACGGCTGTCAGCTTTAGTTCAGATTCCTTCTACGTAGTGTTGGTTTCCATTGGTGAGCGCAGTTGTTTTGTTGTTGTGTCAGTTATGACCTAAATGACTCTTCAGCTGAATAGTTAGTTTCACCAACATCAAGTTACTACTTCAATTTAAATGAGTTCTCTAATAATGAAGAAATAATGGGAAAAGGGCTGTTTATCCTAAGTATCCCAAGGCACAAGGTACCTTGGGAGAAAGCAAAGAAATCTGAGCCTTTTGAACTTCACCCTTGACCCTTAGCAGCTGCCTGGTCCTTACACACCCCGTGTAAGGAACCAGGGCCCGTGCTGAGTGTCAGGTCGCGATGACAGGAGATGGCGGACATCTCTCCATCCAGGTGTATTGCGTTCCTACTGCAGGCGGCGCCTAGGGCTCTGTCAACACCTGGGGCTCCTCCAATACAGTATGGCCAGTGGGTGATACGGATCCATATAAGGTATCATGTTTGCGGTATGAAGTAACTGACATAGTTCAGAAGCAGCCTCACAAGTACAGGCGAGAGACGGATCAGTGAGGGCTAGAACCAGCAGGGGAAAACAACTCACAGGGGAGACAAGATTTGGGCCAAGATGAAGGGCTTATGGGTGCAGGCAAGCAGGAGAACAAAGGTCCAAGATCATGAATGGCTTCTGGTATGTAGGGCCTGGGGGAAATGAGCAGTGTCACTTGGGGAGGGAGGGCATATGCATAAATAAGTTCTCGGAGAGAATTTAGGAGAAATGATAAGGCCATCTGGTGGCAGTCAGCTCCTCAGGGTAACATGGTGACCGTTAGTGTGGTATTGACCTGGATTTAGAATCCATTTAATTGAGTCAGATAGAACATTCCCCTTGGCATCGCCAATAAGAGATGAAAGTCAGAGCTGAGAAAGTTCGTAAAATTTTTTATGCAACTTGCTCCACTGCATTAATTAAAATATCCAAACGGGCTCTCTTGAGTCACTAAATAGGAACCATAAGTCACAGAAAGCACCCATTTCAGTCATGTAATTGATAAGACACTACAAGATGACAAATGTACTTCTATTCTGTAGAAGAAAGCCTATTGTTTTATCTCTCGATGTTGCTATTTGCACACTGATGTGATTTCTCAGATTCTATGGGAAAATTAAACTCTTTTAAAAGAACTTTGAACCTTTGTCTCTAGATTAAGTGACAGAGTGCCTCACCAGAGGAGGGCAAGCCTGTGCTCTTACTTATTCTTCCAAAGAATGGTTTTCTCATTCAGGGATTGCAAACTTCACTTTTTAAAGGGGCAAGAAGGCTGGGGTGGTGCTGGGTGGGAAGACTCCTAACTGCTTTGTGATGTTTGCCTTGGAGCTACATGAGACTTTCTTTTCTCATCGAGCCTTTTCGAGTGATGATCATCCCTTTGCACTATTCCATTCGGAGTGCATACTGGAAACCACTCTTTCATTATTGGATGTTCCTCAAAAATAGGAAGGTGCATTTCTGTCTGATCCATCATTGTGTTTATAAGCAGAGCCACAGCTAGGTTCTTTAGAAGGTGGCTCATTGTTATATTACTGAAACTGTGAAGAAGGAGGCATTCCAGTTTCTTCTCGCAGCTTAGTTGCCTGCACAGACATTGCCAAAGTCTTTGGTCTAGCCCTGGCTTAACTTGTCTAAAACAGTTTAAACAAGTTTCGTTGTGTTCTCTTCTAAGTGGAAATGGAGAACAGTTGGTTCAACATTCTCAGCATATTTTTTCACCATTAAAGGAATACTTTTAATTCATGGGATCATCGCATTTTTAAAGCTTGATAAGGGTCTTGAGATTAGGATGAGACCTTGGAAACCAGGGGTTCCAGGAACCAGGGTTCTGTGTTGGGATGAGGGACTGTTCTCAGAGCCACCCAGCCTGTAGTTGGTGGCGGTCACAACAGTGGATCTTGACTGTGAGATTCTATCTCGGCCATTGCTTAGATGCAAGGAAGGCCTGAGCCCTTCCCTTAAACTCTTGGGTTCTCAGTTTCTCGTACGTAAGGTAAGCGTGCTGAACTGATTAGTCATCAAAGCGGGTCCTGCTGCTTACCACTTAGAAAATCCTCACAAACGTTGACAGAAAGGAAGGTTGCCTTTAATCAGAATGCCGGCAATCTGGGGAGATGGTAGACGCAGCGTCCCCCCAAAACTGCCTCCCAAGATTCTGCTCCACCATGAAAGCTTTTAAAGGGAAACAGGGAAGTGATCTCGGTGAATCTTTGAGGTAGGGGGTCAGAGTTGTCTCCATGCCCACTGTGTGCAGGCTGGGTGCAGGCTGGTCGACTCCTCGTGATCTTCCTTTAGATCCCACCTTGTTCACACAGTTTGCAAGTTTACTGAAGGGAAGCTAGGGAGGAGATCTGGTCATCTGTCAGTTACTTGCTTTTCATTCCTACTTCTCTGGTCTGTGAAAGAACCAAGAAGTCAGGCAAAGTATTGTGTGATCAAAAGATATGAAAGATGTGCTCGGGCTGGAGATGAGTAGAGCACGGGGCGCCTGGTTTAAGGTTAGTGACAAGGCAAAGGGGGCGCCTTCTGCAAAGAGCTCTTTCCCGCAGAGTCTTTTCCTGCCAAAAGCTGCTTACGTGTTGACCTCCATGATTTTTTTCTGGTTCTGCTATTCTGTATTTCTACAGATGTGTGACTTAGTATCCTTTAAGTGTATAAATATTCGTGTGTCAAGGATATTGACTGTCATTTTTTCCCATCTTCACTCAGAACAGGTAAGAAAAAATTCAGTTAAGTTGACATCATCCATCTCTGTCCTCCTGAGCAGGCTAAGTCGTGCAGTTCCTTTTATCTTTCCTCATAGATCCTCTGTTCCTGCTGCTTTAATCTTCACTCTTCTGTGTGGTCATTTTCTCCCAAAGAGCTCGGTTTTTATTTGTTGTTCACTTAAATACCGTATTTTAGTACACGGCTCTGAGCATTACATCATCGTTCTCACCCTCTCAGACTGTTAGCGTTGAAACAGGATTTTATGTAACTGATAAATCGTCACACAGGGCACAGATGAGTAGGCGGAGGACCCACATCAGAACGTTCTCGTTCCTTCTCTCTCAGCAGCTACTCAGTGACAGCCAGCAGCGACCGTTTCATCACACTGGGCGCTTGCAGCCAGACCCCCTTTGTCAGAGAGAACAGGGCCTCCCCACGTGGGGAGACTTGTAGGGCCTGGTATTAGCCTTGACATAGTGAATGTGGACGAGGGCAGAAGCTCATGATCAGAACGTGTGCCAGGTAAACCCAGCCCTGCCCTGGAAAAGCCCCCACCCCGCTAAATCCCTCTTAAAACTATTTGTAAAGCACTCTCCATCCTTCTGGAACTCCTGACGGCTCCTCTCTCAGTACTTGAATCCTGGGATGGAGTTTCATGGTTTCTAAACTGGTACCATTTTGCAGTGGTGGAGAGGAAAGAAACACTGCAGCATTTTGTAACTTACTCTTTTTTTTTTTCTTTTAATGATTGTAAACCAAAACACTGGAATGCCGGTAACAGTCTTCTTCATGTTGAGGTGTAGCTCGTCAGATTTCAGAAGCGAGGAGGCCTTCTGTGCAAAGTAACCATCCGCCTGCGGTTCACAAACCCGTTAGGGCGGAGGTGGAATCCTGGGACAGCCTGCGAGGAGCACATCACGGGGTTATCCGTTGCCGCATTGCTCTGAAGTGCCTTACTCAGAACATTTTTCTTCCTCTGTAGCACTGAGTTCCAGGTCTCTCCCGCATTTGAAAACACCAGATACCAGCTGCCCTCCCGTTTCCCACTCCCTTCCCGTTCCTCAGTCTCTCCCCACCACCCATCAGCCACATTTTGGCTTCGGCAGCATTTGACTAGTAACCCAGCTCCGATCAGACTGGTAATGAGAAACCAGGATGGTGCTTTAATGGGCACTCTTCATGCCTGTGGTAAAATTCAAGAAGCTACTAGGAAAATCCAAGTGAGCTGCTCATCTGCGATGCATTTTTAGTAAATTACAGCTCTAGGGGAGGGTGAGAAAGAGCTAAGGAACCTATAACCCCCAGAAAGAGAACAGAGCTGTCCCAAGAAGCTCTGGTCCTCTTCCGCAGCTTCGGGCTGAAGACATACCACCGGCGAGGAACGATTCTGTATCTCAGCTGTGTTTTTCTTTGCCAACAATCCAGATTGCAATGCTCTAAACCTAGGTGAAGCAACACCTGCTTATTAAGATGCTCACAGTAAAGCCCCTCAGCACATTTTTTTTTTTTTTCTTTTTCGATACCCCTCCTGCTGAAAATTCTACTGGCGGGAGGCAGATCTGAGTTAACCCGTTCAGTACCACCTCCTCTTTGTAATGCAGCTCTTACTGAGACTGGATGCTCCTCTGAGCTGTATGCCTGGATCTTACTTTCCTTGATCTTTAGAATTTTATTTACTGTCTCTGAACAGTCCACTGCTGGGTAGAAAGGTCCTCTTTCTCTCCCACTGTTTGTTTGTTTGTTTGTTTTTTTAATGTTGTGTTACTTTCAGGCGTACAGCAAAGTGATTCGGTTATACGTATCTATATCTATATAGACATATATGTATATATCTATTCTTTTTCAGACTCTGTTCCCTTCCAGATTATTACGAGATACTGAGTAGAGTTCCCTGTGCTATGCAGTAGGTCCTGGTTGGTTATCTATTATACATAGTAGTGTGTATCTCCCACTGTTTCAGTGACATCCTTTTCACCACCATGATGACACGGAGTGTCACCAACTCTTTGGAACTATATTACAGTTTGGTTTAAGACTATCCACTTATCCTCCAGCAGAGGAGCTATGTCCCTTCTCACTACCTGTGGAAATCCCTCAGGGACAGGAACACTTGGATCAAGTGTCCTTGGACACAAATCCCTAACGGTACAGTTGGCCGTCTGGATCCACGGGTTCCACATCCTCAGATTCAACCAACTGCAGATCAAAAATATTTTTTTAATTAATTTATTTTATTTTTGGCTGCGTTGGGTCGTCGTTGCTGCACACGGGCCTTCCCTAGTTGCAGTGAGCTGTGGCTGCTCTTCGTTGTGGTGCGCGGGCTTCTCACTGCGGTGGCTTCTTTTGTCGCAGAGCACGGGCTCTAGGCACGCGGGCTTCAGTAGTTGTGGCGCACGGGCTTAGTTGCTCCGCAGCACGTGGGATCTTCCCGGACCAGGGCTCGAACCCGTGTCCCCGGCATTGGCAGGCAGACTCTCAACCACTGCGCCACCAGGGAAGCCCCAAAAATATTTTTGAAAAATTGCCAGAAAGCTCCAAGAAACAAAACTTGAATTTGCTGCTTACCGGCAACGACTTACCCAGCGTTAACATTGTGTTAAGTGTTACGGGTCATCTAGAGGTACAGTGCGCAGGAGGATGTTGTAGGTAATATGCAAATACTCTGCCATTTTTTTATGTATGGGACACCAGCATCCACCGATTTTGGTGTCCACAGAGGGTCCTGGACCCCCATCCCCACAGATGCTGCGGGACAACCGTATGCCTTAGAATGAGGGGACACCTGCAGCTCTACGGGTGAGCACAGATTCCTTTCCATGAAGGCCTAACGCTGGGACAGACTGGCAGGGGCCCTTCAAGACAGGAAACTGAGGCACAGAAAGATGATGACTTCGAGGTACACTGGTGCAGAGCCCAGCCTCTAATTCTGTCCTCTGATTCAGTGCTGGGTCAGAGGTGACAGATGCTAGCACCAGTCTACAGGTGCACAATCTGATTTTAAAACCCGCATGGAAGTTCAGTGCCCTCCCATTAGACCACCTGCTCCTCCCTTAGGCTCCTTCCTGTAAAGATGCTATCACACTGCCGGCCTGCCCAGCAGAGTGGAACTTGAATCCAGGCCCCCTGACCCCTAGGCCTCCTGACCTCCTTTCATGAGCGACTTGGAAAAAGCCATGATATTAAAAGAAGACTGCACTACCAATGACCATGACTGGCTTTTGTGTCTCAGAGCCTTTTCCTCCCCACCATGGCATGCAACAAGTTCGAGTCAAATGCCTTTCTCCGTGGCCTCCTCAGGGAGGCGAGACCAGCCAGCAGGGTCAACAGATGAACTTTAGACTAAGCTGTAGGCTGGCAGGTTGCCCGTCTGCCTGCGTGTCTGTCTGCTGCCATCATAGGCTACATAGTAGGTTAGAAGTTTCAAGTTCATTTTCAAAGACAGAAGCTCGTTCAAAGACAGGTAGAGGTGCTGCTGATCTGAGTGTCTTGTCAGCTCTGTTTCAGCAGGTGGCACAGATGGCACCAGTTTTACACACTCCAGAGAATTAGGGAATGCACCCCGGTGTTCATAGCAGCACTGTTTACAGTAGCCAAGACATGGAAGCAACCCTAAATGTCCGACAGATGAATGGATAAAGAAGATGTCACACACACACACACACACACACACACACGCACACACACACGATGGAATATTCCTCAGCCATGAAAAAGAATAAAATAATGCCATTTGCAGCAACGTGGATGAACCTAGAGCTTATCATACTAAGTGAAGTAAGCCAGACAAAGATAAATACCATATTATGTCACTTATATGTGGAATCTAAAATATGACACAAATGAACTTATTTATAAAACAGAAACAGACTCAGACATCGAAAACAAACTTATGGTTACCAAAGGGGAAAGGGGGTGGGGAGGGATAAATTAGGAGTTTGGGATTAGCAGATACAAACTATTATATATAAAATAGATATACAACAAGGTCCTACCGTATAGCCCAGGAAACTATATTCAATATCCTATAATAAACCATAATGGAGAAGAATATGAAAAAGAATATATATATATATATTCTTTTTCATATTACTGAATCATTTTGCTGTACACCTGAAACTAACACAACACTGTAAATCAACTATACTTAATTTAAAAAGAAAAAGAATTAGGGAGAAAATTAGGATATACCCGTTTTTATAACCAGTCTTCCAGAATAATTTTTAAACACCCCTTTAAAAAAGAATTATAGGGCTTCCCTGGTGGCGCAGTGGTTGAGAGTCCGCCTGCCAATGCGGGGGACACGGGGTTCGTGCCCCGGTCCGGGAGGATCCCACATGCCGCGGAGCGGCTGGGCCCGTGAGCCATGGCCGCTGAGCCTGCGCGTCCGGAGCCTGTGCTCCGCAACGGGAGAGGCCACAACAGTGAGAGGCCCGTGTACCGAAAAAAAAAAAA
>NC_041224.1:24910100-24936111 GCF_002837175.3 Physeter macrocephalus | reverse complement strand
CCGGAGCCTGTGCCCCGCAACGGGAGAGGCCACAACAGTGAGGGGCCCGGGTACCGAAAAAAAAAAAAAAAAAAAAAAAGAATTATAATTGGCGCCAGTGAAAACAAGAACTGGTTAGAACTGGGCATTGCACCCTTGTAGCTACTTAAAGGATGCGGAGAACTCAGGACAGTGGGGATGGGAATCTTGATGACACCTGGCCTGGAGGTAGGAGAGGGTGGGGCTGGGGGAGGGAGGGGGGCAGGGCAGAGAGAGGAAACGTGGAAGGAGCACAGCCTCCCCCCTCAATAAATGCAGAGCCACGAGGGGGCCACGCACAGCCAGAGGTCCTCGGCCATCACATGGATCTCTGATATCGGGACACATGGTCCTGATGCCCACAGCGCTGTCTGTCAACCACGATGAACAACCTGCTCCTGTTGCCGTGTCTAGGCTGGTGCCTGGACCAAGGGGGGATGATGATGTAAATGTGTTGGTGATGAAGTGACCACAAGGATCAAGAACTAGGTGAACCAAGGGACCAACTGGCTCCTTCCAACTCCAAGATTCAAGTTCTCCTGAGCTGCCCTTCCATCGTGTGTGGGCCCAGCTCTGTCCTGACTTCTGAGGGTTTTCATCAAAAGGGTGGAAATCTTCATTTATGAATCATTTTATGTTACGCCAGAATCGAAGGAAAGTACCAAATGATATCAAGAATCCGTTCAGCCTTAATTCTAGAGAGTAATAAAACCTACATTCTTTTTGCTCCTATGATCTTTCCAACTTTTCCTCCTTACATAACAACTACTAATTATACCCATACATATGTGCTGCTTATTTCCTTTAAGCCTCTTAACAGTCCTCAGAGTTGGGCTCTATTAATGTTCCCATCTTACAGATGAACAAGATGGAGGCCGAGAAAGATTAAGGGACTTACCCAAGTCCACACATGTAGTAAGTGGTGGAGCCTAGGTTTCTTTCACTGAAAAGCCAATGTGCCCGACTATTTAAAACTTCTTAAATCCAGACAACTGAAGTCATTTTAAGTAACAAGAACCTAAATCCCGGCAACCATTTCACATCCTTCAGACCTCTCCTACTCTTTCATCTTTACGCCTATTACTTTATTCTTGGAAAACAACATGAACAACATGCATATACTTATTAACAGCACCACTAGCCACAGCGATTTCTTTCCCTGGCTGTATCTTTCTCATTCTGTTTGCACCTTCCCCATCATTTGACTATTGGAGGCAATATTTTCTTTCCCTGGATATTTTTGAGTTCTATTTAGAGTAAGTTCAGTATTTTCAGGGTTGGATTTCGACTGAGTTAAACTTAAAAATCAACACCACCTCTCCCATCTTGCCGTGATCTTGTCTGACTCTGATCATCGTCCTTAGGAAGGCGGCCAAGGCTGGCACAACGTCTGTGTCTACCCTCGATGCCCCGGAGAACAGGTGTGCCATGAGGGCAGGGGCCAGGTGTGCTTTCGTCACCCATAAAGCCAGTGCCTGAAGTGGGATGCAGCCCATTAAATGATTGAATAAGGAGGAACACCACCACCATGGTTCTGGACCACAAGCTCTCCTTTTGCAGCATCGAGGGCTGCTCCTGCCACCCTGGGCTGTCCCTCCTTCTTGTGTCCCCACCCTTCTCCCAGCGGAAGGGGTCATATTTGAAGTAACGAAGAGGAGTGGTCCTCAAACATCCGTGGCGGGGAACAGATCACCTTGAACATGAACGTGGTAACACCATGAGATCTCATTCTCCCCGCTCTCTGCAGAGACGGTTCTCAGCACATCCTTGGACACAGGAAATGGGAAAATTCCTTTTCTGTTTTATGAGCGCCTGAGGACTGGTGACTGTGGCCCCCACCTCCACAAGCCACTGTCCTCGTTTCCAATTCCACTTGGTTAAGCCTTTTTTTTCCTCTCTCTCTTTCAGTAAGGAAAATGGGCAACTTAGTTGTTTTAAAAACAACATGAAAAGTTTCTGAAATTCTTACTGTTTTTTTTCTTTCTGAAATCTCTGGAGTCCTTCCCTTTACCAGGAAACCTTGCTCTGAATCAATATAAAACAGCTCGGTTTATAGAAGACGTTTCCCACCAAGTGGAATTTTCCACAGTGGGTTGGTAGTGAGTCTCACGGCAGTAAATTCAATTATTTTAAATTTTGAACCTACTGTTTCCCTAAAGAGCGTGGGTTAAGCCTGGGGCTCAGAGGAGGGAACATCTGTCCACAGATCTCTCCAGTAGCTCGTGGGATGCTCTGCTGAGGCTGTGTGGTTTATATGGAGATCACTTCTATTGACTGGTGTAAATTAAGCTGATGGGATACTGTTTCTATCGGCAGTAGCCTCAAAAAACCTGAATTGATAGTCCCCAAGATCTGACCAGGAAGGAGGTTCTGAGAGATCATTTAACAGACTATCTTTTCTGCCATTTAGCCCTAGAACTAATAATTCTGAAATCCCTTTGAGAAAAGCTTGTAAAAGGAGAGCAACATGAATGACAGACACCCACAGAGAATTAGGGCTAATTCTGGTTCTTTTATCTCCCAAATTCATGTCAGAAATGGGGCATGTACTCAGCAATTTATCTTACTTGTACCTAATAGATGGACTTCCCAAATGACAGTTGCTTGCAATCCAAAATTTATTTGTGACCCTCTCATTTTTTTGTTCCTGTAGGTACTCACCAAAAATATTTGAGGCAGCTAAGTTTATTTGTAAATCAGTTGTCTGGCGTTTGGAAAACATTTCCTTGTAGAAATAATGGCATGCGTGTTGAGTAGGTTGGGTTCAGTTGCATCACCATTTGGTGAACAACCAGAAGGTACTAAGCCCTGAAAATACAGTCTAGAGATGTTCTCCGGCAGCATGAAGTCTGGACCTTGACAGTGTGATTCACACAGCAGTAAAGGGATGGCTAAGGTACGGTAGGAGCCTACCAGAAGCTAGTGTGTTACAGGTCTTTGATGAATGGACCTGGGAACCCAACTGTCATGGCCCAACACATGTCACCCAGGTGGAGCTGCCTCCACCCCACCCCTGTTCTCTCCCCCTCTATTATGGCTCTTAGCATGTGCCTTGAGCTGCTCCTATGTTGAATGCATACATATTTACAGTTGTTATGTCTTCTTGGATTGATCCTTTGATCATTATATAGTGTCCTTCCTTGTCTCTTGTAACAGTGTTTATTTTAAAGTCTATTTTGTTTGATATGAGTATTGCTACCCCAGCTTTCTTTTGATCTCCATTTGCATGGAGTATCTTTTTCCATCCCTCACTTTCAATCTGTATGTGTCCCTAGGTTTGAAGTGGGGCTCTTGTAGACAGTATATATATGGGTCTTGTTTTTGTATCCATTCAGCCAATCTGTGTCTTTTAGTTGGAGCATTTAATCCACTTATATTTAATGTAATTGTCGATATGTATGTTTCTACTGCCATTTTCTTAATTGTTTCTGGTTTGTTTTTGTAGGTCTTTTTCTTCTCTTGTGTTTCCCGCCTAGAGAAATTCCTTTAGCATTTGATGTAAAGCTGGTTTGGTGGTGCTGAATTCTCTTAGCCTTTGCTTGTCTGTAAAGCTTTTGATTTCTCTGTCGAAACTGAATGAGAGCCTTGCTGGGGAGACTATTCTTGGTTGTAGGTTTTTCCCTTTCATCACTTTAAATATATCAGGCCACTCCCTTCTGGCCTGAAAGGCTGACTTTAGCCAAGCCTAAGAGGCAGTCGGGAGGTTGGACCAGCCACCTATCTTGGATCTGTCCCTTCAGCACTTCCGGGTGGGTGGGTCTCTCTACTGCCACTGATAGCCACTGACAGTCCCCAGGGCCCAGACCTTGAAATGCACTGGAGGAACGTGTATGCCCACCGCACTGGAGTCTTTCCCTTCTGCTATGGCTGTGCCAGGAAACTGAGCCCTTTCCTCCTCTGCCTGGGGGTTGATGGCATCACCGACAGGCCACGGTGCCTCTTAATGACTGCTTTCTCTGTCAATAGCTCCAATTAAGTTATTTCGATTCAAAGCCTCCCTCTGTTAGAAGGTGTGGGGTTGGCCAGAGTCACTGCCAACCTCCCACGACACATGAATTATGCTGGGTACAATTAGGAGAGAAAATCGTTTCTCCGTGGTGAAGAAGTTCTTAATCGGCATCTCCTGCCGGTGCTGGGGGAGAAATGGGATGGTGGTGGCACAGAGAACCCTCATCACTTTCCAAGGCTCTGGATGGGCCGTGCTCTGGGCTTCC
This sequence comes from Physeter macrocephalus, assembly GCF_002837175.3. Lineage (NCBI taxonomy): Eukaryota > Metazoa > Chordata > Mammalia > Artiodactyla > Physeteridae > Physeter > Physeter macrocephalus. Next base: position 24,931,879 of record NC_041224.1, on the reverse strand, counting down.
TCAGCCTGGGAGCTCATTTGTTGTCCCAAAGTTTGTAAGTTGGATGCTGTGACTTTTTAGAATTACAGCTGAATTCTTGCCAATGGTATAAGATTGATAACACGAGGGAGTCTGGCTGGTTCTCAAAGTGAAAACGGGTCAGAGAGAAGGGGATTCTCCCAGCACTCCAGCTGAAAGGGATCAAGGGAATGGAAGGAGAACCAAAAACCAGATAAGTACAACGGGTTGGCAAAACAATAGCGCCAACTGCAGGACGCAGACGGACAGTGGGAGAGAAAATATCCCACCTGACCTCGGGGGTTCATGATTTGTTCACCATATCAAATTGTCAGGAGGGTTTTGAATATTGTCTGAGAATTTATTTTTGTCAAGAATTACTATGAGATGACCAGTTAGCTATTTAAAGCTAGGTGGGCTTGTTCAAACAATGTCCCAAAGAACATTTGTTTCCAGGAATCATATCACAAAGGAAAATAGAATTTAAGCCGTTCACATGTGTGCCATCATACAATTTTAAAAATATTTTAAGTTGGTGAGAATTTTATTTCCGAATCAGTTTGCTTTGTCTTTTGTATCATGACGTTACACTTCTGGCTTCGCTCTCTGGATTGGGTTCAAGTGCAATTAAGGACCTCACCAGAGGGCAAATGGTTCACCTGCCACCAATTGGTTAAAACATGTTTATATTTCATTGCAGTTGCTGTGACCCAGATAAGACACCACACCAAAGAGAACAAGACATGTTTGGCCCAAGTACATAGAGTTCCACCACCAATGTAGATACCCTGGTATTTGTTCATCATTTAGAACTTTTCCCTAATATCCATACTGTTGATCTAAATCAGAAGTCTTTTTATACGAAAGCATTTACTTGATGTTATAAAGTTTACTAGTTGAACAAAAATCTCATATTTTAAAAAATTTGTGTCATCTGTGGTTTCAAGAATCTAAACATCCCAAGTAACATCCAAGCTCCGACTTGCATAAAAACCAGCCACTTGCTTTTCAAGTCTCTGCAGCGCACTGCCCGATTCTCCAGAACACTGGAGCATTTGCCAGACTGCAGGCAAAGGGCCTGATGTGCAGGTACCGCCAGGTGTGTGGATTTCAGGAGGGGAACCGTGTTCTTTATTCCTGTGTTTGCTGAACAATGGATGATGGCCAGTACTTGCTGTTTTCTAACAGATGATGACGAGGAGGAGCATTTGTTTTTTTAAGAATCCTTCCTGCCCCATCCACAGTGGTGGTCAGGAGAACACGGAGGGTTAGCTCTTCCTAGGAGTCAAGCCTGCTTTCTAGGGGCTGGGTCTTATCCCCTCGTCAGTTGACATCTGGTTTCGTGGAGCGTTTGGGCCAGGCTGTCTCGCCAGCTCCCTAAAGAGCCCTGCAGACGCCGTGACATGGAAGCCAGGGCCTCTGCCCACCTGCTTGATGCGGTGCTCCTGATACCTGCTGTGAGCTGTGCCGGGAGGAGGGGCTGGGTCAGATGTAGCTCTGTGAGCCTTTTCTGCCTCTCTTGAACTTTCCATCAGGCTACGAGGATGGCCCTGGAGGCTCAGAAATATGCTCCTTGCAGAACAAGTCCGCTCCCACCACCTGTGCTCTGTGTGGCTGCTCTGAGAGCGCCTACCTCCTAAATCAGCAAGACTTGGGCTGTGGGAAATGGCTCCCTGTTGTCAGTTGCCGTAATAGAAGCATCTGCGAAAGAGGCTCTTCGCAGTTCTGGGGAAGGGGAAGGATGGATTCAGCCAGCTCCCGATTATCTAAGGGCCACTTCTCCAGTCTGTGAGTCCGCAGCTTTGTAGCGCTCTCTGCTTCCACTACTGCATTGAGGGTAAACACAGCAAAGCTGTACAAACGTATTTATTTAGCTCTTATTAAATTAAAAAAAAAGTCTGATCAGAAGTTTGGAGGAATTGAGGCTGAAACCTAAAATTAGATTTGGGGATTATCTGTGGATTGTATTTCTTACCATCATAACCAGAAACATCCAGCAAGAGTTTGTATCCTTCCCTCTTCTTGCTCAGGAAGGTGCTTATCTGCAACAGGATGAGAGGGTTTCCCTGTTCATTTTTCTGCAAAAGGACTTTGCTTAGAGACTGAAGAAAGACTCACCTTAACAGTCAGTAGATTCCAGTGGAAAGAGCTGGGACAAGGGTGAGATTGAATTGTGTTCAGATCCCAACTGGTCTATATCTCCTAGGTGGCGTCAGAAAAGGGACATCTCTGAGGCTCATTTTCTTTATGGATCAGGTGCAGATAATGGTTAATTGTCAGAGTTGTTGAAAGGATTACAGTAGAGAATGTTTATGAATGACGAGGACGAGACCCAGATCACACAGGCAATTAATTCGGGTTAGACTAAGTGGGCGTAGAGGCCTCTTGGCAGCTGGATCCTGGGGATAAGTGGCTTGATCTCTGAGTCCTCGTGCACCCTCACCTGTAACTTGGAAAGAAGGATAATAATAACTAAGCTCTTCCCCACCAAGAAAGGTTGCGGTGAGTTCATGCGCCCCAACGCATAGAACACACAGTTTAGCCTGACAAGTGCCTTGTAAACTAGAGCTATTTTTTCCTTTCTCTACCTTCTTAAACTTTCTGCAAAGTTTATCCCAGACACTTCAATCAGATGTATTTGCATAAAAAGGAGGTTTTACTTGTGAAGAAGGTTTACTTCCTTTCCTGTGTTTATTTACTCTTTGCACAAATACGTATGGCAGACCCTGCTGAGTGCCGGACACTGGGTGGGTATCCAACACTAGGCAGTAGCCACAGCCACGAACAGGAAGTGTGGGAATAGTACAGAATAAGCCAAGGCCCTGGACTGGTGATGCTTGATGAAGAGTGGGTTAGAACCAAGGAAGTGAGATTCAATAGCATTTTTCCTGTTTCACAGATGAGAAAACAAAATGGCAGTATAGTGACAGATAACCCTGCCCAAAACCTTGGAGCAGGAACTGAGGCAGGACATGGAGAGAAGGTTTTAGGTCTGATCTTGACTGTAAGCCCCACATGAAGGCAGGGGGAGGGGCTTCGCCTGCCTGTCCCCACAGCACCTAGAAGGGCCCTACACAGGGGCCAGAAATGCTTCCTTGAAGTGATTTGAGGTGACTCACACCCCAGACCCCAGACTGAGTATTCTGTCCTCTCTGTCAGTCTGGTCTGAGCTATAGTGCTTAGCCCAGCACTGACATAAAATACCTCCTATCAAGTATGTATGTATTGATTGATAACCTCCAGTTGTACACACACACAAATGCTCCCCTTTTGTCTAGTTACAAAAGCCAACAAATATATCAGATTGTTTCTGCCCACTCAGTTTCTAGACTCACGGAAAGTTCAGCCCAAGTAGCAGACAAAAAGAGCAAAAAGCAAAAAACACCTAAAACCCACCTTATGTCTTAGTCATTTAAATTGTCAGGCTTGTGTCTCTCCTTTGTTGTTTCACAGCTCCCGAGGTCCTCGCACAGAAACCCTACAGCAAAGCTGTCGACTGCTGGTCCATTGGGGTGATTGCCTATATCTTGTAAGTATGGCTTGCCACCTCGGCTTCTTTTTTCCTTTTTTTTAAAAGAAACTGTGACAAAATATACATTTAATTTTGTACACCATTTTAACCTTTTTTTTTTTTTTTTGGCCGCGTTGGGTCTTCATTGCTGCGTGCAGGCTTTCTCTAGTTGCAGCAAGCAGGGGCTACTCTTCGTTGCGGTGCACGGGCTTCTCGTTGCGGTGGCTTCTCTTGTTACAGAGCACGGGCTCTAGAGCGCAGGCCCGGTAGTTGTGGCGCACGGGCTTAGTTGCTCCGCAGCATGTGGGATCTTCCTGGACCAGGGATCGAACCCGTGTCCCCTGCATTGGCAGGCGGATTCTTAACCACTGCACCACCAGGGAAGTTCCTTAACCATTTTTAAGAGTACAATTCAATGGCATCAAGCACATTCATGGTATGGCACAACCATCACCACCATCCATCTCCAGAACTTTTTCATCTTCCCAAACTGAAACCCACTAAATACTAACTCCCATTCATTTCCCCCCAGCCCCTGGCAACCACCATTCTGCTTTCTGTCTCTATGAATTTGCCTTCTCTAGGTATCTCATGGAAGTGGAATCATAAGATATTTGTCCTTTTTTGTCTGTTTTTTTTTTTTTTTTTGCACTTAGCATAATGTCCTCAGGGTTCATCTATGTTGTAGTTAGTATGTGTCAGAATTTCATTCTTTCTTGAGGCTGAATTATATTCCATTGTGTGTGTATATACTACATTTTGTTTATCCATTCATCCATCAATGGACACTTGGGTTGTTTCCACCTTTTGGCTATTGTGAATAAGGCTGTTATGAACACAGGTGTGCAAATATCTGTTCGAGTCCTGCTTTCAATGCTTTGGGGTGTATACTCAGAAGTGGAATTGCTGGATCATATGGTAATTCTATGTTTAACTACTTGAGGAGCTGCCATAATGTTTTCCAAAGCAACACCACCATTTTACATTCCCAACAGTGATGCACAAGGGTCTAGTTTCTCTACATACTTGCGAACACTTATTTTCCATTTTTTCGTAATAGCCCTCCTAAGAGGTATGAAGTGGTAACTTGTTGTGGGTTTGATTTGCATTTCTCTTACGGCTGGTGATGTGTTGAGCATCTTTTCGTGCACCACCCTTGGCTTTGCTGGGGATACAAACCACTATGAAAATATTAGAGCAGGTCCAACAGAAATCACAATAAGAAAAATGTGATAAAAAACCAAAATTTAGCCTTTGAATTCCTCATTTCTTCTCAGGTGCCTTATCTCCATGACCCAGGAAATGCCATGGTCATAGGCTTGTTGCAGTTATTTTAGGATGATCAGTTTTGGTTTTTATGTTTTGATTTGCTTAAGTCCACTGTAAAATTACTTTTTAAGCTACAATTTCTTTTTGTAGTGATATTTTCAAACACTTACTATGGAACATACTTTCAGGATAGGTTTAGGCCAATGAGTTTCTGAAATTGAGAGGAAATGAATTTCTCCCCCTTAGCATCCCTAAGGAGGGGAATGTTTTCTCGCAGACAGAGCCCACTGCACACAATGAAAGGCTGTGAGGGATTGTGATGGGAGAAAGGTCTGACAGTGGCATCCTCAGGGAATGCTGGAAACGTCCCCCCTGTATTGGCTTTGTCTCATTATTTGGGAGGCAAATGGTCTTTCTACAGCATACATTGAACTGGGCAGCATTTACAGTTGAGTGAGGATTTAGCTGACAGCTCCTGTAGATTCTTATCATTATCACGGGAGAATTTATCCATTATAATATATTTGGCCTGTAGGGCTCCCACTTATGGAATTAGGTAAAAGCCAGGTTCATCTGAGCTGCAGAACTAACACACTGCACCTAGAGAATGCTTTCAGTTCCAAGTCACGTTGGCCATCTTCTGCAGTAGTTTCATCCTTTTTGTGGGGGGACGTGGGTTACAGACCCTTTTGAGAATCTAATGAAAGCTGTGGACCCTCTTCCCTAATTCACACTCACACAATTTTGCATACCATATTGGAGGGTCCTGGGTGAGCAGATACTGGCCGTGGGCCCTGTGCTATTTACCTGGCTCCCTAATTTACCTCGACTAAAATTCTTATCCTTACCCAACTTGACTGTGAAAGACTTAGAGAAATGAATCATAAGCCAGTCCTCTTCTAGCAAAGCACCAAAGCGGGTGTTATCTAGAGAAATCTTCCATGGGGCTAAGCAAAACAAAATAGCCCTCATCTGGCCTTCTGCTTATTTGTTCCATTACGTCTGTCCTGAATCTTGAACCACTGCTCTGATCTGCACTAATGTTTATAGATTCCCTTTGTATTCTATAATTGTGTATATAATTATCTCCCTGAAGTCTTGGCATCAGGGTATGATATATCAGTACACCTATGAGGAGGTGTGTTCTGCATTATTGGGATAAGCAGTTTAAAACCAAGCAGTGGTGCCTTAGTCAGCTCCTGCTGCTCTAACAAAATACCACAGACTGGGTGGCTTAACGAACTGACATTTATTTCTCACAGTTCTGGAGGCTGGAAGTCCAAGGTCAGGGTGCCAGCTGGTTTGGTTCTTCGTGAGAGCCCTCTTCCTGGCTTGCAGACGGCCACCTTCTTGCTGTGTCCTCACATGGTAGAGAGAGAGAGAGAGAGAATGCAAGCTCTTTGGTGTCTCTCCTTATAAGGGCACTGATCTATCATGAGAGATCTACCCTCATGACCTGATCACCTCTCAAAAGTCCCATCTCCAAATACCATCAAATTGGGCATTCGGGTTTCAACATGTGAATTCTGGGTTTGGGGATACAAACATTCAATTCATAGCATATATGTTTAAGGTTTTTTGTCCCTAGAACCTCAGTATTCAGTTCTCCCTCTGTCTGTCTCCTATCCTGCATAGGTCAAAACTCATATGAGAAACAAATTATTAAAACAAGTGAAATGAAGCAAAGGTTTCACACAGTTGCTTTTTCTTTCATGGAGGCCTGGGCATCCTGGAATTCCTGTAGTAGTTGCAGTGACCTGACATGAGTTTGAGAACTGATGATGCAGAAGGGTTGATTTTGAGTTGTAGAGAACTTTTCTGTTTTCCATTTCTGATATCTTTTCTTACTCTTCCTCAAAACCAGTTTTTACTGTGAATAGAGACCCCCTATATCTATGCCAATATTAGTAACCTTTATATTAAACTTTCAGTCTCTTGAAAATATCCAGTATCTCTATCCAAGTAGCTGCAGAGAATCCTTTTGTAAACAAAACTTTATTAAGAACCTTCAATCGGTCAGATGGCACTAATTCCATCATGAGGGCCCCACCCCCATGACCTCATATAAACCTAATTACCTCTCAAAGGAGCATCTCCAAACGCCATCATGTTGGGGGGTAGGGTTTCAGCATATGAATTTGGATTACAGAAGTCAATCCATAGTAAATGGTTTGGTTGACCGAAGCTTAGTGAAAGTATTACAGCAAATTCCCCTTAAAACATGGATGCTTCAGGTTGGTCATGGCACCCACTTTATAATAACAATGATATCAAACATTTATATGACAGTGCAGTGCACCCTTGAGTGAAATCACAGTTCTGCTAGTGAGGAAGAAGGCAGGAAATGGATTTGCAGTAGGTAACGAACCATGTCCGCCATGGCCCATAGGTAGGAAAATATCAGAAGGCCAACATGGTTAGAGTATCAAGACAGGAGGATATCAGCAAGAGCCAGAGGAAGGAGAGACCTGGAAGAAAGCTTACGTTTTAACCCAAGTGTAGTGGGAAGCCAAAGAAGGGTTGACCAGAGGTGTGACATGATCTGATTTTCACTTGAGTGTTATTCTGGCTGCTCTGTGAACAAGGGATTGGACAGAGCAGAAGTGGAGTGTGGAGACTGGTTCAGAGGCTTAGGTCAGATGAGTGGTAATGGTTGCTTCTACCAGGGGGGCAGGGATGGAGGAGGAGTGGTAGATATACTTCGGATGTGAAGAATGAAGGAGAGGGATGTTTCAAGGATAAACCCAAGTTTGGGGCAGATGGCTAGGAGAGTGGTGTAGGAACAAGTTTAGGGGGTAGGTGAGATCAAGAATTTCGTTTTGGGCATGTTGAACTTGAGATGCCTTTGGGATACCCACTGACTAGTGTAAGCATGTGTGAGTTCAGAAATCTGGGGTAGAGAGTCTGGCATATAAATCTGGGTATGATCTGAGCAGTAGGACATCCAGATCCTTATCACTGCAGTACACAATACAATATTTGGTTGGGGTCATGTAGAGCATCAAGCAAAGAAATACTGTATTTCTTTGTTTCTATTTTAAGTACAAACTTGGTAAGCATAAACTTGATGGTTACCTGGTCACCAGTAGCTTTACCCCAGGGATTAGTCTCGGGTTGATTTCATGATTTTGTCAGACTACAAAATGGCAGCCTGGGTTTTTGTCTTCCCTGGTGCCTTCCAGAGCTCTGAGAGTCTTAAGCAGAGAATGAATGGACTTTGGACATCTCATTTGTACCTTCCAAGATGTTCAGATCCTTATGAGTGAAAGGCCAAATCCTAGATATAAATTGCTACATAATAGGTCTATGCCTGCAGAACCACTGGTCTCAAATTCATCATTATCATTGGACTTCCTTGGTGGTCCAGTGGTTAAGACCCCACGCTTCCACTGCAGGGGGCACAGGTTCGATCCCTGGTTGGGGAAGTTCCACATGCTGCACGGTGCAACCAAAAGGAAAGAAAAAAATCATCCACTATCAGTGTCAACAACTGGCTTTTCTTGAGTACATTCTCTATTCCAGGCACTGCAGTAGGTGCTAAAGATAATCAAGATGACAAAGACACGATGCCTCTCATCAGAGTACTAACAGTGTATATGGCGGGACAAGTAGTTTCCTAAGTAGACTGAGTGACAGCAAGGCTTGTGTACAGCTCTAGGAGTTTCTAGGATGAAGCCACCATTGAGGAGGATGGGAGTATTCAGGAAGGGGGCACCACTATTCCAATGATGTCTAGAAGGTTGGAAAAGTCTAACGTAAGCAGAGAAGCTAGAGGATAGCATCCCAACCAGGGGAGGGGTGCAGGCACAGGAACAGGGGTGCCTGAGACATGTTTGAGGACTGACGAAAATATTCTGTGAAAGGCTCTGGCCGGGTTGGTGTTCCCAGCACAAGGCTGGCTCCAAGTTGAACTAGTGTCAGAAGCTAGAACTCGTGGACCTCAGCCTCAGACTCTGGCTACTTCCCACGGATTCACTGTGCCTGGTCTTCCCATCCCATCCTTGCTCTGAAGACTGGTGAGGAAGGCCGCTGAGTGGGTCGTGACCAATAGGAAACACACGGGGAAGCCGGCTATCCCCTGGGGATCCGTGCAGAGCCCCTCATTCTTCACATCACCTGTAATGGGAAAGAGATTAGTCTCTGCCATTTGGGGGGTGCAGCGGTATTATTTTCCTTTGATAAACCTGTCACACTGAGATACCAGATTGCAGCAACGGTGGCTGTGACAGACACCGCATTTTCTCCTCTCCATGTGCCATGCAAACATTCTTCATTTTGTCAGTGCAGGTCCTTGATGAATTGCTTCTCTTTGGATCTCCACACTCATTTCTGTTATCCATCATTTGGCAGGAGAGATATTTTTTCCTAACAAGGAGACTCATGTTTTTAAAACCCTTTTGATAGGTCCTTACCCTGCCCAGGAATCTTCCTTTGGGGATCAGGACCTGCAAAACACATCTTTGCCTGAGTAGCCTAAGCTGCTGGGAAGGATTGAGGCTGGAGTGGGCTGGACACCGTGATGAATCTGCTGGTGTCCAGGCTGATGAGGTTGGCTCAGCCAAGGTAGCCCAAGTTCCAAGGAAATAAAGTTTGCCACTCAAGATGAGAATCAGCATCTCATTGTCCAAACTCGATCTTGTGATTCCATGTAGGCTGCCTTTCTGCTGACAACTTCGAGGAGATTGTTGAATGATCACCTGCCTACATATTCTGCTTATGGATGCAACATGTTGTGGAGAAACACGGCGAATGTTTGCTGGTATAAAAACTGAGATCTTAAGGAGAGCAGGGCATTAGGGCAGGCTGGATGGTTAGGGTGGACTGTTCCGTGGGTGGTGAGGGTACTTACCCATGCTGTGACCTGTGACCTCTCTGCCTAGAGAAAATCCCAGGCAAATACTTTTGGTCACACCCTTACTTTTTGACTGGCCTCCTACATGGTTCAGTTTTTTAAACTAGGTCACAGAAATAAACTGGCCAATGTACAGAGCATAATTAGCTTTGTAAGAATGGAACTAAGAATGCTTAACCCGCGTGCTACATCCACTTTCTGAGACAATGGTAGCTCCTCACCAAGGTAGCCACCATTCTTTCAACCACTGACAGCTGCCTCTTGACGGATGCATACGTCCCAGGGAGGCAGCAAGAACCCAAGCTTCAGTAGGAGAGAATGCGGTGTAATTACTGAACCCCGGTGAACATCCAAGCCTGGGGTATTGTGATGGTTGTTACCAGTACTCTCAGTATGAGGATGGTTAACACTAATAGGAATAACGGACTGGCATTGTCAGCACGCAGCAATCATCTTATATTCATACGCTACGCAAAGTGGGACACGTAGCCACATTCAGGTCGCATGGGTTCACGGTCTGAACTTTGGCTTTAGACGTTTGGAAACGACATCAGATCTGTTGCTTCATCTTTTGCTCAGACGATCCCAGCGACCTGATTCACACTAGCCAGACTCCAAAGAGATTTAAAAAAAAAAAAAAAAAAAAAAGACACAATTAGAGTGTCCATTTATTAAATCATAATGAGATGCATGCCCTGTGGGTTAATAGGATATGCACGTCATAAAACTAGCAAGTTCCAGGAGAAAAGCTCCAGGAGAAAGCAAATTCAAACGGGGAATTTCTTTAGTGAATGAGGGGTCAGAGCAGTGGAGTTGGAGTGGGGTGGAGTTGGGTGGCCTTGGGTGTTTTCATAGAGCCTGTCACGGGCTCCAGGTCACCTTTCTCTCCCAAAGGTGATTGTCTGACAAGGCGCACAGGGGTGCGCGTCGGCCGGTCGGGGTGGTGCGCGCAGACAGTTCGTACACCCGCTGCCCCTTCCTCCTGCCTTGAAGACCAGCCACTACCCTGCGCCCTTCCTTTGTCATTCCAGCCTCACCGTTTTTGTTTCAGCAGGCGTTGATGGTTGGTTATAATTCACAGGTTCACGGGTTTTACTTCGCCTACTGCATTTCAGTGTGGCTGCTTTCTGAGGGTTTTCCGAAAGATACCCAGTTCTCCCCCCCGCCCCCCGCCAGAGTCTCTACTGAGTGGACCCTGTGGCTGCCTAAATGCCTTTTGTTTACAAGTCCTGCTTGACCACATTTCAGCTTTGTTGGTGGGCCTGTGACCCTCTCTTCGCTGCTTTGGAAGAAAGACTGTTGCTTGTCTGTTGACAGTTGGCTCACCTCTAACCCTTAGGAGAGCCAAACGTAAAATACTCCCTGGTTTCAAAGAGTGAGTGCAGGGATAGGCTCAGGGTGATGGAGGAAATTTTACAAGCAGTGTCACTGAGGTGAAGAAGTTCTGCGTCTTCCATGGTGGTCGGAGCAGCTTCCTGCCGGTGACCTCAGGGAGGGTGGAATCCACCCGTATCTGTGCCTTTGTCTTTGCAAAGCCCCCGGTAGAGAGGGCACCCAGCGGGAGAAGCAGGAAGGGAACGGCTCCTTTTACACACTGAATGGTGCCGCCTCAGGCCAAATGGAAAAACATTTCAGGTAAAGCATCATCTGGAAACTGTCATTTAAGTAGTATCTAAATGCATCGGGATATTTAGCCTGGAGAATGGAAGGCAGGGGATTGACATTCACTCACTTAACTAACACTTATTGATCCTAGTATGTGTCCGGCAATCTCATGGGGCTGCTGAGCTGGATTCATCGCTGCCGGGCCGCGGAGTCGCTACTGTGGCGACAGACAGTGAACAGATAACTTACAATCCAGTCTCGCTGCCGGGCCGCGGAGTCGCTACTGTGGCGACAGACAGTGAACAGATAACTTACAATCCAGTCTCGCTGCCTGTCACGGAGATGGGAGGCAAGATCAGGGAGAGTTCCCAGGGGAGAGACGTGAACCCTGCCCGGGCCTTGAGGAAGGCTCCGTAAGAGCGGTGTACGGTGATCTGGGCTTGGAAGGACTGTCTTCAAATATCGGCAAGGCCGTCAGGCAGGGGAGGTCGATGGTTTATCCTCCAAGACTCAATTACGCAAGACGGAAGAGATATGGGAACATATGTATATGTATAACTGATTCACTTTGTTGTAAAGGAGAAACTAACACACTATTGTAAAACAGTTATACTCCAGTAAAGATGTTAAAAAAAAAAAAAGACTCAATTATCTAAGGAGATGATGTGCTTACTGTGTTTGATAAAAGATGTCCCGTTCAATTTGAGACATAATTTTTAAAATATAACTTGGAAGGTTTGATCCGGCTTTGAACTTATATATTACCAACACTTGGGACTTCCCTGGTGGCGCAGTGGTTAGGAATCTGCCTGCCAGTGCAGGGGACATGGGTTCAAGCCCTTGTCCGGGAAGATCCCACATGCCGCGGAGCAACTAAGCCCCTGCGCCACAACTACTGAGCCTGTGCTCTAGAGCCCGCGAGCCACAACTACTGAGCCCGTGTGCCACAACTACTGAGTCTGCGCTCTAGAGCCCGTGTGCCACAACTACTGAAGCCCGTGCGCCTAGAGCCCGTGCTCCGCGACAAGAGAAGCCACCGCACCGCAACAAAGAGTAGCCCCCGCTCACCGCAACTAGAGAAAGCCCACGCGCAGCAACGAAGACCCAATGCAGCCAAAAATAAATAAATAAACCAGGCTCGCTGCCTGGCCGCGGAGTCGCTACTGTGGCGACAGACAGTGAACAGATAACTTACAATCCAGTCTCGCTGCCGGGCCGCGGAGTCGCTACTGTGGCGACAGACAGTGAACAGATAACTTACAATCCAGTCTTGCTGGCTGTCACGGAGATGGGAGGCAAGATCAGGGAGAGTTCCCAGGGGAGAGACGTGAACCCTGCCCGGGCCTTGAGGAAGGCTCCGTAAGAGCGGTGTACGGTGATCTGGGCTTGGAAGGACTGTCTTCAAATATCGGCAAGGCCGTCAGGCAGGGGAGGTCGATGGTTTATCCTCCAAGACTCAATTACGCAAGACGGAAGAGATATGGGAACATATGTATATGTATAACTGATTCACTTTGTTGTAAAGGAGAAACTAACACACTATTGTAAAACAGTTATACTCCAGTAAAGATGTTAAAAAAAAAAAAAGACTCAATTATCTAAGGAGATGATGTGCTTACTGTGTTTGATAAAAGATGTCCCGTTCAATTTGAGACATAATTTTTAAAATATAACTTGGAAGGTTTGATCCGGCTTTGAACTTATATATTACCAACACTTGGGACTTCCCTGGTGGCGCAGTGGTTAGGAATCTGCCTGCCAGTGCAGGGGACATGGGTTCAAGCCCTTGTCCGGGAAGATCCCACATGCCGCGGAGCAACTAAGCCCCTGCGCCACAACTACTGTGCCTGTGCTCTAGAGCCCGCGAGCCACAACTACTGAGCCCGTGTGCCACAACTACTGAGTCTGCGCTCTAGAGCCCGTGTGCCACAACTACTGAAGCCCGTGCGCCTAGAGCCCGTGCTCCGCGACAAGAGAAGCCACCGCACCGCAACAAAGAGTAGCCCCCGCTCACCGCAACTAGAGAAAGCCCACGCGCAGCAACGAAGACCCAATGCAGCCAAAAATAAATAAATAAATATATATCACCAACACTTAGTAATGGGAAAAATATAATCTCTGAATATCAGGATGTTGAATTTGTCTAGCACCACACCGAGCAAATGAAAGAATCAAAAGAGGCTTTTATTATGTTTTAAAAGATTTACCGTCTGGAATGTAGCACCGCAGCACAGAGACAGAAGGGAGGCAGTACAGAGATAGTTAAAAAACCAAAAGGGGCACAGAGAGTGAAATGGCCAGCTTGCCAGGAGCTGTAGTAACAAGAATCATGAATTCAGACCACTTAGTCTGAGCGGGGTTCGTGCCCAGTAGGAGAAGAAATGGAGGTGGGAAGGGGAGAGGTACCAGTTCACACCAGCAAGTCTGGAAACACTCGTGGAGGTGGTTCAGATGGAGGGACCGGGAGCCCATGATTCAGTGCCAAGTACAGGTGCACCGGAGTCGGGCAACACACAAGACCGCTTTCCGGCTTCCGATCACCTTGCTGTGCTCTCACAATGCACTTCCAGGGATGCACCTCTGAGAATGAAAACAGTTTCTAATCATCCTCAGAAGTGCCTTGGGACGGAGCCATCGGAGGCCAGGGGACAAGTGAACAGTTCAATCAAAAGCCAAGGCCAGCTTCTCCCCCGCCGGCCGCACGGGAGGGAGGCCGAGATGACAGATGAGATCGCTAAGGCTCAGGCCGCCCGGCCTGGTGGCAGCACGATCTTCAGGAAGATCATTCGCAAGGAAATCCCAGCCAAAATCATTTATGAGGATGCCCAGTGTCTTGCTTTCCATGACATTTCCCCTCAAGCACCAACACATTTTCTGCTGATACCCAAGAAACATATATCCCAGATTTCTTCGGCAGAAGATGACGATGAAAGTCTTCTTGGACATTTAATGATTTTTGGCAGGAAATGTGCTGCTGATCTGGGCCTGAAGAAGCGTTATCGAATGGTGGTGAATGAAGGTTCAGATGGGGGACAGTCTGTCTGTCATGTTCATCTCCGTGTTCTTGGAGGTCGGCAGATGAATTGGCCTCCTGGGTAAGCGTGTTGTAGGGATAATTTTCCCTTCTCTATGCAGTGATCAGGTCTGCAAGTTCCAATACGCAAGACAATACTTGTTTTGCCTGTGTATGGAGAGATTGCAGAAATAATTTTAAAAACCCATACATAATAAAAGACGTTGTTGCATGGTCTGAATTCTGTATCTGACTTATTTTTTTTTTAATATTTGTTGGAATGTTTGAAGGTGGAGTTCATAATTTGGGAGGTTTTTGTTTTTTCTCCCCAAGGAGGACTCAGCATATGTACATGGCAATAATGCTGTGACTGATCTTTGAAGACAAATTTAAAATTTTCATAAATTTAGCTTTAGCTTTGAAATATCCTTTTAGGGTAAAATATTAGTCCAGGAGAAGATTTTCTAATCCAGTTCTCTTATTTTCTAAGAACAAAGGATCATGTGATGTGATTGATCCAGAAAGTGACAGTTGTAGGTGTAACAAAAATGCTTTTTGTCCAGCTCACATGTTTCCCCTGGACTACTGGATAGTGTGGAAAGGATGAAAGTAGATTTGTCACAGAATCTTTGATGACCATGTGAAGCCACACAATGGTGTTTCCTTGTTACCTAACGCTATTGATTATAAAGACTTGAAAATATATTATTTAGAATTAACTCTCCAAATTGAAAACTCATTGTTGGGAATGTGTATGCGCACACTAGCAAAAATTTTTAAGTTATGCATGACTCCGGCTATGTAGAGTTGGGGGGAGATCTCAGGGTTTGAGTTCTTATGTAGGCTGACAGCAAAACTTTTTTTTTTTTTTGGTCTTGCCATGCACCCTAGCCTCTCTAAGTTTGCACAGGGCAAATAGTTTTGCTTCTTTACTTTCCTTCATGTAGGCACTTTCCAGCTTCTAAAATTTATTTAATACTTCTTGCCTGCTTTGTCTCTTCTCTTGTTCTCTTTGTGTTTATGGGTTCCTTCCATTTTTAATCCCTAAGACCATTTTAGTAGATTTTGACACATTTTATTGTAAATTGTTTTTCTTCTAAATGTTTAATTTTATTAGTGATTTTAAAAATTTAAGGGGAGTGGATTAGGGAAATTGGCTGTATATGTCTTACAAGTGGGTTTTTTTCCAGATGTCATTTTTTTTACTTTGTTTATGGTGTTTAAAATATTTATATAGTTAATGTATCAATTTTTAATTTAGTTCATATTTTTAAGAGCTTTTCCCACCCTAGGAGGATTTATTAAAAAAATTTTCCCCTAATACTTTATGGCTTTATGTATTTTTATGACTTTTTTATGAGGGAAGGTCTGGGGCGGGGGAGGAGTTTTGGAGGGATTTGTGCCGCTGTAAAAAATGTAATAATGAGGGCTTCCCTGGTGGCGCAGTGGTTGGGAGTCCGCCTGCCGAGGCAGGGGACGTGGGTTCGTGCCCCGGTCCGGGAGGATCCCACATGCCGCGGAGCTATATAAGTGGGTTGAGTCTACTTTCCTTAGGCATATTAACTTTCCCATTGATTTCGTCAAACTAGTGCTAATAAATCAGGTAAATAACCAAAAAATAAAAATAAAATAAAATAAAGCCAAGGCCAACAGGATGGAGGTACCAAGGCATCTCCCAAGTGCGGCTGTTAGTCTGCACAGATTCGTAACTGCTTACCAAGCAGAACGTGAGAGAGAAGGAAGCTGGGGGGATGGAGGAGGGAGGGAGGGAGCAAGGGCCCCACAGCTAAAAAAGCAAAATCTAGGTGCAAAAGTCGAGCTGGAAATCCGCTGGGGTTCAGAACCATCAGTTAGTGCGCATGTTAATCACCTCCGGGCTGGATGTCTGCACCCCTTGGTGCAGATCCATC
Source organism: Physeter macrocephalus (assembly GCF_002837175.3). Lineage (NCBI taxonomy): Eukaryota > Metazoa > Chordata > Mammalia > Artiodactyla > Physeteridae > Physeter > Physeter macrocephalus. Next base: position 24,915,722 of record NC_041224.1, on the reverse strand, counting down.
ACTCTTGAGAACGAATTTTAGCTGCTGAAAGTTTCGCTGTGTTTCTCCTAACGCAACATCCCGGCTGTTGGATGCTCCCCTCACTCACCCTCTCCTCCCCACCAAGCCCTCCGATCCACCGTCAGCGGAAGCTGAGTTGGAAGTGGGTTTGTCCGAACCTCCTTCACTTGTACGTCACCTGCCGGAGGAGGCGTGGGGCCTCTGTGCTCATCCCCGAGACTTCCTGGAGGTGCTGTCCGTTTGGCTGATGCAAGAATCAAAGAGTGATACACTTGGAGGTAGAACCCTGGATCACAACACAGCAGCTTAGGATGATGTCTTGTCCAGCCTAACCCTTTACTGTGTACAGAATTTTTTTAAACTGTTACTCCAAGTGGAGTATGCTGCTAACTTCTCACGCTTGGGGAAGTGTTTTTTCTTCTTCGCCTCCTGCCTGGCTCCCGGTCTTCAGCTCCGGTGTGTATAAACTTTCTAAGGGATGTGTTTCCCATCTACCTTCCAGTGTCCCTTTCCTTCCTCCTCTAGGTGTTTCCCTGATCTGCTTCCTCCTTCTCAGCTTTCAACGTATTAACCAAATCTCAGGGGTGACGTGGGACATTTATCCATTGCATTTCACCAACGATGCCTTGCTGATGTCAGCCTGCATGTGGTTCTAATATGTGAACCTTCCCTTGTCTCTTCCAAGTTGGCAAGGAGAAAGCTCTGGCATGCACATAATCAAATCTCTAGTTGCTGAAGTAGTTGCATTACAGTTTTGTAAACATTTGGGTCTCCTTGGTCATTCTGGTCTATAAATCCGAATAATATGCTGAAATCTATGTTGCCGCTTGAGCCTTGCAACTAATTGCCAGAGATTTGTCAGCTTAAAATGCTTTGCTTTATTGTATTATTTTTAAAAGTCTGTCCTATTAACCGGAGTAAGACAAATACAACCCAGATTCCTTAGTATGGGGTCCCAGACATTCATCCAATAAACACTTGTTGAATAACTACTGACAGCCAAGACAAAGGGTGAACTGGTGGCTGTCCAGTGGTTGTTACATATCCAACAGACTCTAGCATCCAGAGGAGGGACGCCCAGATTCGATTGATTTTGTGAGTGTTTTTCAGAGACCCGTTGGGCCTGGGTGGGCCCTGTGTGGCTCCTCTGGTTTGCAATATACGGGCAGTTTTGTTGTTTTGCTCAATTGCATAAAAATATTCTCTCTTCACAAATATACCTTTGAGTAAGTGTTCTCAGGGAAGCTTGAGCTATTCCTAGAATTGAGGGCTCCTTGGCAAAATGCTTGGAAATACCGGCCCACAAAGATTAAGGTTGAAAAGCAGGTCTCCAGGACATCCTGTCCTCGTATCCATCACACAGGGTACAGAATCACGACCAGAGGAAGCATCTCTCTCCTTCCCTTCTAGAGCAGTTTAGAAGTTTAGGTCAGGATGTGTGGTCATTTGCGGGTGATTCTGAGACTAGTTACAAAATTTTAAAATATGTTGCTTTGTTTTCACGTTTAGAATGTAAACTGAGTCCCTCAGGACTCGTCTGTTGGTCTTTCTGATGGTGAGCAGGGCCCCAGTTCACAGTATTTCAGCTGAAGGAACCTGAAAAGTGAGATGGAGTTGGTGGGATGGAAAAGAGAAGAAGTAGTGATAAGGGTGGACGGCTGGCATTTAGTGATTGTTGTGTGACAGGCGCTTACAAATGTTATATCTTTTCTCTGTATCCATCCATCAATCCATGTGTGTGTGTTATATGTAGTATAGATTAGTCTATAGTGTATGTTATATATGTTATAATATCTCTCTATAAGGTGGGCCTTATTAGCCTCCTTTCACAGAGGAACCTGAGACCGGGAGACAATATATAATTTCCCCAAAGGCACTCCACCAGGGCTTGCTGGAGCCAGGATTTGAATCTGTGTCTTTATTTCTCTAAATCCCAGGCTGAGGAAACCACATCATGAAACTCCTCCGAAAGCAAAGTCAGTCCTCAGAGAACAGCAACACACCTTCCCTTGAAAAATCACTTCTCTCTTCACCTTCAGAGCCCTTCTTCCAATTAGACTGAAGGGCAAGATCTGGGTTGCTGTTTCCTAATGATGATTCAGTCGTCAGTGCGGGCTGTTGTGCTCAGATGCTTTTTATGTAAAATATTCGCAATATGTTTGGGCACTTAGGAAGCATCTTTCAGGTGGTCAGAAAACTTGCTTATACGTGTTACTTGATTTTGCAGTTACTCTGGGTCAGTGAGGCAGGCCTGAACTTCTGCCCAGCCCTGCTGAGTTCCACAGGGTCTGGACAGCAGATTTTCTATCCTCCGCATCCCCTTGCAGCTCTGTGGTGGAGCAAAGGGCCGAACAAAGGCTGCTGGACGTGACCGTAGTGGGACTTGGTTGAGTAGAGACCCAGGTTCACTTTTCTCCATCCTTCTCTCCCACCGACAGGCCACAATGGTCCCAAGCATGCTCCTGCCATCCGTCTTTCCAGAAGGCAGGCTGGGGTGGAACATTAGGTGTTGATTTTCTAACTGTAAGGACACAACTGCCCGGAGCTGCTTCCCCAAGGGGGGAACCATGTCCACTGAAAAGAGAAGTTTTAACTGCCAGGTGGCACGGTGACGTGTCGGGGCCACCCTCAGACCCACCCTTACCCCTGTGTTCTCCCACGGTTGATGGCAGCCCCCGCGTCCGTGCTGGGGACCTGGGAGGCATCCTGGCCTTCCCTCTCCACATCGCCGATCACCTCATCTTCCTGGGTTTCCTCTGAACTCTTTTGGAATCTGTTCCCCCGATCCAACTACCACCACCTGCGCCGTCCTGTCCTTCCTTTGCCGGAGCACAGCTGCTAACTTGTCCTTCTGCCTCAAAGCCACCTTCCTCACAGCTGCAAAGCCAGTCGCCTGCCTGTATGGCTTCCCTGTCTACACCTTTATCCATTTATCCATCAGTGGACACACAGATTGTTTTCATGTCTTGGCCATAGTGAATAACACTGCAGTGAACATGGGAGCATGCGTATCTCTTCAAGGCACTGATTTCATTTCCTTTGGGAATATTATCCAGAAGAGGGATTCCTGGATCACATGGTAGCTCCATTTTTAATTTTTTGAGAAACCTCCGTAACATTTTCCATACTGGCTGCACCATTTTGCATTCCCACCAACGGTGCACAAGAGTTCCATTTTCTCCACATCCCAACACTTGTTAACTTCTGTTTTTCTGATAGTAGCCATGCTAACAGGTGACATCTCATTGCCTACCAGCACTTCTGATACCAGCTCCTTCCCGTCTTCTCTGTGTCTGTCTCTGGTACCAGAAGCCATAAGGAAAGGCAGAACCTTAAATCTGTAATTCAAAGGTCCAAGAAATATGCAAGAACATAGAAGGGTGAGGTGAATTATGACAATAAAGTTACATAAAAGGGGAAAAGAGGTAACAACTGATCATTATTTGCAAATCTTTTCAGCAGGCGTCCATTTTTATAGGGACGCGTATACATGGCCGAGGGCAAGCGAGGGGGAAGAACGTCCCTTAACGTAGCATAATTACCACAGTCAAGTCTCAGGACCTCTCAGCAGGAGCTCTTATGCTATCACAGCATTTCATTTTCCAAGAATAACTGTGCCCTGGTGAATCAGCCATGGTTGGCCGTGGCCAATTTTCACATTCATTTATGTTAAAAGTGCTCTTCATGGAAAACCTCCTTTATGAACCTTGTCCACAAGACAAAAGTGGCATTTTAGATAACCCATTGCATTCTCTCTACAAACACAGGCCAGGTTGCCCGCAGCACCTGGCCCTGCACACTGGGTTCTTCTGGAACATCTGTCAGTGACACAGAGCATTGCTTTTTTACCACCTCCTGAGAGGGGTGAGATACAGGAGGGAGGAGTCGGGGTAGGTGGGAACTTTGACAGCTACCTGGGCTGGGCAGTGGTGGGCTATCCTTCATCCGTCATCCTTGTCTCTTGTTTCAGAGCCCACCCAGGGGGCTCAACAGCCAACGATGAAGCCTATTTTTCAAGAGCATCTTTGTTCATCCAAACATTTACCCAGGATCTGCCATGGGTAGACCCTGGGCTGGACACTGAAAATCCAAAGACAAAAGTAAGACATAAGACATGGTCCTGCCTTAAGGAGCTTGTGGACAGGTCAGGGCAGCATGCAGTGTAGGAAGTGTCACCACGGAGCTCTGTCTGCTGCCGTGGGGACACAGAGCAGGGCACCGACCCCACCTAGCAGCAGGGGACTGGGTCTTCCTAGTAACACGGCAGCTGGTCTCCAAGGGTGTGCCAGAGTCGATGGAAGGGGCCAGGGGAGGGCAGCCCAGGTAGAGTGCATACCTTTACCTTGGTCCAGAAACAAAAAGTTCCCAGTGGGCAGCGAACCAACCCCAAGCATCTTAGCTACTAGACCCAGAGTGTGGGAAATGAGGTTGGGGAAGTAGCGTCCAGTTGCCAGGTTCTGTTTGCAGATGAAGGGACCGGTGGGCAAATGAAATGGCCTGCAGAGAGAATTCAAAGTCAAGACTGAAACATAAGGTTCAGTTCTCAAGCCTCCTTCCCTTTAGTGAATAGGCAAAACAGTTAAGAACACAGACCTGGAATCAGACAGGTAGGGCTGGCGTCCTGACTTTGCTGCAAGTTAGTTTCTCTGCCTTTATTTTTTTAATATCAATTTATTTATTTTATTTATTTAATTTTGGCTGCGTTGGGTCTTCGTTGCTGCGCGAGGCTTTCTCTAGTTGTGACGGGCTTGGGCTGCTCTTAGTTGTGGTGCGCGGGCTTCTCATTGTGGTGGCTTCTCTTGTGGAGCATGGGCTCTAGGTGTGTGGGCTTCAGTAGTTGTGGCACTCAGGCTCAGTAGTTGTGGCTTGCGGGCTCTAGAGCGCAGGCTCAGTAGTTGTAGCGCACGGGCTTAGTTGCTCCGCGGCATGTGGGGTCCTCCCGGACCAGGGCTCGAACCCGTGTCCCCTGCCTTGGCAGGCGGATTCTTAACCACTGCGCCTCCAGGGAAGCCCCGTTTCTCTACCTTTAAAATGAGAATTGTTTGAGGACTGTATACACGGATCTGGTGTGAGGGGGCCACAAGGAATAATAGCACCGGGACCTTGAGATTTATAGCAGCTGAGCCATAAGCACCCTTAGACCCTCGGTGATTGGGGGAGGGAGAAAGCAGTTACCACACCCAAGGGAGTCTGGTAGAGTCCCCTCCCTTGAGAGCAGCACTGGCCCTCAGCCCAGGGGTGTAACCAGCCTGAGCTCTGGATGGGAAGGCTCAGGGTAACACTCACCCTGCCCTGACTTCCTCATCTCCCCTGGGGCCCCCACTGGCCAACCCCCTACCAGATGCCAGAGAGTTCAGTCAACCCTCCGTACAGGTCAGCCTCCCAGGGACAGAGCAGAGCGGAGGGTGGCTCTGAAGGACACAGGGAAGGTGTTGGGGAAGCCCACCTCCGGGGGGAGTGAGGGGTTTTTTGTTTTCATTTTTTTGTATTTTTTTAATATATTTTATTTATTTATTTATTTATTTTGCGGTATGCAGGCCTCTCACTGCTGTGGCCTCTCCCGTTGCGGAGCACGGGCTCCGGACGCGCAGGCTCAGCGGCCACGGCTCACGGGCCCAGCCG
>NC_041224.1:24902842-24910038 GCF_002837175.3 Physeter macrocephalus | reverse complement strand
GGGCACGAACCTGCGTCCCCCGCATCGGCAGGCGGACTCTCAACCACTGCACCACCAGGGAAGCCCCAATTTTATTTATTTTTTATCCTTTTTTTTTGGCCGTACCACGCGGCATGCGGGATCTAGTTCCCCGACCAGGGATTGAACCCGTGCCCCCTGCAATGGAAATGTGGCGTCCCAACCAGGGAAGTGCCTGGGAGAGTGAGGTTTAAGTGAGATAATATAGCAAAGCACCTTGGTGGAGTTTCTGACCCAAAATAAGTGCTCAGTCGAAGCTACACTAGAATCTAGTAGTATGTTTGTGTAAGTGTGCCAAGGTAGATGAGACGGCAGACTAAGTAGCACAGGGAAGACGGGACGTGGAAGCATTCTCCCTAGATGGCCGTCCAGAGGCTGGGATGGGTGTGACGGATGAGCCCATGAAGGCGAGCTGCCGTATTGGGCGTGACCGCCTGTTGCTGGGTTGTCAAGTTTAGATGTTATTCTGAACCATGGGCTTTTAGGCCTACAACAATTGGGAGTGGCTTTATCGTCTTTGAGAACCCACAGTGAGATCATCTGTAGGTTATTTAAATGGTTTGATAATGTAAAATATGAACACAGAGATGAAATCTGCAAATGGGTGGATCCAGGACCACGGAAGTCAGCATTCTGTATATGGAGATAGAAACAACTCAAAGTCATTTCTCCTAATTGAACCCACCACACAAACCTGCTCACGAAATAGCCTGACCAGGGAACCCTGTGAATCTTCTAGATCTGAGGAAGATCTTACAACTTCTCCTTGCCCTTCTGTTCTGTTTCAGCCCTTATTTAAAAATTTTCTTTCTTAATTTTAACTTAGTGCCCAAACTCCATCCGTTTCTTTTCCTTCCATCCTCAGTACAGACACATAAACACGGTATTCTCTACTCCCCCTCCCCCCAGAAAAGAGGAGCTAAAACCAGAAGAAATCAGGATTACTTTAAGAAAATGGGCACAAGAAGATTAAATCTTTCTTGCAATTTTCTTGAAGATTTTTTTGCCTTGAAAAAGAGAGACAAACTGTAAAGTAAAACACAGTCCGTTGTTAATAAACAAAAACCTCACATATCTAAAATTTCGTTTTTTCCGAGATGAACTAACATTTCGCCCTGTCTGCTTTTCCTAATATGCATATTTCATTTAGCCCAAATCCTCATCATGGGAAACATTTCCATATCCATCTCTCAGCTCCAGGCTTTCCTGGGTAGTGAAATATGTGCTTCGTGGTTTCAGAAGCGCTGGCTCTTACTTCGCCAAAAGCAGCAAATCTTTAAAAATGAAAATTTCCAGGCACTTAGCCCCTAAATCAACCTTGTAGGGATAGATGATTCTGAATCTTATCAGCCCACAGAATGTCTCACAGCCTTTAAAAGTGTCATCGGCCGTTCCCCTATGCAGCACGACCAGTGATGCTGTGTAGAGCGGCAGGAGAGGCTGAAAATTTGTACTAAAAGCTGTGTTTCGAACCTTCATTAAATTTCTTACTTGCTGGCAGCCTAAATCCCTCGAAGGCCTGGAGTCTGTTGATTCCCGTTCACTTGTTCTCATTAAACTGGTCTCTAGGCTGTAGCTGTGCTTTGAACAAAGTTGGGCTGCATGGGAAGATTCAGGGCTCGTCTGGGGGCGGGACTCTCTCACCGCGGCTGCTGCCGCCCTGTGGGTTGTCTCGGGCCCGGAACCAAGTTCTGCGCCATCCAGCTTTGCGCTTGGCCTTCCAGAATCCAGCCTTGCCCTCTGCTCTGTCCGTCACTTATGGCCGCAGCCTCAATCTCACCCCTTCCCAATGTCCAGTCCCAACCAGAGGCTGCCCCTGCCTGCCCGCCGTGGGCCTCAATCGTGGACCAGCCAAACAAATTGGGGGAGGAAGCATAGACCCACAGCATCTTAAAGCCAGAAAGAATATTAGGAATTTTCTAGTCTGGCCTCTTCGTGTTTAGATGAGGACATTTTGGTCTTTAATGGTAAAGGTCACCTCAGAGCCTGTAGCAGACCTGGGAGTGAGAACCCACAGTTTCAGGGCACGAATTGTATTTGGGGTATTTAACAAAAATTCCTACTTCTATTATGACTGTCAGTACCTCTAGAACTAGAAGTTTCTTGCACCAACATCCTAGTATCCTCTTTTTTTTTTCTTTCTTAAATGTTTTTTGGCCGTGCCATGTGTCTTGCAGGATCTTAGCTCCCCAACCAGGGATCAAACCCAGGTCCTCGGCAATGAAAGCGCCGAATCCTAACCACTGGACCACCAGGGAATTCCCATATGATCTTTTAAAAATCAACTTTGAAACAGTTCAGTGGAAAAAGGGTCATGGTATTAAAATTTATGTCAACTTCTGCTTATTGCATATTAATGGGCAAAACTGTAACCTTCCAAATACCTGAACTGGGCATGGTAGGGTGATACTCTGCAGTTTGGGGCCACTTGTGGCAATTTGGTGACTCAAGTGTATAAAATTTCCTTTTCTTCCTCTGATGATTTATTAAATAAAATGAACCTGGAAAGGTCTTGAAATGTATACCAAACATATATTTTGTTTGTTTCACTAACCCATCATCTATTAGGGACCATGTCCCAGGCAGTAAGATCAGTAACGTTTGTACACAGGGGGCGCTGGTAGGTGTTCAGGGCGCGCAGGACCCTGGTGAATAACGTGCAAAGCGTTAAGATGTGTTTACCCTCAGTCGCCACCAGGGTTAACCCTTTTAGCTACCTGTGAAGTCACAATTTTACTTCTGTGCCGCGTGTGCCCAGAGAACGTGTGGGTCCTTTGCTGAGACTGTGTCTGTAGCGCGCACGGTGCAGGCTTCCTCCACTCCAGTGAAGACAGCTCTTCCTCCCAGGCAGGATGTCAAGCCACCCCCCTGGTGTTGGGTCCTCAGCCGGTTCAGATCCTCACAAGAGATCCTCTTGTCTTCCAGGCTCTGCGGCTACCCTCCTTTCTATGACGAAAATGACTCCAAGCTCTTTGAGCAGATTCTCAAGGCGGAATATGAGTTCGACTCCCCCTACTGGGATGACATCTCCGACTCCGGTAGGTCTCTCGGCTCCTGGTGGGCGGCTCCTGGGACCCCGACACCCAGCCCACCTGAGTCTCCAACAGTCCCCGGGGGCTCAGGACGGTCCTGAGGCTCCTGAGGATGCTACGCACTTAGACTTGACTTGAGAAGCGAGGAGAGGCTTGGGACACGTGCCCTGAGTCAGGCTGAGGGCTGGGGACTCACTCCTTCACCACGCCGGGCCATACCCTGATCTGGGTGCTCTGGAGTGAGACAGTATTAGCTCGAGTTTATCGAGCTTACTTACTGTGTGCTGTGCTCTCTAAACTCCGCACGTGCGCTAGTCCACCCAGTCCTCAGGACAGCCTATCAGGTGGGGATTACTATTAGCCCCATTTGACAGATGAGGAAACTGAGGCCCCGGAAGGTGAAATAACAGCTAGTAAGTGGCAGAGCTGGGGTTTGAACCGACGCCCTCACTCCAGAGCCCGAGTCTCAGCTACTGTGCCACACAAAGCATTCCCAGGGAAGTTCACCATTTCCTCCTCAGGGATAAAAATCAAACCCAAGGCCCACGTAAGCGGATGGAATGTCTCCAGCCTCAGTTTCCTCCCTGACAAGATGAGGATGGTAATAATACCACTCCCACCCTGGTGGGTAGTGTAAGGATCACATGAAATAATGAATGAGCTATTCGAATATCCCATTTTATTATTTGTGTTATTTCCTCCTAACTGGAAATGCCCTGCTGTCTTCCTCAGTCTTCCAAAACCGGGGACCGGACTATAGTTCTCCAGGGCTTGCAGGAAAGAGCCACGTGGGGAGTAGTTTACTTCTGAGTCAGGAAGGGCCCCAGCTGTCCCCCAGAAGTCCAGCCCTGTGGGCAGTGAGCTGCCAGACGCCACAAGGTGACAGATTTCCCGCCTGGCATGGGTCATCTTCTGGTTCTGGGTCCCAGCCTCTCATGTTCTCAGTGTCCTGCTCTGGGTCGTACCTGGTCCTGAGCCTCCAAGCAGCTTTGCTTCGCCACCAGGGCACATCTCCTGCACCGTAATTTCCTGCTCGCTGTGTGTAATCATCCGCGAGGGCTGCAGAGGGGGCTTCCGGAGGGCTGTGCATCCACAGTGGGTGCTCGGGCGGCTTTGCTGAATCGGTGAGCTCTTAATGTGAGGACGTCAACAAAACAGCTCCCTAAGGCAGCAGTGAGCTGAGTGAGAGGCACCTGGTGGCAAAGATATTTCACCTTTTCCCTGAAACAAAGGCGCCACTAGCTGCCGGCGGGAAGGGACTTCGAGCTGGGAAGGCAGGGTCCCAGGCCTGGCTGGGCTGCCTCCTCGTTCACTGGGTCACCACTCAGAAACCCAAACCTTGGCTTCCCTTTTCCCCAGATGCCGGTACCACCTGCCTTTTTGTCCCAGGTCCCGAGTGTCCATGGAAGGCTGGTCTCGTGTTTCCATGGTACCCTTGATACTCACAGAGGCACCCTGGTATCATATTGTCATATCTCAAGCCACGTACTGACTCCCCCTCTTGTGCCTTCCTTTTGAACAGCAAAAGACTTCATTCGGAACCTGATGGAGAAAGATCCAAATAAAAGATACACGTGCGAGCAGGCAGCTCGGCACCCGTGGTAAGAAGAATCACCCACTAGACAGGCCGGTCAGCTGGGGCTTCGTTGTGAAAGCCACGGGTGAAGCTTGCATGCCATCTGGCCGGTGGCTTTCATCCTTTCCCCAAACCAACCCTCGAGGACACAGTCTTCTGAAGGCACTAATGACAGATGCACAAAAGATAGCTGTAGCTTTTTCACTTCCTGTGAAGTATTTTAGGATCATTTTTAGTGAAGGTAGTTCCCAAAGGAGGCATTAAGAGTGGAGTTTTATTCCTTGAACTTATTACTCAGTCCATAAATGAATTGAGGTCACATGTTCTTTTCCTTTTAAGATGCTTTTCAAGTCAGTGTTTCTTCACCTCCAGAGGGATGAACTGATAGTTTACCACATCCTGGACTACATTTCCTGCGGTGCCCTGAGGCCACCTTGTTTTTGTGCCACTTCCTAGGGTTGAACCCAGTGACTTTATACTTCTCTGAGCCTGAATTTTCTCATCTTTAAAGTGAGACTAACAATACCTAGTTTACAGGATTGAAGTAAAGCAGGGACTGAGATCATATGCACACACAGAAAGGGTTTAGTGCATCTGGCACGTAGCACTCGCATCATTAAGCTCTTCCTATTAAAGCACCGCGAGCCTCCTTTTTGAAGCAAAGGCCAGGAGTAGTAAAATAGCCGATACAATGCGCAGACCCTTGACTTCAGGAGAAATCCCCGCCAACCAGTCCTCTAGAACACTGTTTCCTGTTGATTCTACCGTCTCCTGCAGCATTTTCTCCCAATGCTCATATGCTGATTAACCTTCCCAAGGGGACCTGCCCAAGGTCCTTTCCTGACGAGTTTCACAGTATTTTAATGTATAATAACAGCCGTCATTTATCATCTCTGATGTCCCAGGCCCTGTGCTAATCATATTAAAATATCACCGCATTTTTTCCTTTATGATAATCCTGTAAGGTAGATTTTTGTCTCCATTTCTGAGATAAGGAAATATATGTAGAAAGCTAAAGAAACTTAGCCAACAGGACACAACTAGCTAACAGCAAAGCCAGAAATGTTTCCGGGCAGAACTGGCAGATTCCAAAATGATGCTCTTTACCCCAAACTGATAGGAGAAGGAAGGAATTTTCTGAAAAGGAGGCAGTTTGGATTGTGTGTCAGCCTGATATTTTTTTAATAAGTCACTTTGGATGATAGGTCAAAGTATGTGACAGTGAAGATATGAAAGTTTTTCTTATTTTATAAACAGTTGGCTTTTACAGCTGTATGAGACTTTTTCCCCAGTTTTACAGGGAGATGTTGGCATGCAGCACCGTATAAGTTTAAGGTGTTAGAGCATAATAACTTGGCATCCGTATATGTTGCAAAATGATTACCACAATAAGTTTACTTAATATCCATTGCCTAATATGTTAGTTACAAAAAAAATTTTTTCCTTGTGGCGAGAACTTTCAGGATTTTCTCTTAACAACTTTCAAATACGGCATAAAGCAGTGTTAACCATTGTCACCCGGTTGTACATTACAACCCCAGTACTTATTTATCTTTCATGTAGGAGGCTTTTGAGGTTATCTTAGAGAGGAGGAAAATGACCTCAAAGGAAGGGAGGTGATTTGCTTCCTAGAACTTGTTCACTGATCCAGCCTCACTCTGTGGAAGGCAGGAAGGCCAGTTAAAACCTCATCTCTCCTTCACCAGACATTTTTGAAAAAAAAACAAGGAAGAGAAAGGTCAGTTTCACTGTCAGGGGCCTGGCAAAGGGGCAAGGGGGGCTCAGAATCGAGCAAGACTTCACGGAGATGCCAGCCTCACACTGTGAGAAGGCTGTCCCCGGGCTGTCCAGGGTAGGGCGGGGATTCCAGGCTAGGCCGGCCAGGGGGGCTTCAACTGTGCACCCTCCTCAGCGTTCATGGAGACCCCTCCCCTCCCCGGACTCCAGCCAGCCAAGCTGCAGTGACCACAGGAACTGGGATGGATCCCAGGAGTTTGGGAGACACACCAGGCATCACCAAGCCTGTTTTGAGCAAGTGACTAGAAAAGCATACAATCAGAGCCGTGCAGGTAGAACGGACCGTGTACAAAACGCAAAAACACCAAAAGGCGAGAAGAGTTTAATGATCTGTGTGTGGAGAAGAGGAGCCAGACAGGCCTGATGGAGCAGAATTGATATAAACGCCATGTCCTTTGTTAGCTTAGAGGCAAAAACTGGGAAGCGAGAGAGAGTCGGGAGACCCAGATGAAATGGTGCCTGTAGCTTTACGTGTGTGTGTGTGCGGATTCATAAGGGAAGTCTTCTGTCTCGGGCGTTGTTCAGTTCCTAGGACAGTCAGGGTGACATCCAAGGTCCCTTCCAATGCTAAGGTTCCATGCCTCCGGTTTTGTGGGTGAAGGATGCTGAAGCTGGGGGTGCTGAGCGTCCCACGTGATCCCTGTGAACTTCCTGGCCGTCGGGAGCCAGCCGCGTGATTGCAGTGCCTTTTTTTTTTTTTTTTTTTTTTTGCGGTACGCGGGCCTCTCACTGCTGTGGCCTCTCCCGTTACGGCGCACAGGCTCCGGGCGCGC
>NC_041224.1:24853844-24902712 GCF_002837175.3 Physeter macrocephalus | reverse complement strand
CTCCGCGGCATGTGGGATCCTCCCAGACCGGGGCGCGAACCCGGTTCCCCTGCATCGGCAGGCGGACGCGCAACCGCTGCGCCACCAGGGAAGCCGCGGTGCCTATTTTTTTGTTTAAGTTTTTTTCTCTCTTTCTTTCTTATTTTTTAACATCTTTATTGGAGTATAATTGCTTGACATTGTTGCGTTAGTTGCTACTGTAGAACAAAGTGAATCAGCTCTACGTATACGTGTATCCCCACGCAGTGCCTGTTTGAGGAAGGTCGTGAGCTGTCGTGAGCCGAGGTGGCGTTACCTCCAAGAAGAGTGTTTAACAGCGGCCTCTGGGCCACCGTCTGCCCCGCTTGGTTCTTACCCAGCGGCAGCGCACCCTGGCACTGTGGGAAGTGAGCAGGGAACATCCCTAGAATAACTGAAAGTTTGCATTTTCCTCCCCTCTCAGCCTTGCTCACCCACAGGGAAGGGAGTCTCCCTGATACCCCGCCACCCGGGCTCTTTGGTTTGGAGCGGGCTCTGCCCCTCGTCAGTGCTCAGCCCGAGAATTCCGTCCTTTCTACCACTTCTGCCCCCTGGTTTCCAAGAAAGAGCTGACCACCACGAGGTGGAACTGGCGCTCTTTTCTGAGGATGCAGCTGTTACCAACAGGGGGAGACACTCACGTGAGGCCTCCAGGAGGAGAGGCTGAATAACGACATTTGCTCCCCAGCCTCCTGGTGCCTTGGGTTTCGGGTGGATTTGCTCATTCACATATTTCTCTTCACTGATGTGCGTCTGGGGAAAGCAGGCAATTGACAGTTGTTGGAAATGGAAACCTGACTGGCCTTGGTTCGTTTCTGAGTATCCTCTGAGCTGTGTATTTTCAGCCCTGCTGGGAAAACTAGAGGAGTCTATTTAGCGGGGGGGTCTTGCTCTGAGCTGGGAATAGCAGACTGTACGGTATTCTAAACTTAGTCCCAGCCTGGCACAGACTTACCTTCCAGAGTCCACCAGCCATGGTTTTGGTTCCTAAAAGGAAAGGCTGGTGGTGGGAACATAGTTTTTATCCAGGGCTGGTTTCCTATCTGAATAAGCCCCAGGCTTGTGCCTCTCATGTCCTAAATCGGTTGAACACGGCAGTCTGTGTCCAGGGCCCTCGGAGTCTGGGACTTGACGGGCTCTGCCAGCCACCTGCCAGCCAGAAAGCATGGTCAGTGTCCCCGGCATCTGTCTGCCCCTTAACATTTCCGAGATCCAAGAAATTACTTCTGAGGCATCAGGCATCAGCTCAGAATTGAATAGTTTGGTGCTAAAGGAAAGGGAAGATGGATGGCTTCAAGCCCAGAAAAGACTGAGCAAAATGCAACTTCCTGTGAGGTTCGGGGAGGCCAAGAGGTCAAATGTAGAGCGAGGGTGGTGTTGAGGTTGAGAAGGGATGTGAGGGAGAAGAACGGGCTGGAGGGACCCCCAGCTCATCAACGAGACTGGCGACTGTAAGCCCAGAGAGAAGAGAGGAGGTGTAAGAACGGAGGGGGGGAGGGAGGGGGAGTAGAACGTGGCAGAGCTTAGGTCAGCCGGGATGGAGCCAGAAGGCAGCAGTGGGCCCCGGGTGTGAGCTGGTCCATGGACCAGAGATCCTGGGGATGCCAGAGAGGGGCTCGGGGGAGGAAGCTGGGAGGGAGACCCTGGGTAGGGGTCTGGCGCTCAGACCAGGTGGGGGACACGCCTGAGACCTCAGAGGTGAGACACGGCGGGTAGGAAGCTGGGGGAGGGGGAGAAGGAGGGGAGCTGAATTCAGGTTGTGTTGTCCTTGTGGACTCTGATGTTGCAGGAATGGGGGTGAAAAGGGGAAGAAGGCGGAGCCTGGCAGAGTGGCCCACCATGAAGGTGCTGACCCATCCTGGAGGGGGTGCAGGGTACGGAGGTGGGACCGGGTTTGGAGTGCAGTGGTGCTGGGTCATGGACGTTCAGACAAGAGCTGTGGGGTGAAATAAGCAGCCTGGAGGGGCAGTGACATGCCACCCTCTCAGCAAACCTGTGGGAGGGGACAGGACATGGCTTCCCCAGGAAAGCAGCTTGGGACCCAGTGTCAGACGCCCGCCCCCACCCCACCCCAAGAAACCCTCTTGAAGAAACATCTTTGCCTCCATTTCAGGATCGCCGGTGACACAGCCCTCAGCAAAAACATCCACGAGTCGGTCAGCGCCCAGATCCGGAAGAACTTCGCCAAAAGCAAGTGGAGAGTGAGTCCTGTGTTTCCTACATTCCCAGTGAACTTAACCACTCAAACGAAACTGGCCCTACAGTTGAAGCATTTTTTATTTCGAAGTGTGACTGTCCCCCAAGTTTGATGAGAATCCCCAAATGTGTGCTAATTTTAACCGATAAGGATTAAGACTTGACGAGAGCATCGTGGTGTGAGAGGGATAAAGTGTATGATTTAATACCTCCCCTCTGTGATCCAAAAATAGCAATATTACCAGCTTTTGCTGTTTCTTAAGAACATAATCCGTGTTGTCTTCCTTCACTTTGCTGGAACTTCGAAGGGTTGACTTTTTTTTTTTATTATTATTATGTTTTTTTTGCGGTGCGCGGGCCTCTCACTGCTGCGGCCTCTCCCGCTGCGGAGCACAGGCTCCGGACGCGCAGGCTCAGCGGCCATGGCTCACGGGCCCAGCAGCCGCTCCGCGGCATGTGGGATCCTCCCGGACCGGGGCACGAACCCGCGTCCCCTGCATCGGCAGGCGGGCTCTCAACCACTGCGCCACCAGGGAAGCCCAACTATTGTTAAAGTGACATAAAAAGGGGGAAAACAAAACAGGAAATCTCAGTTGAACTCATCAGTACATTCTGGTAAAAATGTGATGGATTTAAACCATTACCCTATGTTCTCAGAGCATGGGTAATTAAGAGCTGGCTGTTTTTGCACGAGAGGCAACAACTAGAGACTACACAGACAGTAATTCCACTGACCTACTTTATTCACAGGAAATGCTATTATTTAGGACAAAAACACCAATAATCAGAAAATTAAAACTCTTAAAATATATTTTAAGGTACTCTATTATTATAATACACCTATTGTTCTAGAAGTCATTCTCTTAAATTATGGAGAGAATTGGCTTACGTTTACTCTATATTCTACAGTATTATGTCAGAAGAAAAATACTCTTCATCTCCAAAATATATTTTCTTGGGGGGAGAGGGTCAAATGATGAATGTACTTTTGGAAGAAGAGGCAACATCTGTTTCCTTTCTAGGGTATCATGAGACCGTTTCCAGAAGTTTGAACTGCTTAGGGTAACAGGATAAATGATAGGAGACAGTCTCGGTCTTTTCTAATTAGCTGGAATATTTTGTCTGCTTTTCCCCTTTCTTAAATTTCAGCAAGCGTTTAATGCCACGGCCGTCGTGAGACATATGAGAAAACTACATCTTGGCAGCAGCCTGGACAGTTCAAATGCAAGTGTTTCGAGCAGCCTCAGTCTGGCCAGCCAAAAAGATTGTGCGTATGTAGCAAAAACAGAACTTTCCAACTGGCGTTTGAGACAAATCTGGTAGGGAGAGAGGGGGACTCTCGTTTGCTGAGTAGCTACTGTTTGTCTGGGTCTGTTAATACTTGATCTTATTTAATACTCGCAACAATCCTAGTCACTATTTTTAAAATATTTTTTCAAATTTAGATATTTCATATTTCTACAACCGTAGCTACTGTTGTTTCCATTTATAAGAAATCTGAGGCTCAAGTCCCACACAGCCACGTGTGTGTGGACAAAAGCCCAACACTTTCTGATCCATCTCCTTATGTTCTGATTTGCTTCTCATCACCCTTAGGGACTGAGGAAGGGATGGCAGAGACTCATATGACAGTCTGATCTCATTGACTTTTAAAATGTATTTTCTTTTTTTTTTTTTTTTTCTGATAATCACTTGAGCTAATTTATACGAAGTGCGTTGGCTTTGGGATCAAAGTAATAGTACTAATGTTTCGTTGTCCTTCATCTGTGTGTGGGATAGTACATCACAGGGCACACACACCCTCCTTATTGTTCTCTCCCACTCCCCCACTCTGTATATTTCTCTTAATCTCATACTAGGCCTTTCCATGGGCTCCTCTGCACTGCAGAGAAGTTGCCTTGATCGTCCCTGTAGGCCTTCATTTCCATAATCATTGAGACCCTTCAGTTTGGTCTCACTCTGAGCGGCACACTCCTTCCTGTTTGCCTCAAGAAAGGTTCCCTTCCTCTTTAAATAGCCCTCCCACCTCATTCCGGAATGTCCAGTCCTTAAGTTTTCCCGGGAAATCTCCATGAGCATCCCCTGACACAACTGCACGCTGCTTTAGGCCCACATTTACATCTCAGGGCAAATCCTTTCCACCCTCTGGTCAAAGGATACCCCACAATCTATCGTTTACTGGAAGATTCAGACAGTGGCTCTGACAGCAAAGCCCTCTTAGTGATTTACTTTATGGCTATCCCGATGTTCGAGCCCACAGAGTTCGCGGTGACGGGGGTGAGGGGTGTACTGCTGCAGCTAGGAAGACCATCCCACGCGAGAACATTCTGATGCCAACACATTTGCTTGGGGAGCACTGGAGGTGCGGCCCGGGAGGAATTTTTCTAGGCCAGGGGGCTGCCGAGTTCACACGGGACTCAATCAGCAGCCCCGTTTCAGTGTGCCCTATGTCACAAACGCTTCTTAGCCAAGAGTCCAGACCACACACCAAGCTGGGGTCAGAAGGGGGTATCACATTCTTTATTCATTCTTAAAATCCCTGCTTCTCAGTGCCGTTGTAAGAAATAAACAGTTCTTATAAGGACGGTGTATATTCAATACCTAGCCCAATGCCTAGTATGTAGTACGTGCTCAGTAAATGGAACCTATCATACCGTGGTGGCTGAACCATGTTGTATCCAAATACAAAGCAGTTATCATTATTATAATGAAACAAGGAGGGAAGACCTGGGTCTAAGGAGAATTTGGATCCATTGCAAATGTTTTCCTGTGGACAGGGAAAAATTTGGAGTCAAGTGCATAAAAGTTTGTCCCCCGCCACAAACCGTTGCAGTGGGAAGAGAGAGTGAGTAGATCCTTCTGAAGCTTTGAACTTCTTGTGTCCGCTGTCCCCCTGCAGGTCTGGCACCCTCCACGCTCTGTAGTTTCATGTCCTCTTCGTCAGGGGTCTCAGGAGTGGGAGCGGATCGGAGACCGAGGCCCACCACCGTGACGACAGTGCACTCTGGAAGCAAGTGACCGGCCCTACAGGTGGGGCCCAGGGGGTGAGGCCAGGGAAGGGGGCCCCCAGGGGCCCCCAGCACCACCAGCCCCTCCAGAGCGATCCCACCTTGCACGGTGCGCCTCCCTGCACAGGACTGGAAGACAGAAGTTTTTTACGGCCATATTTTATACTGCAGTTCTGAAGTGTTCGTTTCTCACAAACTGTACTAACTCGAGGGAGCTGATTTAATAGGATCTGGTGCTGTACATACGAGTCTCGCAAAGCCCTAACAGAATGGACTTTCTCAGCTCCTCTCCCTAAGCCCTGTCGTTTCCGATCTTCTCAGTAGAGGTAACCGTCTATGTTGTATTTTTTCATTCATAACAAAAAAAGGTTTCAACTGGATTATTTAAGTATCGGTAAATATTGTGCATTAGGGTTTTTTTTTTTCCTGTTAAGAAATATGTCCTTTTGAGCTATACTTCTTACTTCCGTGCCCTGTACCTTTTGCTTGTCAGTAGTAGAATTTTATGTTAACCTTTAAGAGATTTTTTTTTTCTTCCGAAGGGAATCTAAAAGTACTTTTTAAAATTCTAATAAGAGGATCGATCAAGAATCTGTCTCCGAGGTGAGGAGTGCACTTTACTTCAGTTCCTTCTCCTTCTCTCCCCTTCTTCCTCGGAGGAGCAGTTTTCTGAGAAGACAGCTCAGCCCTTCTGCAGCCTGTCTTCTCCCCAGGGGTGTGGGTACCGTGGGAGGGGACCTGCAGAAAACCTTGCCTGGCAGCTCCTCCAGCAAAGCCCCCTCCAGCTGGAGACCCTGGGGCCTCTTGCCGTCAGCGGTCAGAAATGAAGAAGCCTGCTCTCCCAAGACGAAAGGCTAGACTTGCTGTGAAGGAGATGACCCCCGCTCCCCCAGCAAAGATTTAAGAGCCTCCCTGGCTGAAGGAGCATGATGCCATTTTGTTTGGAGTGAATTTCCCACACAGCTCTCGTTTCTCACGAGGGGAGTGACGGCATCGAAGCCCTGCTCTCAGCTATGCAGTTTTAAAATTAATCTCTCTGTTTTTTAAAAATGCATTTCTAATCTTACAACTGAAAATGGCCTCCAGCTTACACCAGTTGTTTCTGCAAATGTTTACGCTGTTCTTAGAGGCCGATCCAGAAGGGAGGAGAGGGAAATGGCCTTGGAAAAGACTCCATTTATCTGGGGTGGTTAAGGAGAGCAGGACAGTGGCCACTGCAGTGACGGCCAGAGACCCGGCAAGCAGGACAGTGGCCACTGCAGTGACGGCCAGAGACCACCCCAGCCAGCGCTCAATGCCATCCTTCTGACCAAGGGAATCCCCAAACCAAAGACCTGTGATGGTGGGGTCACCAAAGGTCCCAGTTTGCCCAGGACTGAAGGATTTCCTGGGATGTAGGACTTTCAAACCAGCAGCGTCCGGGGACCACTGGGCCACATTGTCCACCCACATGGTGGATCGGTGTGCAGGATAGAGTGAGCACAGCATGAAACCCAGGGAAAAGCGCTTCTCCAGGAGGCTTCAAGGATGCTGTCTTGAAGAGGCGAGCAGGTGGCTCCAAATGCCCACTTTGCAGAAGCCCCCCCTCGGCCCTTGTGCCCACGTGATACCTTGAGTCTGCATCGCACAGTCAGCCTCGAGCCCGCAGTGGGTCCCTGTTCATCTGCCTGATGGTCCAGTGACCTTCCTGGCTGTTGTCCTCATGCCCTTCTCCCACAGTTGACCAGACGCAGTGGATCCTGTAGGCCATGCCTTCTTTGTCACTTCTGCACCTTGGCCTAGGTACAGGCCGAATGTTCAGTGATGCCCCCCGTCACATACACAGTGTTATGAGGCTCAGCGCTCCATTCTGCTTCCTTTAGGAGGGCAGTGCAGGTGTGCCGGAGAGCAGCCAGAAAGACAGGCATCTGGTCTACCCCGTGTCCACCGTGTCATAGGCACTCAGCCCCTTGACAGGATTCCTGCTTGGTGTCTGCCACACCAGCATCCAGAGTGAAAATCAAGCTATTACTCTTCAAAATTTGTAAAGAGCCCGGAAATGTCTATAAAACAACAGTAGACCTGGTTAAGAAGCAAGTGGTGCCTGAGTTGGAGGACAGTAGCAAGTATATTATAAACAATAACAGAAAACTGAGGCATCTCTCCCAGGGGTTTATTAGAATGTTCCTTACCAACAAGCGTAATGGAAGATTCAAGTTTCGACAGTGTAAGAAAACAAGGAACTAGGGACTTCCCTGGCCGTCCAGTGGTAAAGACTCTGTGCTTCCAATGCAGGGGGCATGGGTTCGATCCCTGGTCGGGGAACTAAGATCCCACATGCCTCTTGGCACGGCCGAAAAAAAACAAAAACAAAAAACAAAAAAAGAAAACAAGGAACTAGATATTTTGGGGGAGGGGTGATAATTTGCCTGACTTTGATACTTAGAACGTGTGCCTGAATAGTTATCAGCTCCTTGTACTGTGTGCTACATGCAGTCATTTGCACTTGGAAAGCAACATCTGAAGCCAAATTTATTGATGATAAATTATTTTCTGGAGCTGATGTGTGGGGTGCATGTTCTATGCAATTAGTTTGAAAGTACGTCTTAACCTGGAAAGTGCAGAAGAGCTGAGAGATGGGCCGGACCCCCTCTTTGCAGTTGGGGGTCTGCTCTTGGCCATGGTTGGCCTGTAACACGTCAGGAGATGGTGACTGTTTCAGCCCAAAAGTAGACTCTGTTGAACTTGACATCAAGTGAGTCTCTACTGTCTGGATGCGTGTATTCCCATTGTTTTAGGAGGAGGAGAAAATACTGATAACTCCCATGTAGAACTTCTGCTCTGTTGAGAGAGTCTTAGGGGTAAAAGACTGGAGGTTCTCTTTCAACCGTATTTAGTATTATTTACACTTTATGACAACATGGGAAGAGAGCTCAGAATGTGCCTTTTGGTAACGCCTGCCAAGTGGAGTGGCAAAGTCCTAGGACCCTCACTGATGTCAAATTCCACCAACGAAGCTGAGCATTTTATACGGGGCCCCCAGCTTACACACCCCCTGGAGGCCAGTGTGTGCAGCTGAGGCTAATGGTGGACCATGGACTTCATCACAGTCTGCCTTCCAACCTCCCCGCCCCCCCAGTTTGGTCTCTTCACCTCCTCAGAGCAAGTGGATTGTTTCTGTCATTTGAAAGAGTGTCCTCAAATGGTCTTGCCCTCAGCTGCCTCTCTGTCCCCCTTCGCTTCCCTGATCTTCACCTCATCCGTGAGGCCATCAGGGAGGCTAGCATTTGTCTGAAATAGAGAGCGTGCACCCGCATGTGGCCCCAACAGACCTTCGAGAAGGTCCCAGCTCTCCAGCCAGCTCTTAGCATAGCGTCCAGGGAACTGAGCAGTCAGGCTTGGGGTTAACCAGGCAAGTCTCTGGCACGTAGGGAGCATGAGCCGGTGAAGAAAGGCATTTGGCATTTGACCCCCAGACTCAGTTTACCTGCCCGTCACTCACCTCATCCTGTTCATTTGTCTCCCTTGGTGTCCAGCAGATCCTGGGTGAATTGTGATCAGGAGAGGGGGACCTCCCCCCTTTAGAACAAAGGCCAAAAACACCAGGGACAAAGGGAGGGAACCCAAGTGACCCCTCCTGAAAAGGGGGATTGACCCTCTCTCTGGAGGAGTGACAGCTTAATCTGATGAACGCCCTGGGGTGAGCAATTTTTAAACAGAAAGAAAGGACCATATCCCAGTGGAGATAACTCTGTATTTTAAGGCTTTGGCCACCGTGGCCCCCTGGCCCACCCAGAGCCTGGGCTGGTGTTGATTCTTCACCCTGGAGAAGCCACCCTGGAACCATCGCTCCAGGGCTGAGGGCAGGAGAAGGAGGGTATGGCCTCTGTGCTTTGCCTGCAACACTCATGACTTCTCGACTTCATATGATTTCCACAAGCTCACTGCTGGGTTTCCTCTGGATGTGAGAAGGAACAGCAGAGTACAGCAAAGGGCAGCTCCTCCCATTTCCATAAGCAGAAATAAGATGTACTCTTTCCCAGGGTTGCACAGTCGCTTCTGGCAAAAGGAATGAAAGTCCTCCGATTCAACCGATGCACGAAACCTTTGCATGTTCTTCTGAAACAATACTGCTTCCCATTCTGTCCACTCACACTCTGCAGAGTTGGCCTTTTCCTTAAACACATTCCAGACCAAACACTGTTCAGTTTGTTTAAAGAAAAATGTTTATACCTGTATGTAATCCACAACTCTTTGCGGGGGGCAGGGGGCTGGTCGTAGGTTGGGGCTTCAGGTGTACCTGACATGGGCCAAAGAGTGTTCCAATCCTTTGGTTTTCAGAATTGAAAATGTTGTGATAGGAAAGGTGAATTGGGGCAGATTTCTAAAAGGGGGACTTAATTCACAGAGATGCCAAGAAAACTAGTCTGCAGATGAGATAGCTTGGAAACCTCTACACTGGACAGCAGGCAGGGAGGAGAAAGAGGAAGATAGAGGCCCAAGCCCCCTTCAGCCCCAGCCTTCGTTGTGGTCCCAGTGCATCGTGATCTGCACCCTGGGCATGGGCACAGGAGCCCAGCCCCACGGCGAAGTGGGCCCTGCATGCTGGCCACGGCCTGGCCCGCCTCCTGCTCTGCGCCGAATCAGACAGCAAGGAACATCAGCCCTTCCCGCCTTCCCTGCCACCTGCAGCAGGAGTAGCTGGGCTTGTGACTCCGGGGGCCTCTGCTTCTGCAAATCCAAAGGCTGTGCATTTGGCAGCCAACCCCACAGCATGTGGCTGCCAGGTCTGGTTTCGTGGACAAAGTGTGGAATGGCTTCTCAGTGTCTGAATCTCTCTACACCAAAGGAACTAACTACTGCATTTCCCCCTTTGTACCAATGCCGCTTCTGCATTCGCCACATCCATTTTTAATCTTTTGGTCTCCAGAAAACTTCTCATACGATGATTATGTCTTCTGATGATTTACCAACTTATTTTACTTCAAGGTGATTTTATTTTCTTATGGACAGGAAAAAAGAAAATGAAAGGAGTGTTTGAGGCTTTAGTCATAGAGATAAGATATGACCAGGGACTCAAAAGCCCCAAACACTAGATAAATTACTTCTCAAAGGAAAACCTTAATCTGGACAGACTGAGGTTCCTGGGCCCTCATGGTAGCCTTGCACTTGAGGGAGGAGGAGCGCTGGGGCAGGACTGGCAGCAGTTTGGGCATTTTACAAAAACGAAAACATCTTGACAGCGACAAAAATGCTGCAAGCTTGCAGCAGCATCTTTGTTTTGCGAGACAGGCGGCATGTTTCAGAGGACATTTCTCTTAGCCCCACGATCAGGTTGGAAGACGTGAAAGGTACATTCTGTCCAGCATACAATTTGGAACAATTTCTAAATTGGCTCTGGTCACCACACATAATGTCATAGTCCTTCTTGCAGCTCTCCCCACAGTGAGCACGTTTTCCAAAAGCTTATGACGTCGAACCCAGGAATGTCCCTGTGTCTGTTATTACCAGGCTTGCAATTGGTTTGATCTTTCCATAAAACCATGCTTGTCCAAAAGAAGGGAAACTGTGCATTTATTCCATGCATGTAATAAACTCTGCAAGAAATTTACCCCACATAGGTTTGCGGCACTGCAAAATTGTTAACGGGCCTGTGTAGCAAATGATTCTCTGCCTTGACAATCATGTACACATATCAAGATTTCTATCATAATGACAACGAGATTGATGACTTCTTGTTTTCCTCCAATAAAGACAATTAATCACCTTCAGATGTATGTGGTTTGTTTCCTCCATAAGAAGCAGGACTGGGGTGTTTCAACAGCTCTCTCTTTCCTCCTCTCTCTGAAGTTTGGATTTGAAGGAAGGAGTTTGAATTGAGCCCCTGGGAACTCATAAAGTCCCCTAAATACTTTATCACCAGCCCGATGGGCAGGGATGCCAGGGTTGGGGGCAGGGCATGCACATCGTGGCATTGAGGTTTGTGGTGGGCGCTCAGGCTTCCCCCCTTTTCCTTGCCACTGCAGAAGGTGGCTAGAGGCAGGCCCAGAAACCCAGATCATGTTAACTAGATATTCTTGAGTGGTTTGGAGGAAAAGCCAACACTGATTTCCAGGAAAACGTCTCTGAGTAGCACTTGCCCACACACGTCCACCCTCAGCACCGCCTTGGAATTCTCGATGCCCAAAGGAAGATTCTTTGCTGATCACGTTACCAAAAGTGGGGTCCAGGTGCTCATCACTCAAAAGCCAATAAAGAGGCAAGGTTGGTGGCAAGGACAGTTTGCTTGGTTTTGGATGCTGGCACCCGGGTTGCCGGGGGAGGGGACGCCTGTCCAAAGCCCGACTCCCACGCCTCCCCGCCCTGGACAATAGGGGGGCAAGAGCTTTTATAGGTGGAGGGAGGGGGCTACGTGTAGAAGCAGCACAGTCAGCTCTGACTGTCATCTTGAAATTGGTCATCGATGGTCTGACCGGTGTCATCTTGATTGTTTTAAGTACAGTTAGTCTTCAGTTCCAAGGTCAGTTTGTTCCCATTTCTTTTTCTTTTTTTTTTCTTTTTTTTTTTTTGCGGTACGCGGACCTCTCACTGCTGTGGCCTCTCCCGCTGCGGAGCACAGGCTCTGGACGCGCTGGCTCAGCGGCCATGGCTCACGGGCCCAGCCGCTCCGCGGCATGTGGGATATTCCCGGACCGGGGCACGAACCCGCGCTCCGCGGCATGTGGGATCTTCCCGGACCGGGGCACGAACTCGTGTCCCCTGCATCGGTAGGCGGACTCTCAACCACTGCGCCACCAGGGAAGCCCCTGTTCCCATTTCTTGAGGCCAGTTCTCAGAACTGTGGCAGCTTATGTCATGGCTACAGTCTGGTCATCATGTAGTTAACTTCTTCCACCTGGTGGGGTTTTCAGTATCTACGAGACAGCTCACAGGCTATGGCTCAGAATATAGCCCTTGAGGAGGAACCAAAGGTCCTTGACTTTGCTTAATGACTAAACTATTATTATTTGGTCTCCTTTGATTGTTTTCCTTTGTTTCTGCATTTTCTCACTTCTCTGATTAAACTTATTTTTTGGCTAAAGTTTTTCCACAAACAAAATGCAGGCAGAGGACGTGGGGGACACGACCATAGGGTCCTGTCCGTTTCAATCAGAAGAGTGAATAGTGTCTTTTTTTTTTTTTGGTTGGGGGTTGCCTACAGCTCATAGCTCATCAAATATATTGTGGGGATTGGATCTGATCACCAGACAATTCCTCCAATCCAAATAGTAAGTTGTTGTGTAGAGGGGAAAAAATGAATTGGATGTGGGTTGTAGAAATGTAGAATTAACGCTACCCCACACAGCCAATATCAAGTGAAAACAGCATGGGCCTTAGTGGAAATACGTGAGCCCCAAAGAAATACCTGATACCTGATGACTAGTCCTTTTTTAGCTGACATGGCTTCCCTCAACCCAGACCCTAGTTGGGAAGTATATCATAACAATGGGATCATTCAGTGGGTGCATAGGTGACACTGTCAATGCAGACTTTACGGAACAAAAGAACTTTAGTAAGCTAACCACTTCTGAAAACTATTTGTGAGGATTCATTAAAGAGAGGTCTCCCCCACTGTGACCGAAAATGTAGCCAAAGCAAATGCACAGAAGTGTAAAACTGCTCCTAATAGAAAGCTGGGATTTATCAGGGCCTTAGAGTTGAAATGTTAAGGTCAAACTTAAACTTTTGACTGAGCTCCAGTCACAGTGACCAGTCCAGCACCTCTATCCTTCAGACATTCACCGAACCTCCCTGGGGCTCAAACAATGTTCAACAGGCATTGAAATTCACCCCACATTTCTTATATTTTTCAGAAAAATTTTGGTCTGACACATTCTCTTGGGATTATCTATCCTTGGCCGTAACACATTCAGGGAGCCAAGAATTAAACAAAAGCCTTTCTGCATATAGATACAGAACTGTCCATCCAGAAAAGAACCATAGCCTTATTATTATCAGCAACGATAACTACTGCTACTAATCATGTCATGGATTAGCCGTTTGCTGTGTTCTAGGTACTGTGCTAAGTGAATTCCATTCAATGTTTCATTTAACTATTAGCTCAACAAGGAAGGTGCCCTTATTGACTAAATGGGTTCAGAAAGATTCAGTGATTTACCCACTGGCAGCAGAGTTTCAAACTCAGCTGGACCAACACCAAAGGTCATCCCGCTGTATTGCCTCTCGTAATTTTATGTAGTTTGGAATTTTATGAATTCCAAACTACACAATCTGGACTTCATTTACTTAGTAAGTAACTGGGTGCCACTTATAATTACTGAGTTGAATGACACAATCGAATCAGTTAACATTTTGGGACATCACTATTCCTAGGCTCCATTCTACATCTCCAAGAGAAATTTCTCTTAGCAGCTCAGCCTAGCCTTACACATAGTTCAGTAAATGAGGAGTGGCAGAGAGAACCCAGACATTACTGTGTTATCAGCCCATGTGTTTTCTGCTGTTCTGTTGTTCCATGTCTCAGGAGAAATGTCACAGAAGCTGGATTTGATCTAGAATCAGAGATGCAGACAGTAGGTAGTCATAACACTGCCAGGTTTTTGTTTTGTGTTTTGTTTTCAGTTAGTCTCTGCTCTTGCTCTGATTAATATCTCTGGAAAGTTCTGTTCACACGCACAGAGTTTCATCCCTGACATGCAGGCTTCCTTGTCATCTGCTCTTCTCCAGATCGCCTTCAAAATCGCTGATTTATTTTCAAGACAGTGTCTCAGATCTCTGGTTCTCTTCCAGCCTCTCCTGGGAGGAACTGTGTTTATCATGAGCTCATCTTCCTAATATGTTTCCACCAGCAAGCACAGACTCTGTCCAGAAAGACTTAGTGGGCCAGAAAAACGCAGTTCTTGGTCAACTTATGAACCCTTTTTCTCTTTCCTACATCTCAGGCCACTTCTTCCCCCTCCCTATGACATTGTTTTAGCTTCAACATGATGTTTGTCTTGAGGGCATCAGGATTCATTTCTGTGGGCCTTGCTGAGTCAGGCTGTTTTATATCAGCTCACGGAGAAAAACACACGGGATGCTGAGCCGCCAGCCAACCTGGCTGTAATCATGCAGAAGAGCATCCTGACCGACCCCTCTAATGAGGGCCAGCCGTTCCCCAGCAAGAACGTGGAAAACAGCTGACTTTTGTACCCACCTAGCACAAGGTGCTTGTCACAGGGCACCCCCGGGGGGAGGAGAGAAAGCTTACTCCGGGGTGAGTCTTTGAAACAAATTGTCTCGTATCTGGATGGTAATCCCTACAGTGAAGGAAGGTCTCAAGGGCACCGCGAGAGGGGAGGACTTGGCATCACCTCTGGCTCAGGTGAGTCAGACTGCCCTAAAGGGGAGCCCGCCCCTCAGCTGTGCTCCCTGCAAACAGTCCCCAGGCTGCTACCGCTCCAACAGCTGCATCCCAGGGCTTCTCACTCCTTCTCCCGGGGATCTTGCTAAAATGCAGATTCTGAGCCAGCAGGTCCGTGGTGAGGCCAGGGCTGCTGTGTTTCTAACAAGCTCCCAGGTGGTGCCACTGCGGCGGATCCCTGGACAGGGACTCCAAGCAGCTTCTGCCACTGGTTGTCACGCCTGCCTGCACGTTCGAATCACCTTGGGAACATTCCAGAAATACTGATGTCTAGGCCAACTGCACCAGGATCGCTGGTGAAAAGGTGCCCTCATGGACTGAAGGCTTTCTTCCTGGCCATCCATGGGGGCCTCTAGTTCTAGGACTGCTGACCAGTGAGTGATGCTAGAAGGAGAGACAGGCAGTGAGAGAACACAAAAGTACCCAGCGTGGAAACCACAATCTGTTTATAACCTAATCTTGGAAATGGTGCCCCACTGCTTCTGCCATATTCTATTCATTGGAAGTGAGGATTACCCATGGCCTTGACTACCAGGACGTGGGGACCACAGGGGGCACCCCTCAGCATTGTCCCTCTGTCAGCACACTCGGGACCACTCAGCCACCCTTGCTGACCGGAGAGAGAGGGTGAGGCTGGGCTGTGATTCATGACCCAAGCCCACATGCTGAGGGAGAGGCAGTGTGCGGACAGAGCCCCTGGACGCTGGAAAAGAACCAAGATGTTCTCGAAACGACATGCGTCCAAGTAATGTCTTTAAAATCTTTTATTTGCTGTAAGAATGTAGCACAAAATACCAAAGCATTAGCCAACTGCCCTGGGAAAGCTGCAAGCTTCAAGACACAGCATTTCCTGTGTCCTGAGAAGACGTTTTTAACTCTTCAGAGAAAAAAGTAAGCTTTGGCCAAATGCCTCAAATCCACAGGTGCACCCCATCTACCAGTCGGTGTCAATGTGGTCCTTCTTAAAGAGCTCAGGAGTTCTGATGCTCCATGCCCACAGCGGCTGGTCCTCATGGCCGAGGTTAAACCTGGGCACAGAGACTGGCTGGAAAGGGCTCTTTCTCTGGACCAGTTCAAGTGGCTCCGCTTCACCTGAAGATGAGCAGGAACGTGCTCTGGGGCAAAATCCACCAGCGGCCCCTTCACTCTAACGCCAACGCGCATGTGCAGAGGGGTTCGCAGTGACTGAGGCACTTGACGGTGAATTACCATTCAGTCCTCACAACAGCCTGTGGGGTGAGTGGGAATGGTCCTGATCTCTGCCTCGTACACGAGAAAACTGAGACTTAGAGGGAGGACGTGAGTTGTGTAAGGGGCACAGTTGGGCCTGAGGGGTCTCCTGGGCTGGCAGGCAATATAACACAGCTCACGACCAGGTCAAAGTGTAAGAGAAGGAGGCCGACTGGGATGTTTCTTGGGTCCTTCCTGACCTAGTCTCCAGGCTGGACTCCCAGCTCACCTCTGTGGCCACCGACAAGCCCAGCGTGGTCAGGGCTGAAAACTCAGTCCTCTCACTTGTCCTGTCCCGCCCTCTCGGTTGAGGCCTTTTTCACTCAAGAAAAATTTCCCGAGCGCCTCCTACGTGCCAGGCACGTCCTAGCACTGAGGATACAGCCGTGAGTGACACACCGCAGACCTCTGCCCTCCTCAAGGTTCCATCCCCCCCTCTCATTTCTCCTCAGCCGCTCGGTGTGTGTCGGAGCTGGAGGCATGGTCAGAAGAGCTGGAGCTGTGAGTCCATCATCCAGTGTTGAAGAAGCAGCAGGTAAGCTTTCTGCTCTCCAGGGCAGGGCTGTGCAGAGGGCCCTTTCCCAGTGGGAGCCCCCCACGGTCCTCTCACGATGGACCCCACACAGGTGTGCTGAGCCACGTGCCCGGGAGATGGCTGTTAAAACACTGACTGAGATCACCGAACACCAGACATTATCCGGCCGTGTCTCATCAGAAGGCAACAATTCTCCATGTTCCTCCTGGCATCCCCCCATCCCACATCAACCCTGAGGGGATATTATAGAGTCCGAGAGCCCAGGTGGAATCCAAAGACTTGGTCATGGACCTGGATGTGCCTCTAACGACCTGTGTAATCTTGGGTGAATCATTCTGACCTTTGCCTTCTGTCTTCACTTACACCATGATGGGTACCCAGGGTAGCTTCCAGCTCTAGAACCCTCTGACACCCAGACATCACTGAATTCCCAGGTTACAGTTGTGCTGGGGGCCAACGCCTCTCTTTGGGTTTTGCTCTTTGCCTAGAAAAGGGTGTTGCCATGTCCAGCTTACCCTGTTTGCTTCCTGAGAAACATGGGAAAGAGTCTCAGTTGAATCTGTGAATTTCGGGCTCTTCCAGCTTTGGAGCCCAGCCCAGAGGCAAGGAAGAGCATGAGTTAGAATTGTTATAATGGTTATGAAACCCACACTTCCTGTCAGTTCTTTCCAAGTCTGGAGTTAAATGAACAAGCTCAAATATGAATGTTAACAAGGATGACTCAGGCCTAGAGAATGTGGTAGCATGATTCTGGCTTTAAAGAATGGCAATAAAAGGACTTTTCTGATCCATCTGTTGACAAAAGACAGCAAGAGATCATTAATCTAGTTCACTGATCTCCAAACAGTTTTGATTCTGTACCCTTCTGATAAATGTTTCTCAGCATGCAAGCATTCCTAATATATGAATATATATTTGGAAATTATAGGCATGTAGTGTTATACCTACAGATGAACATATAAAATATACACAAGGGAAGAAAAGTATAAGAACAAGATCAAGACAAACTTGTCAGCTGAACACGTTGTTTATCTTTGTCATATTAATATAATTTAGTAGGTTGTTTGTTTTTGTAATACAGCAATTTGAAGGTCTGATTCCAAGTCTACTTTGTCTAAATTCTTGGTCTCTAAGATCTGTTGTAACTGAAAAAGTTGCAATGCAAAAGTATGTAGATCTAAATGGAAGACATCTATTGTTGGAGGGCTTGTAATTGAGGACTTGACCAAATCTAAATCGGAAACTTACAAGACTGAAGGTGGTGTTACCATGTTACTGAGTCCAAGCTTGTGCTGCTTGCCACATGACAGGCCAATAAATTGAGAGACAAGTTGTTGGGGCAAGGAACAGCGACTTTATTTCAAAAGCCAGCAGACCAAGATGGTGGACTAGTGTCCCAAAGAACCATCTCACCTGGGTTTGGATGCTAGTTTCTTTTATAGAGCAAAGTGGGGAGGTGGGGAGGTAAAGTAACAAAGGCCTTAAGTTGTTGCAGATATTTCCTGGTTTCAGCCATGCACTGGAGGGGAGGTGTTCATTTCTTCTTTCCTTCAGCCACCCGCAGGTGGGCCAGGTCAGGATGTTTCCTGGGAGCTAAACAAAGGTATTTTAGCTTAAGCTCAGGCATGGGAGGCAGGGTTCCTGGAGATGGGCCATTGTGTATACTTTAAGCTAAAGGCAACATCCCTTTAGTGATTACCTTGTAGCAAAAGCAATAGAATACAAAGATTAAAGTGAAAGAAACAGATCCAACATGGTCAGATTTGTTACCCTTCCTGCCAAAGACCCTGTAGCCCACTAAATCATGTTACACAAATATATAACCATAATCCAGGTACAAACAGTTCCCCCAAAGACCCTATTTTTTTGTAGAACAATAGGTCAATGTTTATATTTAACTCTTAAAAAAAAAAACTTAAAATTTTTGAAAACTCACAGCTGAATGGAAATAGGTACTAATGTCTTTCTTTTGATTACGACACTCCAGGGAGCTTGGGGCTTCAGACCACTAGAGCAATGGTCCCCAAACTCTTAAACAATGTGGCCCAGCTTCATGAACCTCAGCACACTAGCAAGTAGAATTGACTAAGAAAAGATAGTGCAAATAGCTTTTAAAAATGAATTTGCAAAAAAAAAAAAGTGGTATCACGTTCAATGGAATATTATTCAGCCTTAGAAAAGAAGGAAATCATGCCATTTGTGACAACATGGATGAACCAGAAGGATATTATGTTAAGTGAAATAAGCCAGTCTCAGAAGGAAAAACACTGTTTGATTCTACTTGTATGGGGTATCTAAAATAGTCAAAATCATAGAAGAGAATACAGCAGTGGTTTCCAGGGGCTTGGGAGTCAGGGAAATGGAGAGTTGTTATTCAGTGTGTATAAAGTTTCAGTTATGCTGGATGAATATATTCTATCTAGAGATCTGCCATACACATCATGCCTATAGTTTACAGTACAGTCTTGTGCATGTCACAATTTGGTAAGAGAGTAGATCTCATAGTAAGTGTTCTCACCAAACCAAAACCAAAACGAACAAAACCAAAAGGTCACAGGGAAACCCTGGGAGGTACTGGATCTCTCTATTGCCTTGATTGTAGTGATGGCATCACGGTTGTTTGCATATGTCCAAACTCATCAAATTGTACACACTAAATATGTGCGGTTCTTTGTAAACCAATTATACCTCAACAAAGCTGTAAAAACTGGATTTGTATTTTATTATTTCAAGTGGCATCTACGTCTATTGAGCAATAGTAAATACATGTAGGAGACATATCTCATCAGTTGACAGGCAAGGAATCAGGCAACCTTGTAACTGCAGTCTTCCACCACAGCCAAGCCCCCATAAAAACACTCCCCTAGAGGGAGGGAAAGCACTTGGGAATAAACATCCAGATCTCTTAGTGATTGTCTTAAAAATCCAAGCCTATTACATTGTGACAAACCTTATACTAACCAAAGGGCCTTGTGGTAAAGCAGGCATTGTGAAATTATAAGTCCTATCCTAGTTCCAGTCAGTGTGCTGAGTGACACTTGTGACCTTGTGGAGCAAAACAAAAAAGGTACAGTGGAGAGGGATACAGCTAAAATGCTTGCACTGAAAGAGAACCATCTGTGGTCTAATTGAGATGCTAGGACCTCCCCTCCTGCAAGGGTTCTCAAAGTTAACTTGTCATATGAAACACCTGGGCATATCCTTAAAGTGCAGATTACAATTCAATAGGCCTGGGATGGGCCCTGAGATTCTAAATTTCTAACACGTTCCCAAGAGGCACAGGTGCTGCTGGTCCAAGACCACACCCTGAGTAATGAGAGCCTACCATCTATGTGTCTTCAACAGGGGAGTCCAGTCTTTCATGAGCCTTTCTCAGTTAGCTGGCAGCCGCCAACAGGTATGGAATCCAATAGGGGCCGGCATTGGTGAGCTATATGTAAAGCTCAGAAGCTAAAGATAGTAACTAAGGTAGTAACTAATTATCAGGAGGTTGACTGCCCAACCAACTAACCACACCTCAGTATTACCTCCAGCCAAATCACGTGGCACCTTTGGGTTAAACTTCTTTAAATCCTATTCTCATCCCCCTCCAAGGAGTGGATGCAGCAGTCAAGCAAGGAAGAGCCCTGCAGGTGGGCACCGCAGCGCCCCCTGCTGGCGGGAGGGCTCCCCAGCAGGAGACAAGATGCTCTTTAGGGGAAGAGGCAGCAGCTGAGCAGCCAAAGATGGCGCTAAAGACAGAGGAAGTGGGGGTACATCTCTGCTCCAGCTGTCTGCACAGAACCCTTCCAAGGTAGCTCTTCTTAGAAAGTCCCCCTGTGACCTGGGGCACCAGGGATGCCGCTCCAGCGGGAATAAGCCAGCTCTCACATGCTGGGCAGGACTGGTTCCAGCACCCACACCTCGAAGGTAAGACCAGGAGCCCCAAGGGCAGTCATTTCTTCCTGTCGGGACCACTGTGGCTCTTCCCCGGCCTCCGTTTCTGAAGGAAGCTACCCTCTGTGATTTTAAGGCAATACCCTGGCCCGCACACTACTGTGAAGTGGCTAGAAACTGCTTTTGTCTTTCAAAGAGAGGAGACAAAAGATTCATCCGCTTTCTGGCTGGGTCTCCCCTCCTCAGCAGCAAGAAAAGCTGTTACTTTGCTGAAGTAAAAGTAGGTGCTCCAACCCCCCAGGTAAATGTGTGCAACCCTTTTTTTCCAAGAGGAAATGAGACTGGTTTTTTTCAAAAGTTTCCTAAAGTAACTGTGAATTAGCTTGTGATGCTCTTAAAGGCATCTGCTCACAGATTCACACTTCGAGCTGACTTGCCAGTGAATCGTTTTAGGAGGCTACGAGGCTGATTTCCCCATTTAGGATGAGCTGCAGGAGCCTCCTGCTTCCCCTTACCGACCCCTGGCTATTGTGTTACAAATGGCGATAGTGGAGGGTGGATCTGAATGATTGAGGGCAAAAGTCAGGACTCTTTTGCTCACCTTCTCATCCCCAGGACACCGGTCAGCACTAAATAGATATTGGACGAGTTCATGAATCGCCAAATTTCTGCTTGAGTAAGTGGAACTAGCAGGTCAGCCTCTCTGCCAGTGACACGTCTGGGTGAATACACGTGGTCCCGCCACGCCGCTAACCTTGGCTCCTCCCACCCGGAGCCCGCTTGTTGGGCGCTGGCTGTCTCAGCTGTGCCGGTTCATGTTCCCCTTGGCCACGCTGCTCTCCCTCTGGCCGTTTATTAGCCTGGAAGGCTCAGGCCCCTCTTAGAAACTGCCCGGACACTAGCTCTGCTTCCCTGCTTACAGAGAACATGCAGGAGGAGCCTCGTCTTAGAGCCCTCATCAGGCACCACTGTCAAACTGGCTCGTGGGAGCCATCAGAAGGTAGAGCTTTGCCATGTTTACCTTGAAGCCCAACTGGAATAGCGTTCAAAACCTTCCTCTACTGCCTTATCTCCTTTGTTTCTCTGCCCTCTGCGCCCGGGCGGAGGCATTTTTAACTTGAAAAGGTATTGGTTCAGAACTGAGCCTCCCAGCCTAGCATGTGAGAGCAGCAATGGCTTCTGGGAAGTGGCCAGAACACACCTGGAGCCGCTGGGGACACAAGTCACTAGCCTGCCCTAGACCCCGCCTGGTGTCACCTCCGTGTCGTCTTAGGGTCATCCCACCACTAGGATGGATGTTTACCCAGGATTCAGTTTTCACCGAACCTGGCCCTCTAGCGGTATTCATAACAGCTGGAAGGCACAATGTTCCGAGTCAATTTAATCAGACAATTCCAGATGTTTCCTTTCAGTTGGCCAATTGTGTGTATCTGATGTATTCAGGATGGCTAAGAGAACGCCAGGAGCTCTGAGGACCTAATCAGCAATAGACATGCTTAGGCAGTGGTTGCCAGGGGTTAGCCGGGAGGGAAGGATGGAAGGGCGGACCACAGAGGATTTTTAGGGCAGTGAAAATACTCTGTGTGATACTATAATGATGGATACATGTCATTATATATTGTCCAAACTCATAGAACGTACAACACCAAGAGTGAACCCTAATGTAGACTGTGGACTTCGGGTCCAGAAGTTGTAACAAATGTTCCACTCTGGCGGGGGCTGTCGATATTGGGGGAGGCGAGGCATGTCTGGGGGCAGGGAGCATATAGGAATTCTCTGTACGTTGCTCTCATTTTTGCTGTAAACCTAAAACCACTCTACAAAAGTCTTAATAGACAGGGTTTCCTCCCTCAAAGGTGGAGGGGTATGATGGGCAGAGATTGTGTTGGCAGCTGAAGAGTGGCTGCGCGGATTCGGAGGTGGATGAGGAGCCCCCTCCCCGGGTGCCTTGTTGATGATTTTGAGGCTCTGAGGTAGGTCTGCTACTCTGAGAATGAGGTACAGGAATAGAAAGTCATGGATTAGGACCTGGAGCCGAGGGGACGCCCTCTGGCAGATCTGGAGGTGAGGGGTGGCTTGTCTGCACACGGGGAGGGCAGGAAAGGGAGGCTGTTGTCGGTTATCACTCGCGGATACTCATCTAGGGCACCTCTACCCGCCCCCCCTGCCTGCCCCTCCGCTCCCTCCCCCTCGGGGACCAGGCACTGAGTGAGCGAGGCATGAAACTCTATGTCAGATGCTTTGTCTATTCTGGTGCCGATTGCGAGCAAGGCTGGGCCGCCCTATCTGCTCTCCTGTGGCCCAAACACCTGCTGGCCTCATGGCCCGGTGCGGGCAAGCCTGGAATGAAGGCTCCACGGTGTCCGAGCCTTCAGGCTACCAGTTGGCTGATTCCCACCTGCGGTGATATGTTCATTCCTGGTCGCTGGGGGCTGGAAGGGTGGGGACACTTCAGGATGAACTTCCTCACTTTTTGTTTGAACTCCTACAATTTGGCTGAATTTCTTAAGGACCTGGCTCAGTTGTTCTCGGACGTGGCGGTACCTTGAAATCGCCTGTGTGAGTCTTGCTGATTCTGATGTAATTGGTCTGGGGTGTGACCTCTGCAGTGGAAATGTTTAAAGCTCCCTCAGATGATTCAAGTATTGGGGAAAGGGGACTTTACTGGCCCAGCTGAAGCATTTCTCGATCTGATGAGGATTAAATAGTCTGACGCTGGAACTGCCCTCATCTGCTTAGTACAAAGCAGGGCTGACTTGGAAAAGAAAGATTAAATTTGGATGCTTCTGTGGAAACCTTCCTTATTTTCTCTCCATGTTCTTTAAGGGTAAATCCACCAGGTGACCAGTCTCCTCCCTTTTGAGTAAAGGATTTAAAAACACTTTTGACACACGTTATATATCAGATAAGATACAGTATGCCCAGTGAAATCTGAAGTTCAGAAAACACTGAATTTTCTTAGTGTACGTATACCCTATGCAATATTTGGGATATACTTATACTAAGAAATTGTTCAAATTCAAGTGGGCATCCTGTATTTTTATTTTATAAATTGGGAGACTGTAATAGATAAATGGAATTCTTTTTATTACAGATGACAAAAACCCAACTCAAACTAATTCAAGCAAAAAAATAAATTAATGGGTTAAGTAACTGAAAAGTGCATGTATTGGGGCTGTACTTAGATGTGTCCAGGGAGCTCTCTTTGTATTTCTTAGCTCTTCTTTTCTCCATCCAGGTCTTCCTAAATTGAGGGAAATAAGGCCCTTGGGGGCTCTGGCCTCGCATAGTCCTAACAGCTTGTGATCCCAGTGGAAGAGAAAGTCTCTCCTGAGCGCTGTAGAAACAGGCAAGGCTGATGTTTCTGGCTTGAGCCGCACATCTAGCCCTGAACCACTGTAGCCAAGAAAGTTGACTAGTGGGTTTGCTCTTGTGTTTATCCCATGGCCACCCCTGGAGCTAGAGGGGTGGTCATTCCCGCCCCAAATCACAGGGACTGATCAGCATTACAGTAGACCGGGGTATGGGTGTTTTTCCAAGGGAAAGGATTTTGAGCAAGCATACATCTACTCCATGCAAAGAGGAAATGCACTTCTTTTTTTTTTTTATTAATTTTTATTGGAGTATAGTTACTTTACAGTGTTGTATTAGTTTCTGCTGTACAGCAAAGTGAATCAGTTATACATATACATATAGCCACTCTTTTTAAGGTTCCCTTCCCATTTAGGTCATCACAGAGCATTGAGTAGAGTTCCCTGTGCTATACAGTAGGTTCTCATTAGTTATCTATTTCATATATAGTCGTGTATCTATGTCAATCCCAATCTCCCAATTCATCCCATCCCGCCTTCCCCCCTTGGTAACCATAAGTTTGTTTTCTAGAGTCTGTGATTCTGTTTCTGCTTTGCAAATAAGTTTATCTGTACCATTTTTCTAGATTCCACATTTAAGCGATATTATACGATATTTGTTTTTCTCTTTCTGACTTACTTCACTCTGTATGACAATCTCTAGATTCATCCACGTCGCTACAGATGACCCAATTTCGTTCCTTTTTATGGCTGAGTAATATTCCATTGTATATATGTACCTCATCTTGACTTCTTGCTCATCCCAAATGTGAGCATCCGCTGCCTAAGGAAAAGAGGATCTGAATTAGTTGGGATGGCTGTGAAGTCAGAAAGAGTGGACGACTCTCTGAGGGTCTCTAAATGAACTTCACAGTTGCTCAGTTGTTCTAGCAAGAGAGCATGCACACCTTGCTAGCTCTCTGCCATCCAGCAAGGTCTCCTGCATCAAGAAGAGACCAAGGTCTTTTTTTTTTTTCTTAATTTTTATTTTATATTGGAGTATAGTTGATTTACAATGTTGTGTTAATTTCAGGTGTACAACAAAGTGATTCAGTTATACATATACATTTATCTATTCTTTTTTCAGATTCTTTTCCCATATAGGTTATTACAGAGTACTTAATAGAATTCCCTGTGCTATACAGTAGGTCCTTGTTGATTACTTGTTTTATATATAGTAGTGTGTATATGTTAATCCCAACTCCTAATTTATCCCTTCTGTTCACCTTTTCCCTTTGGTAACCGTAAGTTTGTTTTCTAAGTCTGTGCACGTTTCTGCTTTGTAAACAAGTTCATTTGTATCATTTATTAGATTCCACAAATAAGTCATATTATATTATGATATTAAATATCATATATTATATGATATTTGCCTTTCTCTGTCTAACTTAGTATGATAATCTCTAGGTCCATCCATGTTGCTGCAAATGGCATTATTTCATTCTTTTTTATGGCTGAGTAATATTCCATTGTGTGTATATATACATATATATGTATATATATATATCTCACATATTCTTTATCCATTTATCTGTCAGTGAACATTTACATTGCTTCCATGTCTTGGCTATTGTAAATAGTGCTGCAGTGAACAGTGGGGTGCTTATATATTTTCAAAGTATGGTTTTCTCTGGATACATGCTCAGGAGTGGGATTGCTGGATCATATGGTAGCAAGGTCTTTAGTATGTCATTTAGGGTGGGGGCCAGAGGGCCAGTGCTGCCTTTGCTGGGGGCATCCTTCCTCCAGCTTTGTGCCCCCTTATGGCTGTGAAAGTGGGAAACTTTTCAATCTGCTATGGTTGAAGACACCCCCTTCTGATGTCTGAATGGCTCATCCACAACATTCTGACTGCACTGTGCCTTAGTTACCTTACCAAGCTGACACCTGAAAATTCTCTGGCTCTTTGGGTGCTGGTTAATTATGCTCCAGAGAAAACAGGAGAGCTTAGGAGTTGCCCGCTTCTGCTTTGTGTTGTGACCTTTTTGTTCATGGGACTCACATTTGAGTTCTCGGCTGTCCTGCTAGAGCATAAGCTTCTCGAAGGCAGAGATTCTTTCTTCTCTTCTTTCATTGGGTCCAGTATGGCGCTTTGTTGGATGTATTAAGTTACTAGAAAGATGGGGAAGAAGGCTCCATTATCCTCTTGTCCCCAGTTCTCATAAACCAGCATTCCCATTTAACACACCTCTCCATCAGGGAGTACTTATCAAAATCAACATTTTCAAACAAAATTGCCTGTCTCATGCTTTAGGAAATTCTCATTGAGAAGGTGGGGATATTGGGTTGAATTGGAATGTACATTTTGGTTTTGGAAGAGTCCACCAATAATTCTGATAAACTGTTCTCTTCGTCCCACAAGCCACCTTCAACTGAAAATAGTTCTGAAAGAATTCTCTTCTATGGATTAGAATATCACAACTAAGTCTGGGGCTTCCTTGGTGGTGCAGTGGTTAAGAATCCGCCTGCTAATGCAGGGGACACGGGTTCGAGCCCTGGTCAGGGGAGATCCCACATGCCGTGGAGCAACTAAGCCCGTGCGCCACAACTGCTGAGCCTGCGCTCTAGGGCCCGCGAGCCACAACTACTGAGCTCGTGTGCCACAGCTACTAAAGCCTGCGCACCTAGAGCCCATGCTCCGCAACAGGAGAAGCCACCACATGAGAAGCCCACACACCGCAACGCAGAGTAGCCCCCGCTCGCCACAACTAGAGAAAGCCCACGCACAGTAACAAAGACCCAATGTAGCCCCCGCAAAATAAATAAAAATAAATAAATAAAATACACACAAAAAGTCTGGAGCAATAATGCCTCTGGTTCGATTTAAACACATCTTCACACTATGGTATACCATCATTGTGTTGGCAATAATTTAGTAGAAATGTCAGCCAAGTGGAATTGCATGTCCCTAACCAATTCTAGTCTTATATTTAGAAGTACTTTCTTGTAAGCACAAAAAGGAGATTTCTAGAAAAAGTGGTTCTTTAATTGGGGGAGGTTCCCCTTCTTACGATGACTTAGATTTAGTTCTGACAGAGCTTGAGGGTGGAACTCAAAGTTCTTTTTCCTCTGGCCCCTGAAAAACAGGTTGTGACATGTCTCCCCATGAAGTCTGGGGATAGAACTACCATTGGCAACATGGATATTAAATATAGGGATGAATGAATGCTCTGTTTGTTTCACTTCATGTTACGATGAATAAGAATCAAATCCTGCCCAGTAATGTCAAAAAGAAGTGGGACCTGGGAGGCATAAAATCGAACAATCGCCATGAGCTGGGCTCAGTGTGGGATTGCCAGGCTGGCAGAATAGGAAAGGAAAGTGTTGAGTAAGAGCTCGTGGATGAGAGACCTAAAACCCAGGACTGACTCACCTGTGTAGTAGATTCCACCTGTCGGCTCTGAACTTATTCCAGTGTCGCAGCTACAGCAACCACAGGAGAGCTTCCCACACGCAAGTCTCCTCCATCCCCTTCCCACTCAGCTCAAGGTAAACCACTCCTCTCCAGAATCAGTGGGAGCATAACTAAATTCAGTGGTTATCTGGTCCCAATGTTTAGGTCTTAAATGATAACAAATGAATCAGAATCATTCAAGAAGTCAGGGGCTTCTCCCACCCCTGCTCTTGACACCCTCCCCCATCAGATAAAAACCGTATTTTCCAGTCAAGCTAAGTTTCCACATAGGTTTATACATGAGGACATTAATGTCTAACCAAATCCATTATTTTCAGATTCATACTTGAACTGAAATGATGATAATACTTTTTTAAAAATTTTCCCATTGGATTCCTTCCCTAACAGTGGACACCTTTCCACTGAAATACAACTATAGGGTTTCTGTGTCCTACCCTCCCGAGGAATTTGAAGTCATTGTCCAAAGAAGCCAGTCACAAGCCCCAAATTTCTCTGAAGACCTATGACTTACCTTGAAAACCACTGAAATTTTTCTTATTCTATGTCATAATAGATCTGGGCTTATTTTACTATAAAATAAGATTTTAACTCAACTATCAGGAAAGCTGAAATAAATAATAAGTGATATCATATAACCCTATATTAGGCTTATAAAAATTTTAAGAACATAGACTCACATAAATATGTAGAAAATAACAGTGTTTTCTCACTGCTATACAATT
The DNA here is from genome assembly GCF_002837175.3 of Physeter macrocephalus. Classification (NCBI taxonomy): domain Eukaryota; kingdom Metazoa; phylum Chordata; class Mammalia; order Artiodactyla; family Physeteridae; genus Physeter; species Physeter macrocephalus. Next base: position 24,874,980 of record NC_041224.1, on the reverse strand, counting down.
TATGACTAGTAATTACTAAGGAGAGCTGCCCAGAATAGTGTCAAAGAATTGGTATAGTATAACATTTGGGGCCACTTTTAGTATATATTTACTCAGACAGTGAAGTTGAGTGGTAGACTGAAAAGGTTCCTGATCCGCTGTATCTTTCACCATATTGCAAAGTATTCACAAAGAACGTTTTATGTAAGGAAAAATGGCGGGTCCTTAGATAGCATCCTTAATTTTACTACCAGTGTGATGATTCTTGTTACACATCAAGTAATTAACAGTCCCAAACACTTTATAATTCTCTTAGTTCATTCTCTTTAACTCTGAAGGCTTTTTTCATTGCCGAGATCTTGTCATGTTTAGTTTAGTTTTTTTTTTTTTTAATGCAGTTTTGCCTTGAGATTGTTGAGGGTATTCAGACTTGGAAAAATAAATATCTGCCTAAATAAACCAATCCTGAGATACTTTTTTAAATGTATTATTATATTTAACCAGTGGTGAACTATTAAATCAGTTCTTAAAAAAAAACAAAAACAAAAAAACCAGCCCTGACTTGTTGTTTGCCGATTACAGTGGTGTAAATAGTCCCAGAAATCAGAAATGGCTGATTTCTAGCTACCAACACGTATCACTGAATGTGAAGTTGGGAAGAAATAGCACAATTGCACAAGTTGGTATGAGGAGGCAGGACCAGCAGACTCTAGCACAGCAGTGATGTTAACCTGTACACATAAAGATGCACACAACATATACGTATAATTTAACCAATTCTTTTAGAGAATAGCCATGTAACTCCACCAAGGTCAGGAAATAAAACATTGGCAGCACCCCCGAAGTCCACCACATGTCCTTTCCCATTTATAATCTCTTCTTCCCCATGAGAGTTAACCTTATCCTCCCTTTTATGGTGATCTCTCCCATGCTATTCTTTATATTTTTACCACCTAAGCATACATCCCTAAACATTCTGATTTAATTTGGCCTGTTTTGAACTTTATATAAATGGAATCATAGTCTATGCATTCTTTTAAGATTTGTTTATTTTGCTCAATGTTATATTTGTGAGATTTATCCATGTTGGTGCATGGAGCTAGAGTTCATTCATTTTTACTGCTGTCTCGTATTCCAAAGTATGAATCTACTCAATAATGTGCTGGAACCAACTTGTACAGGCTCACAAGAGCGGACTGTTGAATGTTCAGGAATCTTGCAAGTTGGTTGATACCGTGTTGGGAGCCTGAAATTGGCCACAATGGGAGTATTTACATCACAGACATTGGCAAATGCTGCAAACCAGGGCTTTCCCCCACTGTTGTAAACATCTTCCAGGATGCCACTGAATATACTATAATGCATTTATCCATTCTAGAGTAAATGGGCATTTGGTTGGTTTCCAGTTTTTGTTGATGAGTACTCTCTTACGTGTGTACTGGTACATATGCACTCACATTTCAGAAGGATGAAATATCCATCCCTCAGGAGGAAAACTGTTAGGTCATAGTATATGCAAATGTTCAATGATAGTTACTAATGTCAAATAATTTCCTGAAATGTTTGTATCAATTTACATAGAACCCTAGCAGCTTTGTTTGAGAATTGCTATTACTCAATATCATTACCATCCCTTGGAATTGCCAGACTTTAAAATTTTTGCCAAAATAATGATTGTACACTTATACATCATTATGGTTTTAAGTTGCATTTTCCTGATTACTAGTGAGCATGAGCACCTTTCCTTAAGTCTTTTAGCCCATTTGAATTTTTTATCTCTTCCTTGAAGTTTATTAGGATAGTTGCTATGCCATTAACAAAATATTGTTTATGGTTAATATGAGCACCTTAGTACGGACTTTCTGTTTACTGTGATCTGCTGATGAATTTTGCTTAACATTCTTTAACCCTCTCTGGAATCACTTTTTTTCTCTTCATCCTGAGCTCTAATTTAAAGATGGAGCGTAGAGATTCTTTCCATTTCTCTGAGGCTTAAAGAGGCAGGAAGAAGAGGGGAAATTCTGCATGGGTTGTGTATGGGGTCCTGTACTCTCCTCTCCAGCCTCAAATACTTGTAAATGTCCTGGGCCCACTCTTTCTAGCCAGTGTATTCCCTTCTCTTGGATGCTGGAAACTTCCTGTAACCCAGAACGGTACACTGGAAGACGGCAAGTCTTGAATACCCTTCTACATCTGCTAGGTCCCATTAAAGGCTAATGGTACAGAGAGAGAAGGAAGCAAAATATTATCATAAAATAAAAAGACATATGTCCTAGTCCACTTGAACTGCCATAATAAACTATTACAGACTGGGTGGCTTAAACAACAGACATTTATTTCTCACAGTTCTGGTGGCTGGGAAGTCCAAGATCAAGGCACTGGCAGATTCAGTGTCTGGTGAGGGCCCACTTCATAGACAGCTATCTTCTCACTATGTCTTCACATGGCAGAAGGGGCAAGAGAGCTCTCTGGGGTCTCCCTTATCAGAGCACTAAGCTGACTCTGTTGCTTCACCATCCCACTAATGCTCTGAATACCTGCGTGGCCAGGAAGAGCTCAACACCACCACCCTCAGCCAATAAGAAGTGGGGAAAAGGAGTGATGGGCATACAGCTCCCATGTAAGTGCCCAACCAGAATTGCATACATCACTTGCACTCATCCCATTGGACAGAACTTAGACCATATGGTCACACCTACTTGCAAGGGACGCTGGGAATTGTAGTCTTTAGTTGGGGAGGTAAAACTTGAGGGGTTCTAGTAATGAAAGGAAGAAGGGGGAAGATCTGTCAAGTAACAGTCTTTCCACAGGTCCTCAGCCAGGCTGCCTGGTGACAGAATTCAGAGATCACCAGGAAAGTGCCTTCATCCGGCCTCTACCCCTGGTCTCACTTTCCCCTTGTGAGTTTTCTTCTTCCTTTTCTATACCTGCCCTTACTTCCTTCTCAGATTCTGCTAGCCCTTTGGGGATATCAGGCCCTCAGAAGTAGCTCAGGTGAGTTCTTTCAGAGCCCCAAAGGCTCTATAAAGTAGGAACCATGAAAAACCTAAGGACCTCTTGAGGCAGGTTATACCCATCATGTTCTGTGAACTTCATCCTTCGGTTGTATAGCGAACCATCAGAACTCTTGTTTTAATTTTTCTGATATTTGGGTTTTGGCCTAGGGAAATGAAGCTGCTTGGGCGAAAGGAAGAGAGACTAGAGAATGGGGCCCACCTACAAGCGAAGGTGTAGAACATGGGTTCTCAACACTACGGTCATCCAGGGAGCTTCAAGGTGCCTCCAAGGCTGAGAACACTGGTGTAGATTGTGGAGAGCCAGCACCCCACGTTTCGCAAACCCAACTTCACAGGCTCATAGATGAGGTGACAAGGGTCACTGTGGTCCACCAGTGACTATGTCTCTACTCTGGCTGCCTAGAACTATGTCACCCTACCCTAGGCGCCTTCTAGAAGTGTTTGTGCATCCTAAAAGACCATTTAGGGTGTGAGCTAGAAACCAGAATCCTCTGAAACAGTCCAGCCACTCGGGAATAAAAGGCACACCAGTGAATCTGATTCCTGTTTCAGGTGTCACATCTGTCGCAGCTTCCCCTCTGCTCACTTTTCTGAGCAGACTGTCTTGTCCCCGGGGCCAGATCTAATGCCCCAATATTGCTGACAACAGGAAGGGATGAGAGGACAGGTGGAGAATTGGGGGCTGGTTTACCGAAGGGTGTGGGAACACCCTGGAGTGGGTCCTGCCCTTTGTGTGCTTTGTTGCCTCAGGAGTCCCTCTCCTTGTGGAATAAACAGGTAGAAGGGCAGAAAGTTGCTATATTAAAGTCCACTAGAATCGGAGCTAGTTGCTGTAATCTGGCAGCTGAAACCCCACCAGAAAGAGGACGGGCTGATGCTAGGCACACAGGGGGTTCAGGGAACAGTGCAAGGGTCCCCATCACCGCTCCCTTCAGGTGACCTTCTGTACGCACAGTGCCCTCTTAGATGGGCTCCTGGAAACCATTTCTTCCTGGTCTCTTGCCCATTCTCCTTCCCTTAGTCCCTTCTGTGCACCTGACCTGATCCCAGACCTCATCTGCCTCTGTTGCTGTGTCCAAGTCTAGGCTACCCATGCCTCGTTCCATCTTAGAAGGACCATGACTGTCCCTCCATCATGAGCCCCCTCAGTCATGAGCCCCCTCAAGACCCAGACCTCTCACCTACCAAAAGGTGAATTCCTTCTCGTAGCACCATGCTGGGCGCTATTGTGCCGAAAGACCCCAACAGACAGGGTGGGATTTGGGGGAGAGACACAGAGAGGAGAGAGTAGGGAAAAGAGGCAGGGAACCCAATCCTGCCCCACACCCCCCCCCTTGTGTGACAGAGGAGCGGCTCTGGGTTGACAGTGAGCGGGAGCTGGACAGGGGGGTGACAGGGAGCTCGACCCGTCTGCAGGAACGTGGCTGAGCTGCCCTGGGCACCCAGAGTGAAGCAGAAGATGAGTGACTCAAGGATCTTCCTCTGGGAATTCTTAGAAAAATGGGTGTCGATTCACCCATTTTTCACAGAATTTTCCAGTTCTGGGAATTTCACAAGAGGGGGGCAAATGTAATTTTATTTCCATTGAAAAATGTCTCTAGATGACTTAGAGCTATTCAAATTGCAGATCTGCTCCTAAATAGAATAAAAACCATATTGTAAAACAACTGTAGAGGGGGAGACACAAATCTTGAAGGGAATCATTTCCTGAAGTGAACAGTCATGTGTGAGGAGAGTGATCATCTTGGGGGAGTGATGGGCATGTCGAGAAGAGGGGAACGTCCACAGACCCCGCCTCCCCTGGACACCTGTGCTCCCAATCCGTAGCTTTCCTCTCCTTTACATTTTGGATATTTCCATTTGTTCCTTCCATGCCAACTCCATGTCCCATTGGACTGGTGTGGCCACTAAAAATAGTTTCAATTTTTGGCTTCTGTATCTTTGTTCTTATTCATCCTTCTATCGTTCTGAAAGCAACGCATCTGTCCCATTACAGTCACTTCACTCCCAAGAGCCCCAGGCTCAGCTCACCTCTCAGTTACAATCCCTACTAAAGAGAGCTTTGGGCTCTCCTTTGCCTAATAAGGACCCTCAAATCTACGACATGAGTAGCCTTCAGTGCTACTCAAAGTGTGGTCTGTGACGAGAGAAAAATACAGAAAGTGAGTTTAAGCATCTAGAAAGTTTTCAGCAACTTGACATTGCTACATCCTAGTGGGTGATTTTGAACTTTACATGCCAGTCCCAACTGCCAGCCCCCTTCCAGTGGCTGAAATGGGCCCTGGAGTTGCTAACGTGGTGTGGTGAGGATTATGACCCCTGTGCCAGGCAGGTTCTTACTGCCTTATGGTTGCAACATGTAGGAAGCAGGATGAGCTGTGTCTTGGTTCACCTGGGACAGTCCCAGCTGAGAACTGTTGTCCCAGCATAATTATGTCAGAATGTCCCTTTTCATGCTCAGAAGTGTCCCAGTTTGGACGATAAAGAAATGGTCACCCTACTTGATCCCCATCCTCATTTCACGGCTTCTGTGTTCATCCTCAGCTCATCACCCCAAATCCCATAATAAGCAGCTACAGTGATTTCACAGAAGGCCAGAGAAACTTCCCATCCAATTCAAATATGTTTCTACTTCAGGGATCTAATCCTAGTACTTACTTACTTTATATGTTGTCAGTGCCTTGTGAGTTACACACCAATCAACACTGAGAAAGCCCTCCAGTGGGAGGAGAGAGACTTGTTCAATAAGCAGCTTTTCTGCAATGAGATATCACAGGAGTCAGGAGCCACAGGGTGCAAGGAGAGGGACAAGGGGGATGCTTTCTTCTCCCTTTTAGTTGACTGATGGTCTCTGTAAATGACAAATGGGTTTGTCCCAACCTGTAGTTACTGCCTACGTGGTCCCCCATTGGGAAGACACTGAAAGTCCAACTTGTCTACAAATACATGCCCTTAACTGTTACTACATCTAAAATTCCTACCTTCAGAGCTACTCTTTCTGTTAAACTTAGGAGCAGATCTTTGTTAAAATGCAAATACCAGGGACACAGGTCATTTAAAGAGGGATGTGAGTCAAAAAAATAGGGCACTAGTACACGCCTGGAAGCAGGCAGGACCTGGGCATCCAGACACGGGTGATGGTATAGTGGGAGACTGTTAGGTAGCAGAGAGAGGAGGCAAGGAGGCATCCTCTCTACTCCGTAATTGAGCACGTCACTGGCCTGAGATCCCCGTATGTAACAGGATGCAGAGTGGGGCTTTCCTCATCTCTCAGAAGTTTAGCTGAGGTCCAGAGTTAAAACAAAGAAGGCCTCCAGTGCTTGAAGCTTTGATTCAAATTACCCCTCCACCCCCTTCACCTATATCTTATCACCATGGAAAGAGAGATGAAGAGGAAGAAATGGAAGTTGTGGTTAACTTGGTGGGAAAAGGCGTGCTCACGGGGGTGGACTATCTATAGGGCTGAAGAGGGGTGCCCTCCCTTCACAGGGGCCAAGTAGCAAAGAACGGGGTGCCAGCCAGAAAGGAAGACCAAAAGTTCTACTTTCCACTGGGCTCATCTTCCAGGAAAGGACATGTCCTAGTTAACTGAACTGAAGAGTGACTGGTCCCAATTTGTGGTACCTAACTATGGATGGCTCTATGTAGTATGAAGGGTACATAGCACAGCTTTTTGGTTTTTCTCCCATATTTAGCCTTTAACTGAAATTCTGGGGCAGAGGAACTCTCCATCAACATTTCTTGACCCTGATCCTTTCCCCCCAGATTGCCCTAGTTCTAGTAACTGAACTGGGGAATCACTTTTTCCACTTGAGCAAAATGAGGGAAGCAGAGCTGAAATGAGCTGTTAGGCCATCCAGAGGGCTGGTGCAAGCAACGCCCTGGTCCCAAACAGGGCAGCCAGGTTCAAGGTGGATGCAGGGCTTATCAGCAAGCCAGACACATGGCAGGAATGGCTGAGTGCCTGGTGGGCTTTGGGGACTAGAGATATTTCACGGCCATGTTGGAGCTGAGAACATGGAAAAGAACCTGAGCCCTTAATGTCTGCTGAACTTGGCCAGCGCTCTGTGCTGCTGGCAGACCCAGCTGGAAATCTGTTTACCCAGCGGAACAAAGCATCAGATAAGCTGGTGGAGGAAGAGCGCTATTATTCTCAGTCTAAATCTTGCAATTAGAGGGACACACAAAGATGATCCAGTGGAACCTGAGGCTGGTGAAGCTCTGGTGAACCTGATGCAGAAATTTGCATCTGGGGTGAAGCCTTGTTTCATTTCTCGAGAAGTGATTCCAAGAGAGAGCAATTTGTGGCCAGAGTTTTAGAGAAATCAGGGTTGACTCAGAATTAAGCCACAGACTTAGGACTTCAGGATTCTCTGCATTTTTTTCCCTGATTTTTTTTTTCTTTTGGATTTTATTTAAACTATATTTGGTAGAAGGAGAGTTACAAATATGTGAATTCCTCTTTTTCTTAACTTAGCAATACAGGTTCCACTAGGAGATGAGAATGACTAAGAAGTGGGTCTTGTGGGTTTTGTGAATGTTACTAGTCAGGGTTCCCCAGAGAAACGGAACCAATAGGATGGATGGATGGATGGATGAATGGATGGGGGGAGAGAGAGAGAGAGAGAGAAAGAAAGCACAGTATATAGATATATAGTTTTTCTAAAGCATTTAAAATTTTTTTAATTTTTTAAAATTTTATTGGAGTGTAGTTGATTTACAATGTCGTGTTAGTTTCAGGTGTACAGCAAAGTGATTCAGTTACACATATACATATATTCATTCTTTTTCAAATTCTTTTCCATATAGGTTATCACAGAATATTGAGTAGAGTTGCCTGTGCTATACAATAGGTCCTTGTTGGTTCTCTGTCTTATATATAGTAGCGTGTGTATGTTAATCCCAAGCTCCTGATTTATCCCCCTCCCCGTGTTTCCCCTTTGGTAACCATTAGTTTATTTTTGATATCTGTAAGTCTGTTTCTGTTTTGTAAATAAGTTCATTTGTATCGTTTTTTAAATTAGATTCTCCATATGAATGATATCACATATTTGTCTTTCTGTTTCTGACTTACTTCACTTAGTATGATAATCTCTAGGTCCATCCATGTTACTGCAAATGGCATTATTTGATTCTTTTTATGGCTGAGTAATATTCCATTGTATGTATGCATCACATCTTCTTTATCCATTCCTCCATTGATGGACATTTAGGTTGCTTCCATGTCTTGGCTATTGTATATAGTTTTCTATATAGCTCTAGATAGATCTATTTAAAAAGGAATTTATTATAAGGTATTGGTTCAAGTGATTACAGAGGCAGAAAAGTCCCATGATCTGCCATCTGGAAGCTGAAGGCCCAGAAAAGCCAGTGGTGTATTTCAATGGCAAGAGAGTAATAGTGAAGATTCCAGTCCAGATCTGCAGCCCTGAAAACCAGGAATGCTGAGGGCAGGAGAACATCAATATCCCAGATCATTCAGTCAAGCAGAGAGGGAATTCAACCTTCCTCTGCCTTTTTGTTCTATTAGATGAGGCCCGCCCACATTGGGAAAGGCCATTTGCTTTACTTAGTCCACTGACTCAAATGCCCATCTCTTCCAGAAACACTTTTACAGACACACCCTGATGTAATGTTTAACCAGCTATCTGGCCACCAGATATCTGGTCAGCTATCTTTACTGCTATCTATATTTAATTTGTTTCTACCCACAAGGCAAGTATCTGTTTCTCACATATGAAATACTCAATGTTATTTATTTCTTTTCAGTTCCTTTGTGAGTTCTGTATGGATTTCTCTATGTTTCTACCTGCTCCCTAGTACCTTTTACTAGAGGGTTTGGATAATTAAATAGAATTTCATCCTGGGGGTTGGCGGGGGGGGGGGCCTTATAATTATGTGCTAAATATGACTTTCTTCAGAGCCCAAGAGGAAAGTAGTTAAGAAGTGAAGCCTTCCCAGGGGATCCCCTCAATGGCATATTCCTGTTCCTGCCCATTTCCCAAAGGGAAATGTTTCATCTCTACAATCTTCCAACATGGAGGAATCTCCGCTTGCCTAGAGTGTGTGTTGCAATGCCTTAGCACATGTGAGGGCTCCTGAAATAGAAGCTCTTATTAGTATTCCTACTCGGCAATTCACTTGATGGCTAAGACGATCGCTGGAAATCAGATATCTCAAAGTTCACAAGCCTAACTTCATCATTTGCTAGCTTTGTGAGTGGAAGGAAGTTAGCCTTTCTGACCTTTATTTTTCTCATCCGTAAAATAAGGTTCCATTTTATATTTGTAAAATACTCGCTCCAGGATGGTTGTGTGGATTCAATGAGACTAGAAAAGCACTTAACCCAGAGTCTGGTACAGATTAAATAACAGCCCAAGTCCTCACATTGGCAAGACCTCTCCATGTGGGTCACAAACCATTAGGCGTACTTCTGTATTCATAGGACCGTTGTCTGACACTCAGAGTGCAACTCTTCAATGGTGCTGAACATCTTTTTAATAACATGGGATTTATAACCATGCTCCCCATAGCCTAGCCTTCATTTTCTCCATCTTACAATAACCTTTTAAGGGAAGAACTACTTGGCAGTATCAAATGAGGCTAGCTGTCCTAAATTGAAATTTTATTTTCTTTTTTAAACATTTTTTGAATAATTGTAAGAATGGAAATCAATTTAGAATAATGTTCACAATGGTTATCTCAGGGTTGTTCGGTTAAATAAGTGGTTTTATATTTTAACACTTTGGGAATTTTTATAGGTCCTATAAATGATCACTTTTTTTTTATGATGACATTTTTTTAACATCTTTATTGGTGATCACTTATTAACTTATAGTTTTTTATAAATGATGACTACCTTGCTTTCCAGTAATAAAAATCTAGTTAATATTAGAAGCCAACAGGACTAGGGCCCAGATTTTCTTTTCTTTTTTTTTTTTAATTAATTTTTATTGGAGTATAGTTGCTTTACAATGGTGTTAGTTTCTGCTGTACAGCAAAGTGAGTCAGTTGTACATATACATATATCCCTTTTTCTTAGATATCTTTCCCATTGAGGTCACCAGAGAGCACTGAGTAGATTCCCGGTGCTGTACAGTAGGTTCTCATTAGTTATCTATTTTATATATAGTAGTGTATAGATGTCAATCCCAATCTCCCAATTCATCCCATCCCCCTTTCCCAACCTAAATTGAAATTTTAAACGTTTAATTTGGTTCTATACTGAAAAGGACAAAATGTCTCCGAATAGCTCTCTGATACCTGGAGAAGTTTTGTTTTGTGTCTTGAAAGTGCACCATTTTGTCCTCTGCATGCCCTGAGGTTGGCTACTTATGAGACCTTGCATTTTTTCATTCAGTAATCGAAACCTAGGCTCTATTTCAATGGTACAAAACCTCTACACCTTTTCTCTTTTACTGAGAGATAATTGACATAAACATTGTACAGCTGACCTTGAACAACATGGAGATTAGGCACCACATGCCTAATGGAGGGTACCAACCTCCCCTCAGTTGAAAATCTGCATGAAACTTCACAGTCGGCGCTTCTCATTTGTGGGTTCGTTCTGCACCCATGCGTTCATGTGTTTTGCATCCGCAGATCATGTAGTATATATTTAATGGAAAAAATCTGCTTAAAAGTAGACCTGCACTGTTCAAATCTGTGCTGTACAAGGGTCGACTGTATTAGTTTTAGGTGTATAGCATAATGATTTAATATAGTTATAGACTGTGCAATGATTACCACAGTAAGTTTCGTTAACATTCACTACCACACATGGTTACAATTGTTTTCTTGTGATAAGAACTTTTAAGATTTACTCTCTTAGCAATTTTCAAATGTACAATACTGCATTGTTAACTATTTCTCCGTGCTGTACATTACCTCCCCAGGACTTATTTAGCTCATAACTAGAATTTTGTACTTTTTAACCATCTTTACCCATTTTGCCTGCCTCCCACCCCCTGCCTCTGGCAATTACCAATCTGTTCTCTATCTCTAAGTTCAGTTTCTTTTTAGATTCTACCTATAAGTGAGATGATACAGTATTTGTCTTTCTCTGTCTGACTTCTTTCACTTAGCATAAATTCTTCAAGGTCCATCCATATTGTCCCAAATGGCAGGATTTCCTTCTTTTTTATGGCTGAATTTTATATAATAAACACACACACACACACACACATACATACATGACATCTACTTTAACCATTCATCTGTTGATAGATTGTTTGTTTGTTTCCATACTTTGATACTTTGATTGTCTTGGCTATTGTAAATAATGCTGCAATGAACATGGGGGTGCAGAGAGGTTTTTTGTTTCCTTTGGATAAATACCCATAAGTGGAACTTCTGGATCATATGGTAGTTCTGTTTTTAATTTTTGGAAGAACTTCTATAGTGGCTACACCAATTTACATTCCCACTAGCAGTGTACAAGTGTTCCCTTTTCTCCACAACCTCTCCAATACTTGTTATTTCTTGTCTTTTTGATAATAGCCATTCTAACAGGTATGACGTAATATCTTGTGGTTTTGATTTGCATTTCCCTGGTGATTAGTAATGTTGAGCACTTTTTCATGTACCTATTGGCCATTTGTATGTCTTCTTTGAAAAAATGTCTGTTCAGTTCCTCTGCCCATTTTGAATTGGATATTTTTTAGTTTTTTTTCCCTATTGAGTTGTGTGCATTCTTTGTATTTTTGGGGTATTAACCCCTTATCAGATATATCATTTGTAAATATTTTCTCCCATTCAGTAGGTTGCCTTTCATCTTGTTGATGGTTTTCTTTGCTATGAAGCTTTTTAGTTTGATGTAGTCCCACATTTTTATTTTTGCTTTTCTTGCCTTTGCTTTTGGTGCCAAGTCCAGAAAATTATTGCCAAGATCAATGTCAAGGAGCTTACCCCATGATTTCTTCTAGGAGTTTTATGGTTTCAGGTCTTACATTCAAATCTTTAATCCGTTTTGAATTGATTTTTGTGTATGGTATAAGATAGTGATCTAGTTTCATTCTTTTACATGTTGACTGTCCAGTTTTCCCAACACCATATTTTGAAGAGACCATCCTTTTCTTGCTGTATATACTCGGCTCCTTTGGCATAAATTAACTGACCTAATATGCACATGTTTATTTCTGGATTCTCTATTCTGTTCCATCAATCTATGTGTCTGTTTTTATGCCAGTACTGTACTGTTTTGATTATTAGAGCTTTGTAATATAGTTTGAAATCAGGAAACATGACACCACCAGCTTTGTTCCTTCTCAAGATTGCTTTGGCTATTCGTGGTCTTTATGGTTCCATACAAATGTTAGAATTGTTTGTTCTATTTCTGTGAAAAATGCCATTGTAGGGATTGCATTGAATCTGTAGATTGCTTTGGATAGTCGGACATTTTAACAATATTCTTCCAATCCAGGAGCACAGAATATCTTTCCACTTATTTGTGTCTTTATTTTCTTTTATCTGTGTCTTACATATTTCAGTGTACAGGTCTTTTGTTTCCTTGGTTAAATTTATTCCCAGGTATTTTACTCTTCATGATGTAATTGTAATTGGGATTGTTTTCTTAATTTCTCTTTCTGATACTTCATTGTTGGTGTAAAGAAACAACAGATTTCTGTATATTAATTTTGTATCCTGCAACTTTACTGAATTCATTTAGTAGTTCTAATAGTTTTTTAGGGACATCTTTAGAATTTTCTATGTATGGTATCATGTTATCTGCAAACTGTAACAATTTTACTTCTCTCTTTCCAATTCGGATTCCTTTTATTTCTTGTCTGATTGCTGTGGTAAGCACTTCCACTACTATGTTGAATAAAAGGTGCAAGAGTGGGCATCCTTGTTCCTGATCTCAGAGGAAATTCTTTCAGCTTTTCACCATTGAGAACGTTGTTGGTTGTAGGTTTGTCATATATAGCTTTTATTATGTTGAGGTGTGTTCCCTCTGCACTCCCTTTGTTAAGAGTTTTTAACATAAATGGATGTTGAATTTTGTCAGAAGCTTTTCTGCATCTATCGAGATGATCATATGATTTTTATTCTTCAATTTGTTAATGTTGTGTATCACATTGACTGATTTGTGGATATTGAACCATCCTTGCATCCCTGGAATAAAGCCCACTTGATCATGGTGTGGGATCATTTTAATGTATTGTTGAAAAGGTTAAAATCATTGGCTGAGCACCTACTAAAAGTCAGGCATGTGGAAGGTTCTTTACGTACATGAACTCATGGACTCTTGAGGCAATGCTATGGGAAGCTATTATTATTCCCATCTCATAAATTCTATTCCAGGACTCTCTGTCCCCAAAGCCTTGCCCTTTCTGTTACTGTAGTCTGCCTTCCTCTAGAATTAAGGTGAGACTACAACCATGCAGGACTACTAGGAAAGTCACCACTTCTGCAAGTAAAGATCACACATCTCCCGTTGTCGCTATTAATATCATTCTGATAGTTTTGGTTAAAAGGTAGAAAGACTACAATAATGGAATAAGCAAGCCCCCAGGGACCTGGGCAAAAGTCTCAGCTCTGAAATTTACTAGTTGAATGACTCTGATAATAATAGCTGCCACGGACCAAATTATGTCCCCCCACCCTCATTTCACAAATTCATATGTTGAAGCTCTGATGGTATTTGAAGATGGGGCCTTTGGGATGTAATTAGGGCCAAATGAGGTCAAGGATGAGTGCCTTAATCTGATGGGATTGATGTCCTTTTTAGAGGAGGAGGAGACACCAGAGAGCTCTCTCTCACCTCAAGCATGCAGGTAAGGCCATGTGAGGACACAGTGAGGAGGCAGCCTTCTACAAGTCAACAAGAGAGCCCTCACCAGAAAATAAATCTTTTGGCACCTTCTAGTGTCCATAACTGTGAGAAAATAAGTTTCAGTTGTTTAAGCCACCCAGTCTCTGTGGTATTTTGCTGTGTCTTCCTAAGCAGACTAATACAATAGCTAACACCATTATAAGCACTTTATATACATCAACTATTCTGATGTATACCTCTGAGGAAGATACTGCATCATCATCATCTACATAATACAAATGAAAAGGCTAAAGCTTAGAGAGGCCATATACCTTAGTGGTGAAAAGTAGTTCAGGCACCAGAAAAAAAAAACAAAAGCACACATACCAATGGAAAGAAGATCAGTGGGTTCCCGATGCCAGGACAGTGGAGACTGACTGTAAAAGGCCACAGGGAAACTTTTGGGGGTGATAGAAATATTCTATATCTTGTTTTATATGGTAGAAAACAATTCCAAGATTGTTTATATTTGTCAAAACTTACTGGACTATATACTTAAAATGGGTACATTTTATTATATGTAATTTATAACTTGATAAAAATGATTGAGAAATTTTTAAGAAAAATAAAATGTACTTGCTATTAAAGAGAAAAAAAAGATTACTAGAGTCAGACCACTTGGGTCTGAATCCCAGCCTCATTACAGATTCACTGTGTGATTTTAATGAAATTACTTAATCTCTCTGGGTCTCTCAGCCTCCAGTTTCTCATCTGTAAAATGGGGATAAGAATGTCTTCTTAATATATATTTTAAGACTGTCATAAAAATGTTTTACAGTATATTTTATTCATTTATGCATTCATCCAACAAATGTATAATGAACCCCTACTGTGTATCAGGCACTGTTCTAGGCAGGAAGGATGGACCCAGCCTTCTGGGTGGTATAGCAGTATACAAAATAGACAGGGTTCCTGTACTCTTGGAGCTAATATTCTAATGGGGGTGGGGGGAGACCAAGTTAAAAAAAAAAGATAATTGCAGGTGGAAATATATGGTATGAATTAGATTGAACAAGGTAATGCAATCAGCTAGGGACTATATTAGAGAGTGTACCCAAGGAATAGCCTCCTGAGGGGGTGATTTAACTAAGTTTTAAAGGAGAAGTGGGAAAAGCAGGAGGAGAAAGACCATGCCAAGTTCTGAAGGACGGGGGCTCCAGGCAGAAGGAATAATATGTGCAAAGGCCCTGAAGCTGGAATGAGCCTGAGTAGTAAAGAATAAAAAGCTCTAGGACTGAGAAAAGCTGAGTGTCAGGAACAAGGAGAATGGTCTAAGGTAGGTCTGAGAAGGGCATGGATCAGTGGCTTTTCAGGGATTACGAAGGCCATGACAAGCCCTTGGAAGGTTTCCTAAGGGGATTAAGAAGACCTGATTTAACGTTACAACAATCACTCTGTGCTGTGGAAAAGTAGTTGTAGAGGAAACAATGATAGAAGCAAGGAAGCTTGTAGGAGGCTGTTGCAACAGTACAGGCACTGAGGACTTGGACCATGGTGGTGGCCTTGTACCATGATGGTGGCCTTGGAGAAGGAGAGAAGTGGGTGGTTCTGGATATATACTGGTGATAGGGTCTTGCTAATGTATTGCATGAAGAGGATGAGAAAAAGAGAAGAATCAAGAATGACTGTGTTTTTTGCTTGTGCTACTGAGTTGGTGTCATTTACAAGGTAAGAGAATCTCAGACAGAAAATTAAAGAGTTCTGTTTTAGACCTGATACATTGGAGGTGTACATTGGACAGCCATATGGAAATAGTATGTATGCAGCTGGATCTGAGAGTCTGGAGCTCAGGGGCAAGTTGGGGCTAAAGATAGAAGGAAATGTCCCTAGCAACATAAAGTGTGCTGTTATTTATCTCCTTGAAATTGCAGTGGTTGCCATCTCTCCTGCCTCCCTCTAAGTCTAGTTCAGTGTCTCTAGATGCCCACAGGAGCAAAGTATAGGGGCCAGGAAGAGGAGGCAAGCATAGAGATGGTTCTCAATAGACACTGATAGCCAATCACCACATTCCAATGAATAATTCCCTTTCCTGAGGGATCATATATATTTTCAGACTCCTTCTAACTCCTTGTTTTCTAGGTCTCATGATAAAGGTCACCTTCTCAGAAAGACCTTCTTTAGCCTCCCTATCTACAATAGGTCTCCTCACTTGGTTGCCACCCCTACTGCAGTATTTTCTCATCCAGCACACTGTTAATTTTATTCATATCATTCATTTATAATTATTAGTTTATGTTTAGTTTATTATTAACTAAAATAAATTATTAGTTTATTTCTCCCTTCCATTGGAGAGAGAATTAGACTCTGTTATGGAAGGGAACCTTCCTGCATGGTCATCATTGTCAGCCAGAACTAGCACTGTGCCATAATAGGTGCTCAATAAATACTTGTTGAAGAAGTGAACAAGGTGCCCTTGCCTGAGATACCATGAGTGGATTAATTGATGCTCTAAGCATGCGCTGGTGTAGCCTTACTCCAGATCACCAAGCCCTCTGCCCAAGACAAGGAATGGGTTTTATTTTGTTTATTATGATAGAAACATTTAACATGAGATTTACCCTCTTAACAAAATAGTCAAACTCATAGAAGGAGAGAGTAGAATGGTATTTGCCAGGGGCAGGGTGAAAGGGATATGGGGAATTGCTATTTAGCGGGTATAAACTTTTGGTTATGCAAGATGAATCAGTTCTAAGGAAAACAATATGGCGGAATTCCAACACCTTTAGGTGCTGGGTGCCATTTGCATCAATCACTGAGCACGATGACATGTGCACTCTTATTAGCAGGATCATGGCCCAGAAATGGGTGGATCCGCTCCAACTCCCTAAACTAAGCTCCTGAAATGAAAGATTTTTGTAAGCATTTTGAATTGTTCTCGTGAGATGTCAGGGCCTACATGCTGAAAACCCATTTGGCTATTTGCCAGCTGCAGAGTTTAAGATCTAGTCCCTTCCATGGAAAACGAAATTGAGAAAATATTTCAAGATTTCTAATCAAGATCTGTCCCCTGCAGGGGAAAACGTTATTTTTATGTTCCATCCCAACACACTGGAGAGTTCTGGGAGTGCAGCATGCATCCAGCTTCTATGAGAGAGACTGGAATGAGAAGCTAAGTGCTAGCTCTCCTCCTAAGGAGGAGGCTGAAAATATCACAGAGCTCTGTGTTTCCCAGCAACGTCTGTCCTCCAAATCTATTGAGAGATGGGAAGAAGGGACAGTGGGTCCAGTAAGGAAAATACACAGTGAAGAGAAGTGGCAGAAAAATTATAAAGGGAGGCTGAAATGGTATAGACCTCTGTTAATCTAAACTAAAGGGTATTCTTTTTCTTTTAAATTAAAGTATAGTTGATTTACAATGTTGTGTTACTTTCTGGCGTATGGCAAACCGATTCAGTTACATATGTATAGATTCTTTTTCATATTCTTTTCCATTATGATTTATTATAAGATATTGGATATATTTCCTGTGCTATACAGTAGGACCTTATTGTTTATCTGTTTTATATGTAGGCGTTTGTATCTGCTAATCCCAAAGTCTGAATTTATCCCTCCCCCACCCCCTTTCCCCCTTGGTAACCATAAGTTTGTTCTCTATGTCTGTGAGTCTGTTCGTTTTATAAATAAGTTCATTTGTATCATATTTTAGATTCCACATATAATCGAGATCATATGACAGTTGTATTTCTCTGATTTACTTTCCTTAGTATGATAATCTCTAGGTCCATCCATGTTGCTTCAATTGGCATTATTTCTTTTTTATGGATAAGTAATATTCCATTGTGTATATATATACCACATCTTTATCCATTCATCTGTTGATGAACATTTAGGTTGCTTCCATGTCTTGGCTATTGTAAATACTACTGCTGTGAACATTGGGGTGCATGTATATTTTCAAATTAGAGTTTTCTCCAGATACATGCCCAAGAATGGGATTGCTGGATCATATGGCCACTCTATTTTTAGCTTTTTAAGGAACCTCCATACTGTTTTCCATGTGGCCCACCAACAGTGTAGGAGGGTTCCGAAAGGGTATTCTTAAGAGTATAAACTTATGCATGTGAATTAGCCAATAGGGAGGCATGGAGGCAAAGAGAAACTGTCAAATTTCCCATTATTCTAGAGGAAGTCAGGGTTCATAGGGTGAGAGAAATCATGATCTATTCAGGGAGGTGTTAGAATTTGTTCTTCTTTTGAGATATTGCTTATGTCTCTTTTTAGTCTGATGAAAAACTATCTCTTTCTCACTAAACAGTTAGTGAGAAAGAGTTGGAAACACCTGCATGTATCAATCGCGGTATTTTGGAAGGGAAAATCAGGAAAGGGAGGGCTTAAATCTTCACAGGCTGAGTTTCCAGGAAAGAGGAGCTGGTGACCTTCCCAGCCAAAACCTTGCTGATATTTGATTATATGAGAGCCAGAAAATGGGAAGCACTTGAAGTGTACAACTTGCTGGCTTGTTGGCACTTGGTGTCTGACACCAAAATGGTAAAAATGAGTTGAGAGTAGCGCCTTTTCTTCAGAGATGTAAGAATAGTTGTTTGTGAAATGCCCTGTGGTTAATTTTTGTTTGTCGTACTTTGTGGGTTATAGTTTTCCCTTTTTTTCCCACCACCACCTTCCAAAGAAGGAACAATAATCCAATCCTTGAAGGTCGCAGTGAAAAAGTAAAATTAAAAAATGACGAATAACATGAGTTGAAAACATGTATAAGCATAACTAACAATTTTAAAAGTAGAAATAGATTCTAGGTGATGCAAGTTAGACTTCGGGAGAATCCTCCCATTCTTTCTTAGCTGAAAGCCAGTTGTGGCTCCCCCCACCCCTGAGGCCTCCTATCCCCCCATCAGTGACCCTACTCCGTGCCACTGGTGTCTATCCGTCATGGCGTGCAGATAAGGTAGGGTTGCTGAAGGCCCAGCCTCAAACTGCTTGCTGGGGTGGATGATGGATGGATGAACATTCTGTCATGGTGGCAGGACAAATATTCTACTCATCATCACTGATGCTCATAACCAAAACAAGAAAAAATTTATGGAGATTAAAAAAAAAATCATGTCTCTCAAACTGATATGTCGTTTTCTTCTCCAAAGTCCCCATGATGTACAGTTCTTGGCAAGCAGGCAGACTGGGTGGGTGTAAAGGCTTATGCCTCTGGACATTGACCGGGGTTACCTGTCAATGGAAGGGCTGTCAATGGAAGGTCTAGGGTCCCCTCCCTCCATCTGATGCTTAGAAAAATTTTCCACTTGGCCTTGGATTTGGTAACCCAGAGATTTACAATAACCTCCATCTTCCAAACTAAACACTTGGGTCTGAGTTATTGCTATAAACTCTAAGTAAAAAACTGCCTTGGGGGATCCAAAGGAAACTCACACTTAATGAAGAAAGCCTGTTTTAAGCGCTGCCTGCAAACAACAAGGAGGGGTGTAGGTAGAACTGCTCTTTGGAAGAGATCCATGTACTTGAGCAAGTGTAATAAAACAGTCGTCTTGATGTATTTTCCAGGGGCTATGCTGGAGAGCAAATAATAGATATAAGGATAATAGATAGATTGATTGATTTTTAAATTTACTGATGGGGACGCTAGTACAGAGAAGCTGAATCATCTCCACAACATCGTAGAGAAAGCATTTATGAGGAACAAGAATTAACCTCAGCATTGTGAGTTTGCCTGTCACGACGATGGCCTGCTTGGGAAGCATTCTCTCCATCATTGGAAGTTTGCCCGTGGATCCTGGACAGCAGTGGAGAATGCTATAGACTGAATGTTTGTGTCCCCGCCAAATTCATATGTTGAAACTCTGATCCCCAATGTGATGGTATTTGAAGATGGGGTCTTGGGGAGGTTATTAGTCTATGAGGGTGGAGCCCTCATGAGGGAACTAGTACCCTTGTAATAAGTTACACAGAGAGCTTGCTTCCTCTCTCTTTGCTCTCTGTCACTTGAGGATATGAGAAGATGGCCATCTGCAATCCAGGAAAAGGGTCCTCATCAGACACAAGATCTGCCAGGGCCTCAATCTTGGACTTCTGAGCTTCTTAGAACTGTGGAAAAAAAAAAGTTTGTTGTTTAAGCCCCATAGTCTATAGTATTCTGCTGTTATAGCCCCAAGTAAGAGAGAGCTAAAGAAGGGTTTTGAATATGGAGTTGACCTCTAGAATCTTAAGTTCCATTTTACCCTGGATTTCTATGTGCTTTTAATTGAATCTTATAGATTCTTTGTTGGATGTTGGATAACATCAAGGGACAATAAATGTGTTTTCAGTGCTTCTGTGACTTTCAGCTACTTCCAAGGTTACCAGTTGTCCTTCATAAAAATACTCAGCCATGGAAATGGTGGAAACAGTGATAAAAATGTGTCAGTAGGGCATAATAAAGGCCACATATGACCAGCCCACAGCTAACATTATACTAAACAGTAAGAACTGAAAGCTTTTCTTCTAAGATCAGAAAAAAGAGGAGTATGCCCACTCTCACACCTTCTAACATTGTATTGGAAGTCATAGCCATAGGGAAAAAAAGAAATAAAAGATATCCAAATAGGAAAAGATAAAGTAAAATTGTCTCTGTTTCCAGATGACATGATCTTAAATATAGTAAACCCAAAGACTCCACTAAAAAACAGTTGGAACTAATAAATGAATTCAGTAAAGTTGCAGGATACAAAATCAGCATACAAAAACTAATTGTGTTTCTATATAATAACAACAAACTATCCAAAAAAGAAATTTTAAAAAAACCTTTACAATAGCATCAAATACAACAAACTTCTTTTTTTTTTTTTTTGCGATTGACAAGGAAATTTAGTTATTTCTGAGATATACATTTTAAAGTAATAACTAGAATTGTGACATAACATTGTACTAGAACATATAAGATTTTTAGATATTTCATGTAATGTCTGAAACATTTATGGTAACATATTTCCATACAAATAACACAAAGAAAGTTTACTATTAGTTGTTTTTTTTGTTTGTTTGTTTATACTGCAGGTTCTTATTAGTCATCAGTTTTATACACATCAGTGTATACACGTCAATCCCAATCGCCCAATTCAGCACACCACCATCCCCACCCCACCGCAGTTTTCCCCCCTTGGTATCCATACGTTTGTTCTCTACCTCTGTGTCTCAACTTCTGCCCTCCAAACTGGTTCATCTGTACCATTTATCTAGGTTCCACATACATGCGTTAATATACGATATTTGTTTTTCTCTTTCTGACTTACTTCACTCTGTATGACAGTCTCTAGATCCATCCAGGTCTCAACAAATGACCCAATTTCGTTCCTTTTTATGGCTGAGTAATATTCCATTGTATATA
>NC_041224.1:24851945-24852826 GCF_002837175.3 Physeter macrocephalus | reverse complement strand
TTTCAGATTTTTCATCATTAGTGTATAGGAATGCAAGAGATTTCTGTGCATTAATTTTGTATCCTGCAACTTTACCAAATTCATTGATTAGCTCTAGTAGTTTTCTGGTGTCATTTTTAGGATTTCTATGTTTAGTATTATGTCATCTGCAAACAGTGACAGTTTTACTTCTTCTTTCCAGTTTGTATTCCTTTTATTTCTTTTTCTTCTCTTATTGCTGTGACTAGGACTTCCAAAGCTATGTTGAATAACACTGGTGAGAGTGGACATCCTTGTCTCGTTCCTGATCTTAGAGGAAATGGTTTCAGTTTTTCACCATTGAGAATGATGTTTCCTGTGGGTTTGTCATATATGGCCTTTATTATGTTGAGGTAGGTTCCCTCTATGCCCACTTTCTTTAGAGTTTTTATCATAAATTGGTGTTGAATTTTGTCAAAAGCTGTTTCTGCATCTATTCAGATGATCATATGGATTTTATTCTTCAATTTGTTAATATGGTGTATCACATTGATTGATATGCATATACTGAAGAATCCTTGCATCCCTGGGATAAATCCCACTGGTCGTGGTGTATGCTCCTTTTAATGTGTTGTTGGATTCTGTTTGCTAATATTTTGTTGAGGATTTTTGCATCTATATTCATCAGTGATAGTGGTCTCTAATTTTCTTTTTTTGTAGTATCCTTGTCTGGTTTTGGTATCAGGATGATGGTGGCCTCATAGAATGAGTTTGGGAGTGGTCCTCCCTCCGCAATATTTTGGAAGAATTTGAGAAGGATGGGTGTTAGCTCTTCTCTAAATGTTTGATAGAATTGACCTGTGAAGTCATCTGGTCCTGGACTTTTGTTTGTTGGAAGATTTTTAATCACAGTTTCAATTTCA
>NC_041224.1:24851426-24851817 GCF_002837175.3 Physeter macrocephalus | reverse complement strand
TATTGATTTGAGTCCTCTCCCTCTTTTTCTTGATGAGTCTGGCTAATGGTTTATCAATTTTGTTTATCTTCTCGAAGAACCAGCTTTTAGTTTTATTGATCTTTGCTATTGTTTTCTTTGTTTCTACTTCATTTATTTCTGCTCTGATCTTTATGATTTCTTTCCTTCTGCTAACTTTGGGTTTTTTCTTCTTTCTCTAGTTCCTTTAGGTGTAAGGTTAGATTATTTGAGATTTTTCTTGTTTCTTGAGGTAGGCTTGCGTAGCTAGAAACTACCCTTTTAGAACTGCTTTTGCTTTATCCCATAGGTTTTGGATTGTCATGTTTTCATTGTCATTTGTCTCTAGGTATTTTTTAATTTCCTCTTTGATTTCTTCAGTGATCTCTTGGTT
>NC_041224.1:24842938-24850855 GCF_002837175.3 Physeter macrocephalus | reverse complement strand
TGTATCCATTCAGCAAGCCTGTGTCTTTTGGTTGGAACATTTAATCCATTCATGTTTAAGGTAATTATCGATATGTATGTTCCTATGACCATTTTCTGAAATGTTTTGTGTTTGTTTTTGTAGGTGCTTTTCTTCTCTTGTGTTTCCCACTTAGAGAAGTTCCTTTAGCATTTGTTGTAGAGCTGGTTTGGTGGTGCTGAATTCTCTTAGCTTTTGCTTGTCTGTCAAGCTTTAGATTTCTCCATCAAATCTGAATGAGATCCTTGCCAGATAGAGTAATCTTGATTGTAAGTTCTTCCCTTTCATCAGTTTAAGTGTATCATGCCACTCCCTTCTGGCTTGTAGAGTTTCTGATGAGAAATCAGCTGTTAACCTTATGGGAGTTCCCTTGTATGTTATTTGTCATTTTTCCCTTGCTGCTTTCAATAATTTTTCTTTGTCTTTAATTTTTGCCAATTTGATTACTATGTGTCTTGACGAGTTTCTCCTTGGGTTTATCCTGTATGGAACTCACTGCACTTCCTGGACTTGGGTGGCTATTTCCTTTCCCATGTTGGGGCCGTTTTCAATTGTAATCTCTGAAAATATTTTCTCTGGTCCTTTCTCCCTCTCTTTTCCTTCTGGGACCCCTATAATGCGAACGTTGTTGCGTTTAATGTTGTCCCAGAGGTCTTTTAGGCTTTCTTCATTTCTTTTCATTCTTTTTTCTTTATTCTGTTCCGCAGCAATGAATTCCACCATTCTGTCTTCCAGGTCACTTACCCATTCTTCTGCCTCAGTTATTCTGCTATTGATTCCTTCTAGTGTAGTTTTCATTTCAGTTATTGTATTGTTCATCTTCGTTTGTTTGTTCTTTAATTCTTCTAGGTCTCTGTTAAACATTTCTTGCATCTTCTCAATCTTTGCCTCCATTGTTTTTCTGAGGTCCTGGATCATCTTCACTATCATTATTCTGAATTCTTTTTGTGGAAAGTTGCCTATTTCCATTTCATTTAGTTGGTTTTCTGTGGTTTTATCTTGTTCCTTCATCTGGTACATAGCCCTCTGCCTTTTCCTCTTGTCTATCTTTCTGTGGATGTGGTTTTTGTTTGACAGGCTGCAGGATTGTAGTTCTTGTTTCTGCTGTCTGCCCTCTGGTGGATGAGGCTCTCTAAAAGGCTTGTGCGGGTTTCCTGATGGGAGGGACTGGTGGTGGGTAGAGCTGACTGTTGCTCTGGTGGGCAGAGCTCAGTAAAATTTTAATCCACTTGACTGCTGATGGGTGGGGCTGGATTCCCTCCCTGTTGGTTGTTTGGCCTGAGGCAACACAACACTGGAGCCTCCCTGGGCTCTTTGGTGGGGCTAATGGCAGACTCTGGGAGGGCTCACTCCAAGGAGTACTTCCCCGAACTTCTGCTGCCAGTGTCCTTGTCCCCACAGTGAGCCACAGCCACCCCTTGCCTCTGCAGGAGACCCTCCAACACTAGCAGGTAGGTCTGATTCAGTCTCCCCTGGGGTCACTACTTCCCCTGGGTTCCACTGCGCACACTACTTTGTGTGTGCCCTCCAAGAGTGGAGTCTCTGTTTCCCTCAGTCCTGTTGAAGTCCTGCAATCAAATCCCACTAGCCTTCAAAGTCTGATTCTCTAGGAATTCCTCCTCCAGTTGCTGGACCCCCAGGTTGGGAAGCCTGACGTGGGGCTCAGAACCTTCACTCCAGTGGGTGGACTTCTGTGGTATAATGTTCTCCAGTTTGTGAGTCACCCACCCAGCAGTTATCGGATTAGATTTTGCTGTGATTGTGCCCCTCCTACCATCTCATTGTTGCTTCTCCTTTGTCTTTGGATGTGGGGTATCTTTTTTGGTGAGTTCCAGTGTCTTCCTGTGGATGATTGTCCAGCAGCTACTTGTGATTCTGGTGTTCTCACAAGAGGGAGTGAGAGCATGTCCTTCTACTCCACCATCTTGGTTTAGGCCCTCTCATTTCATTTCATTATTTTTTTTACTCGATTTTTTTTGAATTGGAGTATAGTTGTAGATATCACTTTCTTGATTAGGTTATGCAAGACTGTAACTTACATCTTACTTGGGGACTTTCCCTATTGCCCTCTTGGCCTGTATGCTTTGATGAAATAAACAGTCATTCTGGAGCAGCCCATGTGGCAAGGAATTGAGGGCAGCCAACAGTCAACTGCCAGCTAGGAACTAAAGGCCTCAGTCAACAGCCTGCAAGGAACCAATCCTACCAGTAACCCATGTGAGCTTGGAAATAAGGTTGAGCCTTCAGATAAGACCCCAGCCCCTGCCAGCTGCTCACTTGCATCGTCATGACAGGCCCTGAAGCAGAGAATCCAGCTAAGCCATCCCCAAACACCTGACCCATGGAAACTGCGAGATAATAAACATGTCTTGCTTTGAGGCAATGAAACGTGTATTATCTCACAGTTATTACTAAGTATGTGGTACTTTGTTACACAGCAATAGATAGCTAACATAGTCTAAATTATTTGCATTTGGATCAGTTTACCAATATTCAGAGGTGCTCCAAGTACCTCAGTGTATATCTTCTTACCCAGGGGGCTCCCCAAGATAAAGTGTTTATTCTGAAGGTAAACAAACTATGTTACCCTCAGAGCAGTGACTTCTCAATTCTTCCTGCATATTATCATCATAGGGAAGGTGTTTTGTTTTGCTTTGGCTTGATTTGATGTTTTGCTTTGTTTTTAATGCCTATGTTGCTGCCCCATTCAGGTAAGAAGGGGGCAGACTGGCAGGCATCCTTTTATTTATAGCTCCCCAGTAGCTCCTAATGGGCTGCCAGGGTTGAGAATCACTAGTTCAGACTCAGATTGTATAATTTTCTGGCACTTCTAGAATGGTAGTTTTATCCCTGTTTCCAGCATTCAAAGGTTTAGAAATATTGACGTTCACTCTCAGGGTGCCCAGCTACACAATTAAGCAATGTTTTTAATAAAAGAAAAAGGGCACTTCAGTGTCTGGTTTGAATTTTCTCATGTTACTGGGCAGGAAGAAATGTAATGCCAGGCCATCCGGCTCATGCCTGGCCATCTGGCAAATGGAGATTCATCACTTAGGGACAGAGTGATGCAACCAACTCATGATCCCTTAGTGGGGAGCGAGATTAATTGGAAAAACACAGATAATCAAAAAGTTTCATTTTGGTTTCTTTATTCAGCCTCCTCTCTTAGCCTTTAGCAAAAGCTGAAGAAAGCAGTAGAAAAACTCACAGGACTTTACTCCTATGTTAAACTTCTACTTCCAAAGACAACAAGTTCTGTAGACATCAAGGCGGGGGCAGCAGGGTTGAAGGGGCAGGAGAGAAGCAAGAGGCTTTTTAATCCCCTTTCTGGAGAAATAGTGTCTGGACAACCCCAAAAAGATTTTGCCACATGGTTATTTTCTTGTGTGTTAGTTGTATAAGGTGGCGAGCAGGTGAAGATGGTGAGAAACATACTCAAGGATGTTTCCTATGGTCCTAGAGTCCAGGATAGTTGGATGCTAGAAAGAGACTGAATCTTCATACACAGAACAGGTAGCTTTGGATAATGGCAGTTCAGCTGCTGTGGGACATTAACATGGAAGAAACTGTTCTGGAGGTAAAAAGTTTCCTTGAGGCCAGCAGCTGACAGGACCCTGGAACACATGGAGTGATTCCTGTGGTCCCTGTTGTTGGCCAAGGCTGAGCAAGATGTTAGGCCAGGATGTAGAGGAAGAAGAGGAAGCCTGAGTGATGAAGACAGTCATCCTTTGTTTCTCTCCCTTCATGTCTCCAGTCCTTACCATTCTGGGTACAGGATTCTGTCTCCTTCAACTCTTCATTTTTCCCTCGACAAGCATTCAGTTAGTGTCACTCAGAGATGAAGTTGCCATAAGCCCTGCCCTCAGGGAGCTCACAAATTAGTGAGGGGTACAGAAACAAGAGCTAACCAGAAAGAAATGTGGTCAAACCCTAGAATGGAAGTATGCCCCAAATGCTATAGGATCACAGAGGGAGGAGTGATTGATTCCAAATAGGGGGTTGGGGAAGGCTTCACAAATCAGGGTTTAGTGCTGCTTAGCTATTATGCAGTGTGTATATAACTAACACTACTGTAATGTACACTTAAAAATGGCTGAGATGGTAAATGTTACATGTGTTTTTTTACCAACCTTTTAAAAATGATGCTTCCCAAAACTTTCCAGTTGAGATTAGACTGGTTAACCCAAGGCTTCTCAATAGCTACCCACTTCCACACTATAAAATTTTGAAGAATTGCAATAGTTGCTATGGGAATGAGAATCATGACAGACTTTGAGAAGATTTCAAAACTTGTATAAGATTTTTTGATATAGAGGGGACAAAGAGAGACCAAGGCAGTAGGCATGGGAATAGTATAAGCAAAGACATTGGGCACTGAGTGAATTAGATCCAGTGTGGCTTAGGATGAGGGCATATAATGAGTGTGGGCAGACAGGAGGAACTGAGATGATGATTTTTTTTTTTTGAAGTAAAGTTTATATAACGAAAAAGTCACTATTTTAACCATTGTAAGGTGTATAATTAAATGTGTCTTTAGTATATTCATAATGTGCCAACAACACCACGATCTAATTCCAAAACATTTTTACAACCCCAAAAGAAACTCATTTCCCATTCACCCCAGCCCCTGGCAACCACTGATTTAATTTCTGCCCTTTTAATCCTCTCCTTCTGGAATTCTCATTATGTGTAATCTCAGTGGTGCCTTGCCAGGCATCTTAGGCTCTGTTCATTTTTCTTCATTCCTTTTTATTTCTGTTTCTCAGACTGGATAATCTCAATTGAACCATTTTAAATTCACTTATTATTTATTCTGTCTGTTCAAATCTGCTGTTGAGCCCCTCTAGTGAATTTTTCATTTCAGTTATTGTGCTTTTCAATTCCAGCATTTCCCTTTGGTTCCTTTTTATAATTTATTTATAATTTTTTTTTGATATTCCCTATTTGGTAAGATATTGTTCTTATGGATTCTATTTTGTTTACTATTTATATCCTTTTGCATTACTGAAGAGGAGAAACTTCAAGGTTTCCTCTTGACCTTCCTTGCCATACTAGCCTTAACTGCATGGTTCAGGGATCCAATGTGGGCATCTGTCAGACACCAAGAATGTCTATTCCAACTACATACTCGGGAGCTGGGGGGAATAATTGCAGAATGGGTTCACAGACCCATGAGACTTACTGTGACATGGATTTGGGCCAGAACATCATTTGCTATGGGACCTCCCCCCACCATAAGCATCCCCTTTGACTGTTAGCTCAGGGATAGCTCAGTGCCACTATCCAGTCCTATAAAGTTTTTAGGATTTTCCTTTCTCTGGTGCACATTTACACTAGTGAGCACCTGTAGACAACTAGGAAGGTATATGGCATCCTGTAATGTTACCCCAGAGGTTTCTTCAGGGTTTCTGACCACCCTCCCTCCCCTTTATCAAGGGGCTCTGTGAGCTGTCTCAGGTCTTGGAATCAGTTGAAAGACCATTACTAACCCATAAGTAGAGACTCGAGGCAAACCTCTGTTTGATGTATATATGTATATGTACACACACACACACACACACACACACACAGCAGCGTGATGAGAATACGGGTCATAATAATGGGTATTTTATTTCATGTATGTGATAGTGACAGTGGTGGTGGCTGAGCTATAAATGAATAATATAAATATGGTAAGTGTTATATAAATTAGTAGGTTTAGGATGGTTATACTTGGATTATACCATATAATGACTGTTTTTCATCCTATATGGGCAATTGATGTGTAAGCTGTGATTTTCCGTAATTGTGTTTGGTTTAGGCTGCCTTATCCCCCAATTATAAATGATAGTATGGATATAGATAGTATTAAATTTAGGTTAATATTATAGTACAGATGTAGATAGTATTAAATTTAGGTGAAATTTGATATAATACTGATAGGGGTGTAAGTTTTTGTCAAGTTAATAAAATTAAGCCTGCTATTAATGAGATGCCTTGTGTGACTTCAGGTACTCAGAAGTGGAAAGGAGATAGTCCTAGTTTTATGATTAGGGCTACTGTTATGATTATTGATGCTGTTGGGCTAAAGATTTCTGTAATAGTTCATTGGCTGGAATGTAATAGATTAATGATAATGGCTATTATAAGTAATATTGATGTGGTGGCTTGTGTCAGAAAGTATTTAGTGGATGCATCTATGGCTTGTGGATTAAACTTTTTTTTTTTTTTAACATCTTTATTGGAGTATAACTGTGTTACAATAGTGTGTTAGTTTCTCCTTTACAACAAAGTGAATCAGTTATACATATACATATGTTCCCATATCTCTTCCCTCTTGCGTCTCCCTCCCTCCCCCCCTCCCTATCCCACCCCTCTCATGGTCACAAAGCACAGAGGTGATCTCCCTGTGCTATGCGGCAGCTTCCCACTAGCTATCTAATTTACATTTGGTAGTGCATATATGTCCCTGCCACTCTCTCACTTCATCACAGCTTACCCTTCCCCCTCCCCACGTCCTCAAGTCCATGCTCTAGTAGGTCTGTGTTTTATTCCCATCCTACCACTAATCTCTTCATGACATTTTTTTTCTTAGATTACATATATATGTGTTAGCATACGGTATTTGTTTTTCTCCTTCTGACTTACTTCACTCTGTATGACAGACTCCAGGTCTATCCACCTCATTACAAATAACTCAGTTTCATTTCTTTTTATGGCTGAGTAATATTCCATTGTATATATGTGCCACATCTTCTTTATCCATTCATCTGTTGATGGACACTTAGGTTGCTTCCATGCCGTGACTGTCTTTAAATAAAAACCATTATTTCTCCTACTGGTTCCTTGGCTGCTGCTTCTGTTGTACAGATCTTCCTCAACTTACCATGGGGTTACGTCCCAGTAAACCCATGGTAAGTTGAAAATATCATAAATTGAAAATGCATTTAATACACCTGACGTGTCAAACATCACTGCTTAGCTTCACCTACATTCAGTGCACTCAGAACACCTAGGTTAGCCTATAGTTGGGCAAAATCATCTAATGCAAGGACTATTTTTTAATAAAGTGCTGACCATCTCGTGTAATTTATTGACTACTGTACTGACAAGCAGAGTGCTTGTCTGGGTCCGTGGTGGTTGCATCTATCCGCTGTCTCCTGGTGTGGTCGCGTGGCTGGTGGGGAGCTGGGGCTTTGCCACCCAGCATCAGGAGGAAGTGTCTTTCCCCATACGGTGGGCCCGAGGAAAGCTCAAAATTCAAAAGTCGAAGTAGTTTCTACTGAATGCGTATTGCTTTCGCATTACTGTAAAGTTAAAAAATCCTAAGTTGATTTTCTTACTCGTGAAAAGTATATTCAGTCACTCGGTAATACTGATTTCCGTTCAAGAACGCTATAGTCGAGTTGGAGAGAAAAGATGAACACACAGGAGGAGAGGCAAAGAATTTCCCCCTGAAAACTGGTTGGTATAGCGTGCTCTAGGATCTCAGAGGGAAAAGAATCAACAGAGGGTAGTCCTGGAGGGCTTTACGGAGGAGGTGGGAATTGAGCTTGTTCTTAGCGGATGGTTAGTATTGGAGCAGCTGGAGAGAACAGAGAGAGAGGGAAGGCGTTGAAGATGTGGAACAAGACGGATAAAGCGTGGAGGTGAGCAGAGAGCTGCGTGCTTGTCCCAGCCAATCCTGATGAACTCAAGTGATTAGTTCAGAACCGCTCCCGTGGGGGTGTCATCTCCATCCTCAAGGACCCCAGGAGTGGAGGCAGAGGACAGGTGGCGAGGAACGAGCGCAGCCCTGGGCCACGGGGAAGGTTCACCCACTGCACCCGGATGCCGAGGGGGAGGGGCTCCGAGGAGGGAGGGATGCTCAGGCGGGGACAGCGCTGCACAGATGCAGGGAATGGGGGGCGGGGCTGGGGG
>NC_041224.1:24836462-24839650 GCF_002837175.3 Physeter macrocephalus | reverse complement strand
TAAAGAAAAGGAAGGAAGGAAGGAAGGAGGGAGGGAAGGAAGGAAGAAGGGAAGGAAGGAAGGGAGAAAGAAAGGAAGGGACGAAGGAAGAAAGGAAGGAAGAAATGAAGGAAGGAAGCAAGAAAGGAAGGAAGGAGGAGTGGAAGAAAGGGAGGAAGGAAGGGAGGAAGAAAGGGAGGAAGGAAAGGAGGAAGGAAGGGATGAAATAAGGGAGGAAGGAAGGAAGAAAGGAGGGAAGGAGGGAAGAAAGGAAGGAAGAAAGGAAGAAAGAAAGGGAGAAGACAAAGTAGGACCCCGGCAGTGGCGGGCTGCAGGAGCTCCCGGGAGGGGCGGTGTGGAGAGTGACCTGTGCTCGCACACAGGTCTCTTGGTGGCGGCAGCAGCAACCCTAGTGTCCCACGCCCGTCTCTGCTGTCCGCGCCGACAGCCGCGGCTCGCGCCCGTTTCTGGAGCTCCTTTACGCGGTGCGCTTAATCCCCTCTCCTCTCGCACCAGGAGACAAAGAGGCGAAAAAAAAAAAAAAAAAAAAAAAAAGTCTCTTGTCTCTTCGGTAGCTCCGCGCCAGTTTCTGGAGCTCCTTTAAGCGGCGCGCTTAAACCCCTTCCTCGTGCACCAGGAAGCAAAGAGGGAAGAAAAGGTCTCTTGCCTCTTCGGCAGCTCCAGACTTCTCCCGGACTCCCTCCCGGCTAGCCGTGGCGCACTAGCCCCTTCAGGCTGTTTTCACTCTGCCAACTCCAGACCTTTCCCTGGGATCCGACTGAAGCCCGAGGCTCAGCTCCCAGCCCCCGCCCGCCCCGGCGGGTGAGCAGACAAGCCTCTCGGGCTGGTGAGTGCTGGTCGGCACCGATCCTCTGTGGGGGAATCTCTCCGCTTTGCTCTCCGCACCCCGCTGCTGCGCTCTCCTCCGAGGCTCCGGAGCTTCCCCCTCTGCCACCCACAGTCTCCGCCCACGAAGGGGCTTCTAGTGTGTGGGAACCTCTCCTCCTTTCCGGCTCCCTCCCACTGGTGCAGGTCCCGTCCCTATTCTTTGTCTCTGTTTATTCTTTTTTCTTTTGCCTACCCAGGTACGTGGGGGGTTTCTTGCCTTTTGTGAGGTCTGAGGTCTTCTGCCAGCATTCGGTGGGTGTTCTATAGGAGAAGTTCCACGTGTAGCTGTATTTCTGATGTATCTGTGAGGAGGAAGGTGATCTCCACGTCTTACTCTTCCGCCATCTTGTCTGCTATCTTAAACTTTTTTATTATGATGGAATAATGGCAGGTATATTTCAAATCTGATTCAGATAAGCAATCAGTGGGAGCTGGTTATTACAATTATGGTTCCTGAGATGATTCTTGTTAAGATAATGATAAAGGTGATAAGATTTATTAGTACGGGAAGGATATAAACCAACATTTTCGGGGGATGGGACAAGTAGCTTATTTGGCTGACCTTACTATAGAATGTAGTATAATGCGGTAGCACGAAGAATTTTGAATTCTTAAGGGTAGGTTCAATTCCCATGATTCTAGAAATAGGATATTCTATCAAAGTAACTGTTTTATCAGACATATTTCTTATGTTGTGGGGTTATGCTTGATGTTATGATATGTGGTGAGACTGTCGTATGCATAGGGCTAGTGTTAGCCATAGGAAATTTTTTCAAAGCAGATGTACAGTATAAGTTGATTGTATTGGAATCAAGGCTAAGATGCTCGGATTCATAGGAAAGAAATTGTTAATAATAGTGTTTTGATAATAAAATTGGCTGTATATACTTCTGGTGTGGGGGGGTTATGGAATGCTCCTAGAAAAAGGATTGTTGTGAAAATTTTATGATGATATTGGCATATTCTCCTAAGAAAAATATAGTGAATGGGCCTACATATTCTACTTTGAAGCCCGAGTTCAGATTCTCCTTCTGTTAGGTCGAAGGGGGCTTGATTAGTTTCCGCTAGAGTAGAGATAAATCATATTATGGCTAGGGGTCCTGATGGGAAGATTCTTCATAAATGAGGGTTGAGAGAATAAAGGATCCATTTATTATCAATAAAAGGACTGATAGAAGAGTAGTCGCTAGTGATAGTTCATATGAAATTGTGCTACCGCTCATAGAGCTCTGATTAGTGCATATTTTGAACTGGAAGCTCATCTGGATCATAGGGTAGTATAGACAGCTAGGCTTGACACAGCTAGTATAAATTATACTCTTTAAGTTTATATTAATGAGGGGGTAAGGTAGAGGGATTCGTATGGTTAGATCTAAAGTTAGGGCTAGAATGGGTGCTATGATAAATACGGAAATGGAAGATGTAGCTGGTTGTAATGGTTCTTTAATGAATAATTTGACTGCATGCCAATAGGTTGTAATAGGTCATATGGTCCAGTGATATTTGGTCCTTTTCAAAGTTGCATGTAGCCTAGAACTTTTTGTTCAATTAATGTGAGGAATGTCACAGCTAGAAGAATAGGGATAATGAATATTAAGGTGTTAATTATAAACATTTTGTTAGGGAGAGGATTTGAACCTCTGGTTATAAAGGTTTCAGTTTTATGCAATTACCAGGCTCTGCCGCTCTAACAAACCCTGTTCTTGGGTAAGATTTGTATATATTAAGTAAATTAAGATTATATCATTAATTGGTTTTAAGATGCTTTTATAAAGTGAGCCTCATTTCTCTTATCCTTTCATCCTGGGAGAAATATAAAATAGATAGAAAACAACCTGTATTACTCCAGTCCGAGCTCAGATCACGTAGGACTTTAATCACTGAACAAATGAACCTTTAATAGTGGTTACACTATTGGGGTGTCTTCATCCAACATCGATGTGGTAAACCTTTTACAACAAATACATCATCGATATGAACTCTAGAATAGGTTTGCACTGTTATCCCTAGAGTAACTTGGTCTGTTGATCAATTTTTGGAACAGTAAGTGATCATATATTTTGACTAGTATGTCTAGACTTTAATCACTCAGAGACTTCTTTGTTCTCCATAGTCACCCCAACCAAAATTGTCAACCCAGTTACATAGCCTCATCCACCAGAGAGCAGACAGGAGAAACAAGAAGAACTACAATCCTGCAGCCTGTGGAACAAAAACCACATTCACAGAAAGATAGACAGGATGAAAAGGCAGAGGGCTATGTACCAGATGAAGGAACAAGATAAAACCCCAGAAAAACAACTAAACGAAGTGGAGATAGG
>NC_041224.1:24835560-24836347 GCF_002837175.3 Physeter macrocephalus | reverse complement strand
AGAAATGAAGACAGCCTAAGAGACCTCTGGGACAACATTAAATGCAACAACATTCGCATTACAGGGGTCCCAGAAGGAGAAGAGAGAGAGAAAGGACCAGGGAAAATATTCGTAGAGATTATAGTCGAAAACTTCCCCAACATGGGAAAGGAAATAGCCACCCAAGTCCAGGAAGTGCAGCGAATCCCATACAGGATAAACCCAAGGAGAAACACACTGAGACACATAGTAATCAAATTGGCAAAAATTAAAGACAAAAATTATTGAAAGCAGCAAGGGAAAAATGACAAATAACATACAAGGGAACTCCCATAAGGTTAACAGCTGATTTCTCAGCAGAAACTCTCAAGCCAGAAGGGAGTGGCATGGTACACTTAAACTGATGAAAGAGAAGAACCTACAACCAAGATTACTGTACCCAGCAAGGATCTCATTCAGATTCAATGGAGAAATCAAAAGCTTGACAGACAAGCAAAAGCTAAGGGAATTCAGCACCACCAAACCAGCTCTACAACAAATGCTAAAGGAACTTCTCTAAGTGGGAAACACAAGAGAAGGAAAGCACCTACAAAAACAAACGCAAAACATTTAAGAAAATGGTCATAGGAACATATATATCGATAATTACCTTAAACGTGAATGGATTAAATGCTCCAGCCAAAAGACACAGGCTTCCTGAATGGATACAAAAACAAGACCCATATATATGCTGTCAACCGTAACACAATAATGGGGGGGACTTTAACACCTCACTTACATCAATGGACAGATCATCCAAAATGAAAAT
>NC_041224.1:24833141-24835421 GCF_002837175.3 Physeter macrocephalus | reverse complement strand
GACAAAATAGACCAGATAGATTTAATTGATATTTATAGGACATTCCATCCCAAAACAGCAGATTACACCTTATTTTCAAGTGTGCATGGAACATTCTCCAGCACAGATCACATCTTGGGTCACAAATCAAGCCTCAGTAAATTTAAGAAAATTGAAATCATATCAAGCATCTTTTCTGACCACAACGCTATGAGATTAGAAATGAATTACAGGGGAAAAAACGTAAAAAACAGAAACACATGGAGGCTAAACAATACGTTACTAAATAAACAAGAGATCACTGAAGAAATCAGAGGATATAAAAAAATACCTAGAAACAAATGACAAGGAAAACACGATGACCCAAAACGTATGGGATGCAGCAAAAGCAGTTCTAAGAGGGAAGTTTATAGCAATACAATCCTACCTCAAGAAACAAGAAAAATCTTAAAGATCAGAGCAGAAATAAATGAAATAGAAACAAATAAAACAATAGCAAAGATCAATAAACCTAAAGGTTGGTTCTTTGAGAAGATAAACAAAATTGATAAACCATTAGACTCATCAAGAAAAAGAGTGAGAGGATTCAAATCAATAAAATTAGAAATGAAAAAGGAGAAGTTACAACTGACATTGCAGAAATACAAAGCATCCTAAGAGACTACTACCAGCAACTCTATGCCAATAAAATGGGCAACCTGGAAATAATGGACATATTCTTAGAAAGGTATAACCTTCCAATATTGAACCAGGAACAAACAAAATATGAACAGACCAATCACAAGTAATGAAATTGAAACTGTCATTAAAAATCTTGCAGCAAACAAAAGTCCAGGACCAGAGGGCTTCACAGGTGAATTCTATCAAACATTTAGAGAAGAGCTAACACCCATCCTTCTCAAACTCTTCCAAAAAATTGCGGAGGAAGGAACACTCCCAAACTCATTCTATGAGGCCACCACCACCCTGATACCAAAACCAGACAAAGATGCTACAAAAAAATAAAATTACAGACCAATATCACTGATGAATATAGATGCAAACATCCTCAACAAAATACTAGCAAACAGAATCCAACAACACATTAAAAGGATCATACACCATGATCAAGTGGGATTTATCCCAGGGATGCAAAGATTCTTCAATATACGCAAATCAATCAATGTGATATACCATATTAGCAAATTGAAGAATGAAAAGCATATGATCATCTCAATAGATGCCGAAAAAGCTTTTGACAAAATTCAATACCCATTTATGATAAAAACTCTACAGAAAGTGGGCATAGAGGGAACCTACCTCAACATAATAAAGGCCATATATGACAAACCCACAGCAAACATCATTCTCAATGGTGAAAAATTGAAAGCATTTCCTCTAAGATCAGGAACAAGACCCAGATGTCCACTCTCAGCGCTATTATTCAACATAGTTTTGAAAGTCCTGGTCACAACAATCAGAGAAGAAAAAGAAATAAAAGGAATAGAAATTGGAAAAGAAGAAGTAAAACTGTCACTGTTTGCAGATGACATACTAAACATAGAGAATCCTAAAGATGCCACCAGAAAACTACTAGAGCTAATCAATGAATTTGGTAAAGTAGCAGGATACAAAATTAATGCACAGAAATCTCTGGCATTCCTATACATCAATGATGAAAAATCTCAAAGAGAAATTAAGGAAACACTCCCATTTACCACTGCAACACAAAGAATAAAATACCTAGGAATAAACCTACCTAAGGAGACAAAAGACGTATATGCAGAAAACTATAGGACACTGATGAAAGAAATTAAAGATGATACAGATGGAGAGATATACCATGTTCTTGGATTGGAAGAATCAACATTGTGAAAATGACTCTACTACGCAAAGCGATCTACAGATTCAATGCAATCACTATCAAACTCCCAATGTCATTTTTCACAGAACTACAACAAAAAATCTTAAAATTTGTATGGAGACCCAAAAGACCCTGAATAGCCAATACAATCTTGAGAAAGAAAAATGGAGCTGGAGGAATCAGGCTCCCTGACTTCAGACTATACTACAAAGCTACAGTAATCAAGACAGTATGGTACTGGACAGAAGCAGAAATATAGATCAATGGAACAGGATAGAAAGGCAAGAGATAAGCTCACACACATATGGTCACCTTATTTTTGATGAAGGAGGCAAGAATATACAATGGAGAAAAGACAGCCTTTTCAATAAGTGGTGCTGGAAAAACTGGACAGCTACATGTAAAAGAATGAAATGAGAACACTCCCTAACACCATACACAAAAATAAACTCAAAATG
>NC_041224.1:24830501-24831621 GCF_002837175.3 Physeter macrocephalus | reverse complement strand
TGACATAAATCACAGCAAGATCGTTTTTGATCCACCTCCTAGAGTAATGGAAATAAAAACAAAAATAAACAAATGGGACCTAATGAAACTTCAAAGCTTTTGCACAGCAAAGGAAACCATAAACAAGACCAAAAGACAACTCTCAGAATGGGAGAAAATATTTGCAAAAGCATCAATGGACAAAGGATTAATCTCCAAAATATATAAACAGCTCATGCAGCTCAATATTTAAAAAACAACCCATCCAAAAATGGGCAGAAGACCTAACTAAATAGACATTTCTCCAAAGAAGACATACAGATGGCCAAGAAGCACCAGCGGGGAAAGCCACGGGGGTTGGGGGTGGGGCTGGGGGTGTGATGAATTGGGCAATTGGGATTGATATGTATGCACTGATGTGTATAAAATTGATGACTTATAAGAACCTGCTGTATAAAAAAATATAGAAAAAGCCTATTTATTGAAAAAAAAATTGTCAACCCATGTGAAAATTTTGTTATCTGTTGGGGGTTCGTTAGTTTTTTGGGGTTAATTAATTAAAGCTCCATAGGGTGTTCTCATCGTATTTTGTTATTCCTGCCTCTTCATGGGAAGGTTAATTTCACTGATTGAAAGTAAGAGATAGTGAAACCCTTGTGTGGCCATTCATACAAGTCCTTATTCAGAGAACAAATGATTATGCTACCCTTGCATGCTCAGGATACTGCGGTAGTTTAACAGTTGTCATTGAGCAGGCAGTGCCTCTAATACTAGTTATGCTAGAGGTTATGTTTTTGGTAAATAGGCGAGGTTTGTGTTTGCTGAGTTCCTTTTACTTTTTAAAATCTTTCCTTGAGTGCATGCCCGTGTTGGGTTAACAGTGTACTTAATAAATAATTGAATGTTGAATGGTGTTTATTTGCTGTTAGCTATCAGTAACTGATGTAACCTTATGCGAGAAGAAATGGTTCTTGTTATTTGTGTTAACATTATTGCTTCTATTGGTTAATAGATTATTCCAGTGTAAAACTAGGGGTTGATTTGCTTATTGGTTTTGTTTTTGTTTTTAACATCTTTACTGGAGTATAATTGCTTTACAATGGTGTGTTAGTTTCTGCTTTACAAAAAAGTGAATCAGTTA
>NC_041224.1:24827494-24829272 GCF_002837175.3 Physeter macrocephalus | reverse complement strand
CATATGTGCATGGGTTTATCTCTGGGCTATCTATCCTGTTCCATTGATCTATATTTCTGTTTTTGGGCCAGTACCATATTGTCTTGATTACTGTAGCTTTGTAATATAGTCTGAAGTCAGGGAGCCTGTTTCCTCCAGCTCAGTTTTTCCTTCTCAAGATTGCTTTGGTTATTCAGGGTCTTTTGTGTTTCCATACAAATTGTGAAATTTTTTGTTCTAGTTCTGTGAAAAATGCCACTAGCAGTTTGATAGTGATTGCATGGAATCTGTAGATTGCTTTGGTTGGTATAGTCATTTTCACAATGTTGATTCTTACAATCCAAGAATATGGTATATCTCTCCATCTGTTTGTATCATCTTTAATTTTTTCATCAGTGTCTTAGTTTTCTGCATACAGGTCTTTTGTCTCCTTAGGTAGGTTTATCCCCAGGTATTTTATTCTTTCTCTTGCAGTGGTAAATGGGAGTGTTTCCTTAACTTCTCTTTCAGATTTTTCATCATTAGTATATAGGAATGCAAGAGATTTCTGTGCATTAATTTTGTATCCTGCTACTTTGCCAGATTCATTGATTAGCTCTAGTAGATTTCTGGTAGTCCCTGGCATAAATCCCACTTGATCATGGTGTATGATCCTTTTAATATGCTGTTGGATTCTGTTGGCTAGTATTTTGTTGAGGATTTTTGCATCTATGTTCATCAGTGATATTGGCCTGTAGTTTTTTTTCTTTTTTTTCTTTTTTTTTTTTTTTGTGCGGTACGTAGGCCTCTCACTGTTGTGGCCTCTGCCTTTGCGGAGCACAGGCTCCAGACACGCAGGCTGAGCGGCCATGGCTCACGGGCCTAGCTGCTCCACAGCATGTGGGATCTTCCTGGACCGGGGCACGAACCTGTGTCCCCCGCATCAGCAGGCGGACTCTCAACCACCGCGCCACCAGGGAAACCCGTAGTTTTCTTTTTTTGTGACATCTTCATCTGGTTTTGGTATTAGGGTGATGGTGGCCTCATAGAATGAGTTTGAGAGTGTTCCTCCCTCTGCTATATTTAGGAAGATATTGAGAAGGATAGGTGGTAGCTCTTCTCTAACTCTTTGATACAATTGGCCTGTGAAGCCATCTGGTTCCAGGGTTTTGTTTGTTGGAAGATTTTTAATCACAGTCCATTTCAGTGCTTGTGATTGGTCTGTTCATATTTTCTATTTCTTTGTGGTTCGGTCTTGGAAGGTTGTACTTTTCTAAGAATTTGTCTATTTCTTCCAGGTTGTCCATTTTATTGGCATAGAGTTGCTTGTAGTCGTCTCTCGTGGTCCTTTGTATTTCTGCAGTGTCAGTTGTTATTTCTCCTTTTTCGTTTCTAATTCTGTTGATTTGAGTCTTCTCCCTTTTGTTCTTGATGAGTCTGACTAATGGTTTATCAATTTTGTTTATCTTCTCAAAGAACAGCTTTTAGTTTTATTGATCTTTCCAGTTGTTTCCTTCATTTCTTTTTCATTTATTTCTGATCTGATCTTTATGATTTCATTCCTTCTACTATCTTTTGGGGTTTTTTGTTCTTCTTCCTCTAATTGCTTTAGGTGTAAGGTTAGGTTGTTTATTTGAGATATTTCTTGTTTCTTGAGATAGGATTGTATTGCTATAACTTCCTTCTTAGAATTGCTTTTGCTGCATCCCATAGGTTTTGGGTCATCGTGGTTTCATTGTCATTTGTTTCTAGGTATTTTTTGATTTCCTCTTTGATTTCTTCAGTGATCTCTTGGTTATTTAGTAGCATATTGTTTAGCC
>NC_041224.1:24822782-24827182 GCF_002837175.3 Physeter macrocephalus | reverse complement strand
GTGATCACTTCGTTATTAAGTAGTGTATTGTTTAGCCTCCATGTGTTTCCATTTTTTACAGACTTTTTCCTGTAATTAATATCTAGTCTCATAGGGTTGTGGTCAGAAAAGATACTTGATAAGACTGCAATTTTTTAAAATTTACCAAGGCTTTATATGTGACCCAAGATATGATCTATCCTGGAGAATGTTCCATGAGCACTTGAGAAGAAAGTGTATTCTGTTGTTTTTGGATGGAATGTCCTATAAATATCAATTAAGTCCATCCGGTCTAATGTGTCATTTAAAGCTTGTGTTTCCTTATTTATTTTCTGTTTGGACAATCTGTCCGTTGGTGAAAGTGGGGTGTTAAAGTCCCCTACTATGATTGTGTTACTGTCGGTTTCTCCTTTTATGGCTGTTAGCACTTTCCTTATGTATTGAGGTGCCCCTATGTTGGGTGCATAAATATTTACAAGTGTTATGTCTTCTTGGATTGATCCCTTGATCATTATGTAGTGTCCTTCTTTATCTCTTGTAATAGTCTTTATTTTAAGGTCTATTTTGTCTGATGTGAGAATTGCTACTCCAAGTTTTGATTTCCATTTTCATGGAATATCTTTTTCCATCCCCTCACTTGCAGTCTGTATGTGTCCCTAGGTCTGAAGTGGGTCTCTTGTAGACAGCATATATACGGGTCTTGTTTTTGTATCCATTCAGCCAATCTGTGTCTTTTGGTTGGATCATTTAATCCATTTCCATTTAAGGTAATTATCAATATGTATGTTCCTATTACCATTTTCTTAATTGCTTTGGGTTTGCTTTTGTAGGTGTTTTCCTTCTCTTGTGTTTCCTCCCTAGAGAAGTTCCTTTAGCATTTGTTGTAAAGCTACTTTAGTGGTGCTTAATTCTCTTAACTTTTGCTTGTCTGTAAACGTTTTCATTTCTCCATCAAATCTGAATGAGATCCTTGCTGGGTCGAGTAATCTTGGTTGTAGGTTTTTCCCTTTCATCACTTTAAATATGTCCTGCCACTCCCTTCTGGCTTGCAGAGTTTCTGCTGAAAGATCAGCTGTTAATGTTATGGGGGTTCCCTTGTATGTTATTTGTTGCTCTTCCCTTGCTGCTTTTAATATTTTTTCTTTGTATTTAATTTTTGATAGTTTGATTGATATGTCTTGGCATGTTTCTCCTTAGATTTATCCTGTATGGGACTCTGTGCTTCCTGGACTTGACTATTTCCTTGCCCATGTTAGGGAAGTTTTTGACTATAAATTCCTCAAATATTTTCTCAGATGCTTTCTTTTTCTCTTCTTCTGGGACCCCTAAAATGTGAATGTTGGTGCGTTTAATGTTGTCCCAGAAGTCTCTGAGACTGTCCTCAATTCTTTTCATTCTTTTTTTCTTTATTCTACTCTGCGGTAGTTATTTCCACTATTTTATCTTCCAGGTCACTTCTCCCTTCTTCTGCCTCAGTTATTCTGCTGTTGATTCCTTCTAGAGAATTTTTCATTTCATTTACTGTGTTGTTCATCATTGTTTGTTTGCTGTTTAGTTCTTCTAGGTCCTTGTTAAATGTTTCTTGTATTTTCTCCATTCTATTTCCAGGATTTTTGATCATCTTTACCATCATTACTCTGAATTCTTTTTCAGGTAGACTGCCTTTTCCTCTTCGTTTGTTGGTCTAGTGGGTTTTTACCTTGCTCCTTCATCTGCTGCATATTTCTCTGTCTTCTCATTTTGTTTAACTTACTGTGTTTGGGGTCTCCTTTTTGCAGGCTGCAGGTTCATAGTTCCTGTTGTTTTTGGTATCTGTCCCCAGTGGGTGAGGTTGGTTCAGTGGCTTGTGTAGGCTTTGTGGTTGAGGGGACTGGTGCTTGTGTTCTGGTTGGTGGGGCTGGATCTTGTCTCTCTAGTGGGCAGGACCACGTCTGGTGGTGTGTTTTGAGGTGTCTGTGAACTTAATATTATTTTGGGCAGTCTCTCTGCTAATGGGTGGGGTTGTGTTCCTGTCTTACTAGTTGTTTGGCTTGGGATGTCCTGCACTGGAGCTTGCTGGCCGTTGGGTAGAACTGGGTCTTAGCATTGAGACGGAGATCTCTGGGGGAGCTCTTGCCGATTTATATTACATGGGGCCGGGAGATCTCTGGTGGTCCAATGTCCTAAACTTCCCTCTCCCACCTCAGTGGCTCAGGCCTGACACCAGGCCACAGCACCAAGACTCTGTCAGCCACACAGGTGGAAATACATTTGCTCTTGATTCTTGCATGTTCCTGGCCTGTGAACATAAGAGACTTGTCTCCTGCAGCTGTTAAGATGAGTAGTTCTCTGCACCTGCTCACCAGAATCTTAAAAGTTTATATAGAGGCCGGTTTCAGTTGCATATTCAGTGCCGATGGTCTCAACCCTGCCTTACTCTCTCAAAGGCTGCATCCTTGGAAAAGCTATGTTTGGTTTGTTTGTTTTTTATTCCATTCAGCCACTGTATATCTTTTTGTTGGAGAATTTAGTTCACTTACATTTAATGTAATTATTAATAGATATGGACTTATTGACATTTTTTAAATTGTTTTCTGGATGTTTTGTAATTCCTCTGTTCTTTCTTTTCTTGTTCTCTTCCCTTGTGATTTGATGGTTTTTCTGAGTAGTATGCTTAGATTTCTTTTTCTTTATCCTTTGTGTGTTTTCTGTAGGGTTTTGCTTTGTGATTACCATGAGGCTTACATAGAACATCTAAGAGTTATAACAGTTTATTTTAAGCTGATAACAACTTAAGTTTGAATGTTTCTAAAACTCTACAGTTTTACTCTCCCCTCCCACCACATTTTATGTTTTTGATGTCACATTTGCATCTTTTTATCTTTAGTATCCATTAACAAATTATTGTAGTTATAGTTATTTTTACTCTTTTGCCTTTTAACCTTTATACTAGTTATATAAGTGATTAACCCACCACCATTGCAGCATTAGATTATTCTGA
This sequence comes from Physeter macrocephalus, assembly GCF_002837175.3. Classification (NCBI taxonomy): domain Eukaryota; kingdom Metazoa; phylum Chordata; class Mammalia; order Artiodactyla; family Physeteridae; genus Physeter; species Physeter macrocephalus. The sequence continues at coordinate 24,824,223 of NC_041224.1, read as the reverse complement.
ATTTGACTACATATTTATCATTATCAGCAAGATTTATACTTTTATATATGTTTCCTGTTACTAATTAGTGACCTTTTATTCCAGCTTAAAGAAGTCTTTTTAACATTTCTTCTAGGGTTAGTCTATTGGTGCTGAACTCCTTCAGTTTTTGCCTGTCTGGAAAACTCTCCTTCAATTCTGATTTGTGTATATAGATTTTCCATCCTGCAACTTTACTAAATTTGCTTATTAGTTCTAAGAGTTTTTTCTGGTGGAGTCTTTAGGGTTTTGCATATATAATATGTTCTCCTTCAATTCTGAAGGACAACTTTGCTGGGTAGGTTATTCTTGGTTGGTAGATTTTTTTCTTTCAGGAGTTTGAATACATATCCCAGTCCCTTCTGGCCTGCAAAGTTTCTGCTAAAATAATCTGATAATTTTGTGTGTGTTCTCTTGTATATAACAAGTTGTTTTTCTCTTGCTGCTTTTAAGATTTTCTCCTTGTCTTTATCTTTTGACAGTTTAATGATAATGTGTCTCAGTGTGAGTCTCTTTGTATTCATCCTTTTTGAAAATCTGGGCTTCCTGGATCTGGATGCCTGTTTCTTTCTCCAGGTTAGGGAAGTTTCAGCCATTATTTCTTTGAATTAGCTTTCTGCCCTTTCTCCTTCTCTTCTTCTGGCACCCCTATAAATGTGTATATTGGTCTGTTTGATAGTGTCCCATAAATCCCTTAAGTTCTCTTCAATCTTTTGTCTTTTGCTCCTGTGATTAGATGAATTGTACTGCCTTATCTCAAGTTTATGGATCTTTATGATTGATCTAGTCTGCTGTTGAAACCCTCTATTGAATTTTTAGTTCACTTATTGTACTCTTCAGCCTTGTGATCTGATTGGTACTTTTTAATATTTTCTATCTCTTTGTTGAAATTCTCACTTTGTTCACACAAATGATGATGGAGCAAAGATGCTCCTGACCACGGTGAGCATCTTTATGTCTGTTAGTTGAAGTTTGTTAGACAACTTACTAACCTCTCTTTTATTTTATTTATTTATTTTTTTGTGGTACGCAGGCCTCTCACTGTTGTGGCCTCTCCTGTTGCAGAGCACAGGCTCCGGACACGCAGGCTCAGAGGCCATGGCTCACGGGGCCCAGCCGCTTCGTGGCATGTGGGATCCTCCCAGACCGGGCACGAACCCGTGTCCCCTGCATCGGCAGGCGGACTCTCAACCACTGCGCCAGCAGGGAAGCCCTAACCTCAGCAGCCATGGCCCACGGGCCCAGCCGCTTCGTGGCATGTGGGATCCTCCCAGACCGGGCACGAACCCGTGTCCCCTGCATCGGCAGGCGGACTCTCAACCACTGCGCCAGCAGGGAAGCCCTAACCTCTCTTTTTTTTTTTTTTTTTTTTTTTTCGGTACGCGGGCCTCTCACTGTTGTGGCCTCTCCCCTTGCGGGGCGC
>NC_041224.1:24813001-24822655 GCF_002837175.3 Physeter macrocephalus | reverse complement strand
CCAGCCGCTCCGCGGCATGTGGGATCCTCCCGGACCGGGGCACGAACCCGTGTCCCCTGCATCGGCAGGCGGATTCTCAACCACTGCGCCACCAGGGAAGCCCAACCTCTCTTTTATTAAGATCTGTGTCTGGAGTTTTATCTTGGTCTCTAGTTTGGAATATATTCCTCTGTTTCTTCATTTTCCTTGACTCTGTGTTTGTTTTTGTGCATTAGATAAGGCAGTCTCCTCTCCCAGTCTTGCTAGAGTGGTCTTGTGTAGGAGGTGAACGTTATCTATCAGGCTGGCTCATGCTCCTGTAACATTTGTGATTGTCCAAGCCACCTTTTTTGTTCCTAGTACCTCCCAGTAGTTGAATGTGTGCCAACTTGGCAGGGTTCCAAAGGAAATGATCACAGCACCTACGTGAAGGCTGGTTGGTAGTTGGGCCCTCAGGCAGCAGCTGGGAAAGTATGTAGATAGGCATCTTCCGGAGAGAAATGGGAGCTGGGTGTTTCTGCCTGCTCCCTCTGCACTGGGCCCACGTGTATAGCTTTGTGGCCAGGGTGTGCTCTTGAGCCTTTTAAGAACTTCTTTGTTTGCTACGTGAATGTAAGTGCTGTTTGCTATCAGAACCAAACAATTTGGGTGCCTGCCCCTGAGGTGGCAGCCACAAAAGCTGGGGCACAGATATGTATACAAGTTCCTTCCAGGGAGATAACTAGCAACCTGGAGCAGGTTAGAAAAAGAGGGAGGAAGAGGTGTCTGCAGGCTTCCCTGGTCTTCAGAGAGGATCACAATCAGGCCCTAGGTGCATAGTACATTAGAAGGCTGACCCTCAGGCAGAAGCTTTTGAAGTATGCAAAGAGACCCCTTTCAGGGAAAGACTGGGAGACTGGGCATTTCTCTTTGCTCCTTCTATGCTGATCCCTGGGGGTATGGCCAGTTTAGAACTGCCTCTGTTTTCTATAGTCCTATGGGACTTGTGAATGGAAGCACTGCTGACTGTCAGAGCCAGGTGATCTGGGGACCCATCAGCTACCAGCAGCCACAAAGGCTGGGGTGCAGACTTGTGTACAAGTTTCTTTCAGGGAGATTCTGGCAACTTGGAGCAGGTCAGAGAGAGAGGACAGGGGTGGTGCCCACTGGCTTCCCTGGTCTTTGGGGAGGATGGCAGTCAGCCCCTAGATATGGGCTCAGTTAGAAGCCTGACCCTCAGGCAGCAGCTTTTAAAGTATCCAGGTAGACCCCATTCAGGGAAAGACTGGGAGGTGAGCGTTTATTGCCTGCTCCGTCTGCACTGACCCCGAGGTGAAGGCTGAAGTGAGTGCTTCTGCCCTTGAATGACTGCTGCTGCTTTTGCTATAGTCTGTGGATCTCATGGACGCAAACCCCATTGGCTTTCAGAGCTAGGTGTTTGGAGGCCCACCCCTCGCTTAGGAGTCTTAAAACCTGGGGGTTGTAGATGTGGGGTCCAAACCCTTCACCCCTCAAGGAGAAGCTGGCATTCGGGGATTTCCTTCCAACTGTACAGTCTGTGCCAGGGCTGGGGTTTATGGCGACAGCATGTCTCAGCCTTTCCTACTCATACATAGGAAAGACATCGGTGTTTTCTTGGTCCCTCATTGTGTAAGAGGTCCTTAGCCAGTTTGAGTTTCTTTTGGAGGGAGTTGCTCTGTGTGTAGCTGTTCACTAGGTGTGTCCGTTGGAGGAGGGGGCGTCCAGGAGCCTTCTGTGTCACCATCTTTAAAGACAGCATCAATACTTTCTAAACTGTTTTGTTTTTTCCTGGGATGGATAAATCTGAGAATGAGGGCAGGATTCCCCAACGAAGAAAAGATTTATGATAAAAGAGGGAACATTGGTGGAGCCAAGTTTTGAGAGGAGTGATATGAACTCAGGATAACAGGGCAGGGCTTTGACCCTGGATGGGGCCCAGAGGGATGAGCCTTCCTTTGAGTTGGAAGGGAGGAGAGAAGGGGGGCAAACTAGACAGTGTGAGTGACAAGCTAGTATGGGTGAAGAATGTTCCCTGCCATATCAGTAAACAAAGGATGTTGCGGCCATCAAGCTAGCAGCCAGTGCAGCGGCCCTGACTGTGCACCGTGAGGGGGTTCAGGATGGAGAAAAACAGGACACTGGCCCTAGCTAGTTAAGATGCACATCAAAGGAATGACTTCAATAAGCCCAGACTCTCGCATCTTCCCATACGTAGAAAAGCCCTCAATTTGTTAACTTGCCACGTCTGTGTTTTTCTTTAATTAACCGCCATCTTTCAGTGTTCTATCTGGTTATGTTTTGCTTTGTTTCTGCAAAAGCTCCTGCGTACCCTGGCTCCTGGCTCACCTCTTCAGAGCGACCTGAGAGGCACCTCCCGGGCTGAAGTCCTCAGTATGTCCACCGAGTAAAACGTAATTCTCAGCTCTTAGGTTGTGCATTTTTTAAGTCGACCCTAGGAAGGTGAGCAAACGCATTTCTGATGGACTATATTTTCTTGGTAAATTTGAAGGAACAACCAACTTCTGAATGTGAAAGAAAAGGAGGTAGTTCAGAAATAAGGAAAATGGAAAGGAGCTGGCATATTGTATGGCAATTGGACAAGAAAATTACATGGAACCCCACCAAACACTCTTATTTCTGACCTGCATTGGGCCTTTCTGGTGAGTATTTATCAATATAATATAGATGATTATTATGAGTAATATTATTGAGTACGTGTGGGGTGTCAGGTATCATGTTAAGCATCTGAATGAGTAATTTCAGTCCTCCTCAGCCTTCACAGTAGGAGTGATTATCCCCATTCTACAGGTGAGCAGGTGCAAAGAGAAAAGAAGGTAGGATTGGAGGTTTGACTGGCCACCTGTCCTAGTTGTGTACACTGGGCAAGTTAGTCTCTTGAAGCCCCAGATTCCTCTTGGAAAATGGCGATCAGAATCACTATTTATGAAATTATTAGGAATATTAAATGAGATGTGTGTGCGAGAGCCTAAAGCGTTCTGGGTACTTAGTTTTGTTTTGTTTTTAAACCATCATAGAATGTGTGTGTTGCTGAGCCAACAGCTGATCCACAGTCATTGTGATTGGATTTTGCGTTCTCTCTCCCCAAAGGAAGGTGACGATTTGCACCACAGAAGCGGGAACCCCTGTTACCTTCTGCTGCCAGGCAGGTACCACAAATGCGTGATGTGTGTTTAAAAAAAAAACCAGAAAACAAAAAACCCAAACGGGGGTGGGTGCGATAGTAGCAGAGACAGCGGCCTGAACCGTAGTCCAGTGAAGGTTGACATTCAAACACAGAAACCTCATCCCCACATGAGGTGTGGCCCACATGCCACCAGTTTGTAACTCCTGGGGACCCTGGTTTAAAGATGCTAGATTCTATCAGCCTCTTGCTTATTATGTGACTTTGGCAAAGTCACTTAGCCTCCTTGAACCGCCAAGTGGAACTGAACCATGGCCCGCAGCTCAGAGGTAGTGCTAGGACAGGTCGGCCAATGTGTGTCAAGTTCTGAGCAATTCTTGGGTTTTTCTTGCATGAACAATTCCTACTAGTACAACGAGCGGGTGGCGAGGGCTGCCATAAGTTGACAACGTAGCAGATAATGGGGACCTGGGAGTTCCTGTTGGCACAGATCCTAATGTACTTTTGAAGACATTGATTAATGAAGCTGCATGTCCCTCGTGAGGTGAGGCCAGGGTAGCACTGCTTGTCTGCAGGTGTGTTGAGAGATGGTAACCCGGGGAGAGACAGGGTTAGCCTCATCCCAACGGGGAAAGCAGAGGAGGTTTCAGCTCAATCATCTCCTAAATGCCTCAGGTGTGACCCACAGATGCTTCCCCCAGAGGATCTAAATGGCCTTTTCAGGCCAAAGCTGGAAATCCTGCAGGCCCCCTGCTCCAAAAGAAACACGCATTGCTTTACTGCTGTGGCTGAACTATTGCTCATGTTTATTGAAAAGGCAGAACAAAATGCACCCGAAGAGATCCAGCTTCCACAGTTCTCCAAACGCTGGCTGTAAATCACTGTTGGGCTTGTTGTTCCCTTGGGTGGCAGCAAAACTGCTGTAATGAAACGTCCCTGGGAAGACTAAACCACAAGATGTTCCTTCTGTTGCACCAGACCATGAAGATTACAGCTGCTAAAGTACTGGCAGAAGCTTAGCAGTAAAGAGCCCTTGAGCAAAAGTCCCCACGCTGTGCAGTCCAGGGCGTTGACTTCTCTGAGGCCATCGCCTACCATCAAGACCCAAGTGTCATAAGGCTCATGCCCCAGACGCGCTGCCAGAGCAAGAGGACTTGGTTTTTCTAACGGCAGTGGATGGAAATCTGACCCTAACTGCCATTTCCAATGGAGAGGACAGCATTGTTGGGCCCTCCTGTATCTGGGGTGGTAAAGGGGCAGCTTCTACCTAAAATAGCAGGGAAGGGACACTGGTGGGTTTGGAGAACCATCATCGGAAGATAACCAAGGGATGGGCACTTCTTAGTCACACAGCTGGGACACGATCACATGTGGCTAAGTGAAGGGCTCAGGTGTTAGGTATTGTGAATATCTTTTGCTTGCAATACTCTCTCTCGAGGTTTCTTCCCAAAGAAGGTGAAGTGATCATACAGAGGATCTAATGCAGTGAGAAGCGGGCAGATGTGCAAACACTACTCCCAGGGTCTGTCTGGACAGTCCAGGTGGCTGGAAAGCATCTGCATAAAGAAGCCAAGATCGGAATGCCCTCACCAAGCCCTTTTGGGAGCAGAGCCTGGATAGCAACGAGGCAAGGTCCCCAGACCCCAGTAGGTAAGGTGTCTTTGAACAACAGACGTTCACAACATATTGGGTCAGCTCACCTCGAATTCAGAGAAGTTGGAACAAACAGTAAGTTAGAATTTAGCAGGGGCTGAGATACTGTTCGAGCTCTTCCAGCTTAGAAATGTGCTTTCATGAAACAGGACAGGACCGTAAAGGCAGTGGCCCAGGGGAAACCTCTGTAAGTCCGGATCGCCGAGGTTGGAAATCAGGTGTAATGCTTCTTTCTTGATTGCCTGCCCCCTCTACTCCACTGCCCGACTTGTGACGAGCTCCCTAAGTCTTAACGACCCCAGACGATCCCAAGACCTAGCCTTCCTTCAGACCAGCGCTTGTCCTGCTCAGAGCTGGCTGCCTTTCTTCGGAAATGGAGGCTGAACCCCTTGCGTTCTTGTACCTCTAGAGATTCTAAAATGCTCTTTCCCTAATAAGCGCACTTTTTCCAAGCTGCTCTTGGAAGCTAGGGACAGGCCCTAGGCAAGCACATGGCACTGCCGGCATCGGAGCACTGGGTGTGGGACAAGGCCAGGGAAGGGCAGGAGGCCGGCCGCCAAGGAGCTCGGAGACTTGCCCTGTAAACCAACTAGGCGCTACCAAATGCACAGTAAAAGTATCATCTACAAGAGTTCTTGAGCTACGTGCACGTACAAACCCAGTGTCCTTTTCCACTCCCTGGGAGAGCCCTCAGCGGGTACCAGGTGAGGCCGAGGCTCCACCCCTGCTACCCCCGCAGGTAGGCGGCGCCCGCGGGCTCGCGGCCCAGCCGTTGAGGTGCGGGAGCGCGCCTGCCGCCGTTGAGGTGCGGGGGCGCGCCGGCCGCGGCCGCCAGCTTCTCGCTCAGCTTCTGGCTCAGCAGCTCCAGGTGGCGGCCGTTCTTCCGCGCCTGCCGCAGGGACCTCTTGACCTTCTTCACGCGGTCCCGCAGCTGCTTGTTCCGCTTCTCCAGGGTGGCCACCTTCTGCTGCAGCTTCTTGACGTGGCCCTCCTCCTCAAACAGGGCCTTCTGCACCGAGGAACACATGAGCTGGGGAGGAAACACCAGGAGACGCAGGTGAGTTTCAGAAAACCTCCCCAGGTAAGCTTCCTGGTGCTGCCAGCCCGGCAGCACAGACCCCGATGTCACCAGTGGCCCCAACCCGGGATAAGGACAGCCCTCAGGCCCCCTTCTTGCTTTCACCCTGTGGCCCCCAAATGCAGAGCCCCCCCTCTTTTGCTTGCTGTGTTTGGGTACCCTAGATAATTTTGTTTTAAAAAGATACTCCATGCTTTTGTCTTCTTACATGCCTATCGATTTGCATCCTATTGAGTTCCTGTGGCAGCAGGTCACTCTTCACTTTTTGCTCTCTTTCAGCAGTTTTGCCTGTTCAATTCTAATCTGGCTCTAGAACATTTTACAGTAAAGCCAAAGCTTGAGGATCACCTACTTGGAAGCGAAACTGGAGCCACAGAGGGCCTTCAGCGTATTTCCACGAAAGGGCTTTCCTGTGCTGAGGCGCAAATACCCTCATTCTGGAAACCTTTCTAGTCATCGTGGGAAGGGCTGGAAGTGAGTGTCTCTTTTGAAAAATTGAGGTTTTGTTTCTTACCTAAGCCCCCTTGGTTTCTTACCGAAAAAGAAGATATTCTAAATATGTCACTCTAGCAAAAAGGACAGAGCTCTAGTGCCCCAAGAAGTAAAAGAACAAAACCCGAAACAGAAAGATGCACAGAGAATATGAATAGTCTACAGGAAAGGTAATATACAAATATCTCTTAATCTCTTATATGAAAAACTTAGCCCTACTCTTAATAAGATAAGTGCAAAGTAGATCCACAATGGATTGCTTTTTTTTTAACAAAATGAAAGTTTGATTTTCCCCTTTGGTAAAATCAGTCAGCATGTGGGGAAAGAGGCATTCTCATATACTGTGGGTAGAGTGTAAACTTCTATAAAGAGCAATCTGTGTCAAAATGAAAATCACATCTACCCTTTGATCTAGTCATTCTGGGACTTCATCTGATAGAAACACTCCCATATGTGCAAATGTATATTTATATAGTATATATAGTATAATATAATTATATTTTATATACACACACACAACAACTAACACTGTTGTAAGAAGGTTGAGGGATGACATTCGCATCATGGCCATGAGACACCCCTCTTCCCAGCCCCAACAAAAAAGGCATCTCTCCATGAACAAAAGGGACTTTAAGAGAACTGTGGGATCCACCAAGGGACCCAGGAGGGGTCTTGCCCACCCATTGCATCTATGCATGCCTGTCTTTCTGATTGCTTGCCTGTCTCTAGTATTCTGTTGTGTCCACGGAACCTGTTTTTCCCTGTATATGCAAATTGTATGTTTATAAGTGAAAATGTTAATACACTAAATGATTGTTCATTTTAAAGCATAAAAAAAAAGACAAACATCAGTCCCGGCTGTGGACCCTTCAGTGGTCCGTGAGCTTGCTCCAGCCCCTCTCAGGCAAAGAACCTCAACAGATATTTCTCCAAAGAAGATCTACAAATGGCCAACGAGTATATGAGAAGGTGCTAGACATCACTAATCATCAGGAAAATACAAATCAAAGCCACAGCGAGGAGCAGGCCAGCAAAGAAACCTGGTGTTTGTTCTCACTACGCCCCGCCAGCTCTGCTGCAGCAGGGGTCCCAATAAAGCCTTGACTGAATTTGGCCTCTGATCAATTTCTATTGATTAAGGAGGCCAAGAACCCTGGCTGGTAACATATTTTGTGGTGCCCAACGTGGGGCTTGTCCCTTCTGGGGAGAGGATCCTTCTGGGGAGAGGATCTGGGCCCCTCCGGGACCACCGAACGCAGCTTCCCCGTGGGTGACAAGCGGCCACCTGAACCTCTTGTTTCAGCATCACCTCGTTTGGTAAGTCTGCCTTTCTGGCCCCCGAGGGGCCTCAGTACCCTCATTCAGGCAATGCTTCTCCCCTCCCCTTTGTCCCTCACCATTTTCCCTTTCCCTGTCCTGAAATCTCTCTACTTCTCTCTCTGTCCTCTCCTCCTTCTGTCCTGTCCTTCCAAGAGAGTGGAGGTCGGGCAAGCTACAGCTCCTGGCCGGCAATGGCTCCCCTTGACGGGTGACAAGCAGAGGGGGGGAGAGGCTCCCTTCACACCTTGCAGACCTTGGTCCAGCGGGCTCTCCCCGACTGGAGATTTATGAGAGTGATAGAGGTTCAAACCTCATATCGTGGAGTGGGCTGTGAGTCCGATCGTCCCGATATTCTCACCTTTATTTTCCTGCCGCCAAGACAAGCCCCGTTGGGAACGAGCTCAAGCGGCAGATTTCTATATACTGGTGCATGCGTGGGTGAGAGTCCCACCTGTGGGTCGGGGACCCACAGACGACATACAACTGGCTGGTTTCCAGGCTTGACCACCCAGTGGGCAGTGGACAGGGTGCTCCCTCCTTCACTGGTCCTTTCTGGAAGCGTGCAGATTGGTACCTGACTAGACAGCCGCAGGGGGCGGGCTGAAAAGGCAATCTGTCTCTTTTTCAGTCTTTTCTGTCCCTCCCCCCTTTACCTCTCCCTTGGTCCTTACCCCTACCCTCCCATCCCCTTAATCCTGAAAACTTCTTGTTTGTGTCTTAAAGTTTTGCGATTGGTATCTTTGTGATGTAGTTTTTGTCTGTCCAGCTGTTCCTGGAAGTCACTGCCGACACTGTGAGCACATACAAACACAGCCCACGTTGCCTGAGGCTCCAGCCTTGGGTTACTTAGTGGGATTTTAAAGAACGAAAAGACAAGACAGGCGCTTGCATCGCTCTCTCCTCTACACCTGCAACGTCACTATTCTCCCTGAGCTCAAGGGGCTTGCATCTCTCTCCTCTGCCTTTGCAATGTAACTCTTCTGCCTGGGCTCTCAGGAACTATCTGATTCATCTGTAGTCCCCCAGACTGAGGGGGGGGAAAAAGGCCACTTTAAATTCAAGCGGGAAAACTATGAGATCTCTGCTTCTATAGAAATTAACCTGTCTAGCTTAAGCTATGGGTTTAATTAATACAGACCTATCTAGAGAGTCATCAACATTAAGTACAATACTTTCACTGTATCTAGGGTTACTGGAAGTCAATAAGTGCATATTGTTCCTGTTATAAAAATCTGTCGACAGGGACAATAACCTGATATGATTAAATTTTTAAGTAACTGTAACTGGGATAAGAACTTTTTGCTACACTACATGGGAATCATTATGTTTTGGAAATGTCCATCTAAAATAGTCTCCAATTTTCGGTAAATTTGAAGCTAAAGTAATTCAGATAGGAATTAATGGTATATTCAGGCCATTTCAAATAAGATAAACTATTGGAACATTAATTGCTAAACAGGTCTAAGTTTACCTACTTTCGTCTTCTTGTGAGAGAGAAATTAAGCTGTTTGGTGCCACCTTGAGATGTTCGCTACCAATTTATGGAATGCTAATGTGAAAGACAGTTCATGGTTGCTTAAGGAAAGTAGGATGCATTAAGAAAAGAAGGTATGAGGAATGGAAATATATTTTGTTGAAAGGAAAAAGGATGACTTTGTCCTAGAGCTCGCTGTTTCTGAACGGGGAAAGAATAAGGGACAGAGTATGGCTACAGAAAGTTGCAGGTTTGTGGAAGAGGAACATTAGGAACTTCGGTCAGGATTTTCTAAGGTTGGATTAAATTTAATTAGGTAAATGGATTTTTTTTTTTTTTTGGATACGCGGGCCTCTCACTGTTGTGGCCTCTCCCGTTGAGGAGCACAGGCTCAGCGGCCATGGTTCACGGGCCCAGCCGCTCCGCGGCACGTGGGATCCTCCCGGACCGGGGCACGAACCCGCGTCCCCTGCATCGGCAGGCGGACTCTCAACCACTGCGCCACCAGGGAAGCCC
>NC_041224.1:24789550-24812943 GCF_002837175.3 Physeter macrocephalus | reverse complement strand
CGAACCCGCCTCCCCTGCATCGGCAGGCGGACTCTCAACCACTGCGCCACCAGGGAAGCCCCTGGTAAGAGTAGGTTGATGCAAGACTGGGCTTGGTTTCTGTCTCTCGTAAGAGAACAAAGTTTTCCCAGGATCAGTCTCAAAGTCAGCCCCCACCTTCCCCCCTTCGGGAAGTAGCGATGACAGTGGAGGGATTATTAGAGCGCACAGTCCCTTCTCAATGGGAGACTTAGGAAACCCGTAAGGAGAGGTCTGGCAGGTTCTCAGAGAACCCTGACAAGTTTAGGAATGAATTTATCAGGCTGGGATTGACATTCTCTCTCACCTGGCAGGACATCACGGTTATTCGGGCCCACTGTTGCACCCTGGATGAAAAGGAGTGCATACTGAGAAAGGCCAGGGAACACACAGAGGGCCTACTGGCCACCAGTCCACACGGCCAAATTGATCAGGTGGGTGGGACGCGATCCCAGAACATGACCCCCACCGGGACTGTGAAAGATCGTGTAGGCCGGGCTAGGATGAGACATTAAATTACCTGTCTATCAATCAGAAAGAATGAAAAGGTGGATAGTGAAGCCAGGAAATTACGATAAGGTCTGAGAGGTTACACAGGAAAAAGGTGAAAGCCCAGCAGGCTTCCCAAGCTGGTGACAGAGGCATTCAGGAAGTACACCAATACAGACCCTGAGTCCGCAGAAGGGAGGACACTCTGGGCCATGCATTTTATCACCAAGGCTACTCCTGATATCTGGAGACAGTTACAGAAGCTTGCGGCTGGGCCCCAAGCCCCACTGTCAGCCCTGAGGAGGCCTTCAAGGTCTGTAACAACCGAGACTTAACAGCGGAGGCCAATAAGGAGAAGAGGCTAATAAAGAAAACGCAGCTTCTGGCTGCTGTGATGCACCCACCACCTCGAGGGGACCCTGGAGGGCCGAGAAGGCTGGACAGACCACAAAGAAGCCCCTTGGATCCAAACCAGTGTGCCTTTTTTTGGGAAGGGGGGCACTGGAAGGCGGAGTGTCCTGGGCGCCCTCCTGGGGGACGCCCGAGGGGCAGCCCCAACCAGCCCCAGTTCCTTGCAGACCTCTCGGATGAGAGATTCCCGCGCACCAACTGAAGGGGCCTGAGCGCCTGCCCGGCTCCAGATCCATCCTCGTGACTGCAGTGGAGCCTCGGGTCACCCTCGATGTGGCAGGTAGGAGAGCGGAATTTCTTGTAGACGCTGGAGCTGCCTGCTCTGCTCTGACTTGGCCAGCTGGCCCCCTCACCAGCCATGACTGTGCTGTGATGGGAGTCGATGGACAGCCAAAGGAAAGGAGATTTACATCCCCTCTTGCCTGTGGAATCGGGTCCATTATTATCATTCACTCCTTTTTGTACATGACAGAATGCCCTGTCCCTTTCCTCGGGAGAGATTTGCTAATTAATAAGTTAGGAGCTAGTATATTCTCAGGTCAGGGTGAATCCAAGAAGGTAAAATCCGAACAGAGAATGCATCTATCAGTTAGTCCCAGATGACCCACCTCTTGGGCATCAAAATAGGCCCCAAGACATCCCCCAAGAAATTACAGAACAGGTAGATCCTGCAGTTTGGGATACCTCGGTGCCAGGAAGGGCAAAACGTGTCCCCGCAATAAAAGTAAGGTTAAGGCCTGGGGGAAAATACCCCTGGAAGAGACAATATCCTTTAAAGCCTGAGGGGAATCCAATCCCTGCTCAGCAGACTCCTGAAACATGGACTCATTAGGCCCTGCCAATCCCCTTGCAGGACCCCGATCGTCCCCACAGAGAAGCCTAACGGGGAGTGTCGGTTTGTGTAAGACTTAATGAGAGCTTTGCAATTAGGGAAGGATAAGAAATTAAATATTTTCACTGACTCTAAATATGGGTTCCACGTGCTACATGCTTATGTTGCCATATGGAATGTTAACCACTAGAAGTTCCCCCGTAAAACAAAGATTTGATTCTGGTTTGTTAGAAGCAGTGTAGCTTCCTACCCAGGAAGCAGTAATCCACTGCAGGGGCCATCAGAGGGATGGATCTTTTGTGAGCCAAGGGAACAGCAAAGCTGATCACATTGCAAAACAGGCAGCTCAATTGCAGGAACCTGAACAAGTGAAGGCTCTAGTGATTGGCCCCCCCTGAACTCCCTAGCCTTCCCCAGTTTTCCCCACAGGAAGAAGAAAATGCTGAGAAATGGAGCTATGAGAAGGGACGCACAGGCTGGTATAAAAAGGAGGATAAGTTTCTAATCCCTCAAGCCCAACAATGGAAACTCACCAAGAGCTTACACGACGCCACCCACTATGGGAGGGATGTACTATGGGACTTGATGCAAAAGGCTTTTTCAGGAAAGGGGCTTAAAAGAGCAATAAAGCAAGTAACGCTTGCCTCGCCTGTAATAACCCACAGGCCCATCCAATCCCCCCATCGTTACTCAGGCCAATTCAACGCTGAGGGACATACCCGGGGGAAGACTGGCAGTTAGATTTCACCCAAATGCCCCCACGATCAGGATATAAATATCTTGTAGTGTTTGTTGATACTTTCACAGGATGGGTTAAAAGCCTTCCCCACCCGATCTGAAAATGCCATGCAAGTCTGTAAGTCCCTTTTAAGAGAAATAATTCCTCGGTTTGGACTTCCAAAGTCCCCGCAGAGCGATAACAGGCCCTCTTTTACAGCCAAAATCACACAGGGGCTCACAACAGCCCTAGGGCTAGACTACAAGCTACACACCTCTTGGCACCCCCAGTCTTCAGGGAAGGAAGAGAAAATGAACCATCCTTTAAAGAAAACCTTAGCAAAGCTCCTCCCAGACACTCATGCACCCTGGACCAACCTGCCTCTTATTGCACTCCTCAGGGTCCGTGTAGCCCCCAGGAGTGGTCCGAAACTTAGTCCACTTGAAATGACCTACGGGAGATCTTTTCGTACTGCTGACATTCTACTGGGTGAGGAAGTGAACAGACCCTGAGATATATTATTCTAGGACAAGTTCAGAAAGCAGTCCAGGACTATGCCGACAAGGCACTGCCAGCTCCCACTAAAAATACAGAGGAAGGAGCAGTTCCTTCACAAATAAACCCCGGGGACCCAAGTTCTTCTCAGCACCTGGAAAGAGGGCTCCCCCAAAGACCAACTATTGCCAAAATGGAAGGACCACTATAAAGTAATTTTAACCACCCCCACTGCTTTCAGACTGCAAGGGGTATCTGTTGGGTACATCTGTCCAGACTAAAGCTTTTACTTCCAGAAACCCCATGGGTCGCAACAGAAGAACAGTGCACCTGTGAGCCAGAGGAAGATCTGAGATACCTATTCCAAAGACAGGTACCATCAACAGGTAAGTAAAATGATGTAGTGGGTTGGCTCCTATTTGAAGCCTTAATGGGACTTGGGACCTCTCTTGTTTCCTTGGCTGATGTGGTTCTTGACGATCGTCTGGCCCTTGAGTACCTTCTGGCAGAGCAAGGCAGAGTTTGTGCGATAACTAATACTTCCCGCTGCACTTGGATCAATGCAACAGGACAGGTAAAAGTTAATATTAAGGAAATATAAGCTGAGGCAGAGTGGCTTCATAATTTTGGCAGGGGTGATATCGCCTTCCTTGTCTGGTCAACAGTCAAGGAAGCCCAAAGTTAACCTGGTTCCTTCCCTTTCTAGGCCCTTTAATGGCAATTGTTGTTGTTCTCCTTTTTAGCCTTTGTTTTGTTTAACCTTTTGGTTAAGTTTGTGTCTTTTAGGCTCCAACAGTTTGAAGTAAGGCTCATGATGGCTCAAGAAATTCAGCCCATTCCAGCGGAAAGTCCCTACAGGTCCTTGGAACAGTCAGCGAGGGACTTCTCCTCTAGGGTAGGCTAGGGTCTGTGGCCCCTGTCCAGCAGGAGGAAGTTTCAGAAGACTAGACCTTCAGCCTCTTACCCCTTAATAAATGTGTAGAGTCTCTCAGAGGGGAATGAGACAGGCTGGGACCTGGGACCCTATACCGCAGTGCTGCAATGCTTGCACCTGGACACATCTCTCCTCAGGCAACAAATTAAACTGTATGGGACTAAAAATTACTGCGTGCATGCTCAGTTGGGGCAAATTCTGAACAAAAGATACAGAGACTAAAAAAACCCAGCTGCCATTTTGAGGAGCCTGGAGCAAAAGCATGGGGTCCGGAGCAGAAGCAGGGTACTGCATGTGCCCCCTGCACACAACACCACCTAAGGGGTGGGCAAAACACCTAAGCTACCCCTTCGGCCCAACCCCTGGACACACCCCTACCCTCACCCCATATAAGGAACAAGCTCGCCCCCTCTCGGGGTAGGCAAGCAAGGGAAGCTGTTGTTTGTTCTCACTCCCCCCTGCTGCAGCAGGGGCCCCAATAAAGCCTTGCCTGAAAAAAACAAAACCCACAATGAGGTATCACACCTGTCATCAAAAAGACAAGAAATATGGTTCCAGTTCAAGGTGGTGACATAAGAGGATTCTGAGCTCACCTCCCAGCATGGACACACCGAATCTACAGCTACATACAGAACATCTTCCCCTGAAAGAAACCCCCAAACTACGAGTGACCCCTACATACCAGGCAACCGAGAAAAAAACGCACATTGAAGCAGGTAGGAGAGGCTGAGATAATCATAAACCCAGTGCAGCAACCTGCAGTCAAGAGGGAACTGACAACTGAGCTTATCCCTGAGGAGCAAAGGGGTTGAACCCCACACCTGGCACCCCAGCTTTTAAGACCTGCACCTGAGAGACGAGCCCCTGAAACTTCCAGGTTTGAAAGCCACCAGGGCTTGCCTCCCTGAGACCCACAGGCTATGAGTGAACTGAGACCAGTTCTTAAAGGGCTCACACAGACTCACCTGGCTACCCAGCACCAAGGCCCAGTGCAGGGGCAGCCGACTGAAAAGCACCTGATTCGCTTATCTGAAAGCTTTGGCCTGAGGGGCAGGCTTCTCACTGAACGCACAACTACAGGCCAAGTGAAATACTCGACAAAGACTATGGCCTTCGGGAGCCATTGTCATGCTTTCCCTCTGCTCCACCCTAGGTTGTGGTGTCTCCAAGAAAGGGGCTTATGTACACATCTGACATCCTAGCTTTTGTGTCTGTCACCCTGAGAACACATCCCTTGATAGCTTGGCTCTGGTGGCCAGCAGGGCTTGTGTTCATGGGTTCATCAGGATGGTAGCAAAGAAATAGTTCTTAACTGGCTATTACCACGGGGTTCAAGGCAGGGGGAGCAGACAGAAATGCCCATCTCCCAGTCTTCTCCTAAAGAGACATTTGCAAACTGTAAAAGCTTCTACATGAGGGCTTTGGCTTCCAATCAGCCTGAATCTGGGTGCTGACTGAAATCCTCCCCTGACAGGTCTTGGCACACCCTCAACTACTGCAAGCCACTAAGAATAAAGTAGGCTTCTTGGATAATCAGTCACAAAGGTTTGAGAGATATCCAAGAGCTAGGGCAGAGTTGAACGATAAGGTTCATCTCCTACACAAGGCCACTCCTTCAAGACTGGGAGAGGTAGTTGTTTCATCTAACGCATATAAGCCATAGATTGTCAAGGAAAAATGAAGAAACAGAGGAATATTTCCAAAGGAAAGAATAAGATAAAACCTCAGAAAAAGACCTTAATGAAATGGAGATGAGTAATTTACCTGATAAAAGAGCTCAAAAGAATGGTGATAAAGATGCTCACTGAGCTCAGGAGACAAATGCATGCATAAAATGAGAATTTCAACAGAGATCAAAAATATCAGAAAGTACCAAATAGAAGTGACAGAGCTGAAGAATACAATAACTGAACTGAAAAATACAATAGAGGTGTTCAACAGCAGACCGGATGAAGCAGAAAAAAGATCACCGAACTCAAAGACAGGGCAGTGGAACTCATCCAATCAGAACAGCAAAAAGAAAAGAGAATGAAGAAGAGCGAAGATAGCCTAAGGGACTTACGAGACAACATCAAGCAAAAGGGGTCCCTAAAGAGGAAGAGAGAAAGGGGCAGAAAACTTAATTGAAGAAATAATGGCTGAAAACTTCCCTAACCTAGATCCAGATCCAGGAAACCCAGAGAGTATTAAATACGATGAACCCAAAGAGACCCACACCAAGATACACTGTAATTCAAGTATCAACAGTTAAAGACAAGGAGAGAATCTTAAAAGCAACAAGAGAAAAATAACTTGTTATGTACAAGGGGAACCTACAAGACTATCAGCAGATTTTTCAGCAGAAACTTTGCAGGTCAGAGGGAGTAGCATGATATACAGATATAAAGAGCTGAAAGAAAAAAAAGAAGACTGCCAACTAAAAATACTCTACCCTGGAAAACTGTCCTTCAGAACTGAAGGAGAGATAAAGAATTTCTAGACAAGCAAAAGCAAAAGAATTTCATCACCACTAGACCAGCCTTACAAGAAATGTTAAAGGGAGTTATTCAAGCTGAATAGAGAAGGTGCTAATTAGTAACAAGAAAACATTAAAAAGTATGAATCTCACTGGTAAAGGTAAATATATAGTAAAATTCAAAATAATCTAATGTCATAAAGGCAGTGGGTTAATCACTTGTAAAGCCAGTATGAAGGTTAAAAGATAAAAGTAGAAAAATAACTATATAATTTGTTAGTGGATACACAAGATAAAAAGATGTATTTGTGACATCAAAAGCATTGGAAAATAAGTTAACTTAAAATGGACTGTTACAAGTTGTTTTACATAAACCTCATGGTAACTACAAAGCAAAAACCTATCCTAGATAAACAAAATATAAAGAGAAAGGACTCTACCACTACAGAAAATCATCAAACAAACAACAAAGAGCAAGAGAAGAGAAAGGAACAGAGGAATTACAAAACAACCAGAAAGAAATTAACAAAATGGTAATAAGTACATACCTATAAGTAATTACATTAAATGTAAATGGACTACCTCCAATCAAAAGACAGAGTGGCAGGACTTCCCTGGTGGCACAGTGATTAAGCATCTGCCTGCCAATGCAGGGGACACGGGTTCGAGCCCTGGTCCAGGAAGATCCCACATGCTGCGGAGCAACTAAGACCATGTGCCACAACTACTGAAGCTTGCGTGCCACAACTACTGAAGCCTGCATGCCTAGAGCCTGTGCTCCACAACGAGAAGCCACTGCAATGAGAAACCCAAGCACCACAACGAAGAGTAGCCCCTGCTCGCTGCAGCTAGAAAAAGCCCACGTGCAGCAACGAAGACCCAATGCAGCCAAAAATAAATAAATAAATAAATAAAGACAGAGCCACTGAATGGATATAAAATATGACCCATCTATATGCTGCCTAAAAGAGACTCACTTCAGCTTTAAGGACACACAGAGACTGAAAGTAAAGGAATGGAAAACGATATTCCATGCAAATGGAAACCAAAAGCAAGCTGGGGTAGCTGTACTTATACTATAAGACAAACTATAATAAGAAACAAAGGTCATTAATATAGTGATGAAGGGATCAATTCATCAAGAGGATATAACACTTGTAAATACTTATGCACTCAACATAGGAGCATCTAAGTATATAAAGCAAATATTAACAGACCTAAAGGGAGAAATAGACAGCAATACAATAACAGTTGGGGACTTCAGTATCCCCCATCAATAATAAATAGATCATGAAGACAGAAAAATAAGGAAACATTGGACCTAAACCACATGTTAGACCAGATAGACAACATTTACGGAACATTCAATCTAAAAGCAACAGAACACAGATTCTTCTCATATGCACAGGAAACATTCTCCAGGATAGATAATATGTTCGGTTCCAGAACAAGTCTTAATAAATTAGAACGCTGAAATCTTATCAAGCAGCTTTTCTGACCACAATGGTATAAAAGTAGAAATCAATTATAGAATAAAACTGGAAGATTCAAAAATATGTGGAGATTAAACATGCTCCTGGACAACAAAAGGGTCAAAAGAGAAAATCAAGAAATAAACATACCATAACTTGCGGGATGCAGTAAACATCAGTTGTAAGAGGGAAGTTCATAGTGATAAATGCCTACATGATGAAACAAGAAAGATCTCAAATAAACAACCTAACTTTACACCTCAAGGACCTAGAAAAAGAAAAAATAAAGCCCAAATTTAGTAGAAGGACTAAAAGCTGGTTTTCTGAAAAAAATAGTAATCTTCAGCTAGATTCAGCAAAGAAAAGAGACATAAATAAAATCAGAAATGAAAGGAGGTATTACACCTATTACAGCGGATCATAAGAGACTATGAACAATTATACACCACCAAACTGGACAATTTGAAGAAATGGATAAATTCCTAGAAACATACAACCTACCCACACTAAATCATAAAATAGAAAATCTGAACAGACCAAGTACTAGTAAAGAGATTGAATCAGTAATCAAAAACTTCCCAAGTACTAGTAAAGAGATTGAATCAGTAATCAAAAACTTCCCAAGAAACAGAAGTCCAGGACCATACGGCTTCAGTGGTGAATTCTACCAAACGTTTAAAGAAAAATTAATACCAGTCCTTCTCAAACTCTTCCAAAAAATAGAAGAACACTTCCAAACTCATTTTACAAGGCCAGTATTACCTTAATACCAAAACCAGACAAGGACACCACAGAAATCACAAGCCAGTATCCCTGATGAATACAGATGCAAAGATCCTCAACAAAACATTAACAAACTCTTTTCAACAATATATTAATAGAACCATATACCATAATCAAGTCGCATTTATTCCAGGGGTGCAAAGATGGTTCAACATCTGCAAATCAGTTAATGTGCTACACCACATTAATAAAATGAAGGATAAAAATCCTATCAATAAATGCAGAAAAAGCATTTGACAAAATTCAACATCCATTTATGATAGAAACTTTGGTGGGGGATTAGGCCTCGAGGGCAGAGCTCTCATGAATGGGATTAACGTCCTTATAAAGGAGGCCTGAGAGCTCCCTTGCCCCCCCTGCCATGTGAAGATACAAGAAGAAGTCTGTGACCTGGAAGAGAGCCCTCACCTGTCCATGCCGGCTCCCTGACCTTGGACTTCCAGGCTCTAGAGCCTTGAGAAAAAAATTTCTGTTGTTTATAAGTCCTCCAGTAGGTGGAATTTTGTTATGGCAGCCCAAACAGACTAAGACCCCCTGGTACATAGTAAATGTCCACTAAATGTTGGTCATTATTATGGTATAGAGTTCAATCTCTTAAAACCCTTAAGACCTTTGTGACTGGACCCAGCCTGCATCTCCAGTCTTACTTATCATCCTTCTGTTCACACACTTTATGCCCAAAGCAACCTGGCTCTAGTTGTTCCCCAGTATGTCTTGTTCTTTCCCATCTCTGGGCCTCTGTGTGCTCTTCCTTCCTCCTGGAGGGCTGGTCGACCCCAGCTCTGTCTGGCAGTCCTAGAACCATTCTGCAGGTCCACCCCCATGACTTTCCATAGGTGTCTCTCCAATTACACATAACATTTCCTACTCCCCCATCTCCATAGCACGCAGAGCTATTCATACAGCACACACCAAGCACCACACAGCCCCGGGGGTTCGTGCACTGCCCTCGTCACATTGCAAACTGCCGAAGGCCTATTTCACCATGGTCTTTGTAGCCTTGTTGCCCTGGCCATTTTAGGCATACACTAAAACATCTGAATCAAGTTAAGTGTTCCAAAAATACCTGTCATTTAACAAAGAGCTTTTGCCACTGTTAAGGGGGTTGGGGGGAGGGAACATGTGCCACACTGCCTTCTTCTGGCCAAAATGAGCCCCTCGAAGAGAAGGTGCCACAGGAGACTCTAGAGAACTCATTATTTATATAGTATATGACCAGATATCATCTATATAACTTTCTGACAGTTTCATATGGCCACGGACTAGGCTCAGCACTTTATATCCACTCTCACTAAGTCATGATCGTTCTCTAAGTTATGACAGATCCTTGAACCAAGAACAAGATAAAGGAATCCAAGCAAAGTCTATTAAAAGAAGAGGACTGGGCTTCCCTGGTGGCGCAGTGGTTGAGAGTCCCCCCGCCGATGCAGGGGACGCGGGTTCGTGCCCCGGTCCGGGAGGATCCCACATGCCGCGGAGCGGCTGGGCCCGTGAGCCATGGCCGCCGAGCCTGCGCGTCCGGAGCCTGTGCTCCGCAACGGGAGAGGCCACAACAGTGAGAGGCCCGCGTACCACACACACACAAAAAAAGGTCAACACACTTGCTCATTTAATTGTGTGTGCTTTTTAAGAGGCTGAGAAGAGGAGGGGGAAAGGCCAGACCAAGAGGAAACACATATTGCCACGTGTTCTTTGAAGAAGAACCAAAGAGAAGCAAATGATCATTTGGGGCAACCCCCAAGCAACTGATTCCTAATGGGCAGCGCCATCCTCAGGACCACATCACACCAGCTCTGACTGGCTACAGAGGAGAAAGCCCTTGCCTGTCAGATGTCTAAGCCCCCAGCATCCACCTGTGGCTGAGTCGCTTTTCTCTAGAAAGCTCCACTGCTTCAGGGTGGATAGGAAGGCTGTCATAGGGGAGCCTGCCCTTTTATTCTCAGACAAAAGGTAGGCTGGGATACCCATTCTTTACCTTCTTTTTAAAGTAACGTCTTTTTAAACTATAAAAAGCAACATATTTTATTGTAGAAAAACTTTTTCAAATTGAGACCAAAAAAAGACAATTAAGATCATCTGTAATTCTGTTGCACTGAGATAGCCACTGTTGACATTTTAATGCATCGCTTCCTAGGATTGTTTCTATTGGTATACATAAATATTTAAAGAAGTTGGACTCACGCCATTATTAGACTTTCTGATGTGATTTTTTTTCCCTTTGCTATTTTATCATGATTATTTTCTGGACACTTGTACACTTCCATTAAGCATTTCAATGGAATCTGGGGGAGGGGGAGTCAGGTGGTTCTGCCCAGCTGCCATGAACTGCAAAACTCATCACTAGTTGTTAATCCTCCTCCATCCTTATAACCACAGGCCAAGAGGGAAGGATGCCAAGATGGGCGTTTTTGCATCTGTGGGGCCGCATGATCTTAGGGTGGCCTTTCGGGTGGTCACCAGCCTCCAATGACAGGACAAACCCATGAGAGTTCCTCACCTGTGCTCTACCTAAAACCTTCCCATGTGTTCTCTGCTGTCCCCAGGAATCTCAGGTGCTGTGGGAAAGTTTCGCAGTCAAGATCTTGAAGGGTTAAGGAATTGAAGCCATGTTACCATATAGAATCCATATACAATACAGAATCACCTCTAAATGATGAAAGAAATCATTTCTAAATGGTTTCCACTTCCATATGTTCGTTCATTCCAGCAAGAAGCATTTATTATACCATGCCTGGCACTGTATGGTGCAGAAAGTTCTCCCTGAGTTATTCCGCAATATACCACTAAGCTCTGTATCTACTTAACAAAGAGACCGTGCATTAAAAATTACTGTTTCATAGCAGCAGACATACCAAAGGCTCGCTGAGAGGATTCTTGCCTTCACAGCTGCTCTCAATTTAAATAATCCTATACAGACAAGACAAAATGTACTTTCTGAAATGTTAAAAATGAGGCAAGTCCCAAAGTGGTAACACTGACCAACAGCTTGCCTTTTTAACACTTTGCTCCTGTTCTTGAGATTCAAAAAAGAGAAAGGAAAAAAAAAGGAGAGAATTAAAATCTAGAACAGAGGCCAGCAAACTATGGCTTGTGGACCCGATCTGGCCCACCACCTGTTTTTGCTAATAAAGTTTTATTGGAACACTGCCATGTTCCTTTGTTTACATATGGTCTGTGGCTCCTTTCCCACTACAATGGCAGAGTAGTTGCGACATAGACTGTGTGGTCCAAAAAGTCTAAAATGTTTAGTACCTGGCCCCTTGTAGGAGAAAATTCTGGAATACTCACCTTGAGAGAAGCTCAAGGCAAACGGAGATGCAAAGGCAACAGCTGACAACTGGATGAGTTTGGAGGGAAAACAGCCAGTAAAGAATGGAAGAGGGCAAAGGATGGAAAAAGCGTCGGGTCCCAGAGTTTGCCAAGACCCTCACTGCCCACCCTTCACCCTTTTCACACCACTTTTGAACACCGATGTGCAATCTCTGCTTCGGGCTGCCAGGTCGCAGCTCAAGCTCTCCGTGATTCTTGTCAAGGAGCCTCATGACTCTCAACAGACTGCTGCCGATTTCAAACTTCCAGATGGAAGTTCACAAAAGAGCTCTTTCCAAAACGGTTATCCCACTGTTTCTAAAGTGCTTCCCCGGCGACACTGGAAAGATACGCTTTCTGGAACCTACCCACGTGCACTGCCCAGGAGCAGCCACTCAGGGTGAGAGGCACTCTGAAGTGGGTCGCTGGTCACACAATTTGTCATTTCTGAAAAGCTTACACTGCATGGTGCCTTCTGACCCGGTCAAGGCCAGAGGCCAAGACTCCTTCATTTCCGTGTGAGGCAGGGACTCCTGGAGGGTTGATGGTGAGCCCACAGGCCTCAACTCACATTCTTGCCACAGTTCTCTCTCACCCTGTCTCTTCGTTCCACCATTGTTTTAAACCTCTTAGAGGGATGAGGAGGCGAGCAGCAGAGTCAAGTCAAAGCAGAACGGTTTCCTGAATGATTCGACAGTAACAGCTAGCACTACCGCGAAAACTCCCAAGCCACAGAAGTGACGACAGCGCGGTTCTTCTGCGGACTCTGGAGAAACCACCTGAGGTCCCTGTGACTGTATCTGACTTGAAATCTGGTCCTTCCTCTGCTCCACCCAAAGTCAGAAGAGTTGTCTCCCTGTGCCAGGAACCCAGCAGGAGCGAGAGCAGATGCCCCAGGCAGGCTGTGGCTGAAGCCGAGGGGCGTGGAGAATGGGCAAGTGGAGGAAGGAGCAGGCAGGCAGGCAGGGGTCAGGGGTCAGGGCTGGGGCAGGAGCACCCCTCCCACTGGGCAGTACTGGCTCAAGGGCTCCCCCAACCCTCCCTTCCTGCTCCCTGCCCCCCACTCTCCCCAGACAAGCCAAGGCTGTCTGGCATCCCGGGTAGGAGCCTGGGCTTCAGAACCAGGCAAAACTGGGATGGCATCCTGGCTGCTCCTTCATCCTACGGCAGGGCCTCCTCGCCTGCCTCAATGAAGCTGCCTTAGTTCACTCTCCTCATTTACACAATGGGGGTAATAATGCCTCCACCATCGACTTGCTTTGAAGATTAAAATCAGATAACAGATGTAAAAGCATCTGACATAGCACCTGACATACAGTAAACATACAGTAAATGAATCTTTGTGACTGTTCCTCACCTGAACTTGAGCTTTCCTGACTGAACTACCCCTTCATAACCACACTGGGCTCCCTCAAATATCTATGCCTTTGCACGTGTAGTTCCTTCTGCTTAGAAAATCTCCACCAACTACCCCCCACATCCTTATCCAACTGACGAAATTCTACTTATTCTCCAAGCCTGGGTTCAAGGGTCACCTCCTCTGTGAAGCCTTCCCTGATTCCTCCAGAAAGAGCCATGTAATCTTTCCCCAATTCTATTGTCAAGTTTATCACACTGAGTCTGACCCTCTCCTGGATAGTCAAAGCCCCTCAAATGCAAGGGTTCCATCTTTTCATCTTTGTATCCAGTACCTGGCATGGAATAAAGCACTTAATGAAGGAAGGGATGGAGGTTGAAATGAAGACAAGTTCAGTGACTTAAAAATGAGCAACAAACAGAGAAGCAGGAGCCACCTTTGGAAAGTAGGTGCTGGGTTCACTGTGATCCTTGTGAAGTCCTAACCCAAGTCTGTTCTGACTCCCTGTTCTGGTAAGATCAGGAACTGGCTTTAATGATCCCTGAAGTTAATGCATTTTCTTTTCTGATTCTCTCCCAGGCCCAGCTGACTAGGTTATTTTGTGTATCGTACACACCAAATCCATAAGAGCTGCAGGACATAATGGAGGTGAGAAAAGACTGAATTTTCACGGGGAGATGCTGGGTTACAGGAAGCCCAGGTAAATTCAGGACACAGATCACGTTTCAGAAAGACTCCAGAGATGGCGGAAGAAGAGGACAGGGTCTTCGAAGGCCAGGGCTTAACTCTTGAATCGACCATGATTAAAATCAGGAGAGACTGCGCCGCCTTGGGTCCATTCTGTGCCATCACAGAAAGGGAAGTTTACCGATTAAGTTCAGTTACAGAGAGAGAAAGGTAAATCTTCAGATAAATGCACTAGAAAGCACTGCCAAGGTGAGGTCTACATAATGCTCATCTCATGATGCTCGCATGGGGACAAAAGGGGGTTTTTTGGTCAAATAAAGTTCAAAAATTCTGCATATTATGTCTTGCTCTTTGATATGATACACATTAACCTATCAACCATACACGTTGGTCCTGCATTAAATCAACCTCCATAAATGTTTTACACCCATTCTCATTTGACTATGGCAGACCCTCCAACAAGCAACAAGAACTGATTTTTTTTTTTTTTCTAAACAAGAACTGATTTTACGTGTTGGGGGGATGTCCATCTTCTTAGGCCTGGAGGCAGCCAGTCCACTCAGCTATGAGCAGCCTGCTGCATTGTCCTCAGGGCTTTTTTATCAATGTCCATTACAAAAATCCTTTCCTGTGGGCTTCCCTGGTGGCGCAGTGGTTGAGAGTCCGCCTGCCGATGCGGGGGACGCGGGTTCGTGCCCCGGTCCGGGAAGATCCCACATGCCGCGGAGCGGCTGGGCCCGTGAGCCATGGCCCCTGAGCCTGCGCGTCCGGAGCCTGTGCTCCGCAACGGGAGAGGCCACAACAGTGAGAGGAAAAAAAAAAAAAAAAATCCTTTACTGTTATGGTTGGAAAAGGCATCATGGGTCTAGGAGTTCAGTAACTTTTAAAATAAATTTTTAAGATAATTAATGATATTTTAATTACCACTCATACATAAATGAATAAATGTCCTCGTTGCACCCCACTACACACACTCTCTCTATATATATATATCTATATAGAGATATAGACATATATCTCTATAGAGAGAAAGAATATTAATTACTCAATTGTATGCCTGTGGACCTTGCTGTTGGGAACTGAACTTGTTCCATTCTGTGACACTTCGGTCTAGGTTCTAAGCTTCTCCCGGGGGAAATCTGTATCTCCCCAGGGAGTTTTGCAAACATCATTTTCCACTGTCCATGATGGAAGGATGACTGGGAAGCACTAGGTCATGGAAGGCTGATTCCAACCCCCAAGGCTTTTTCTAGGCCTACCAAAGGAGGTAAAACTGAAACCACAGATCCTTGCGTGAGAAGGCTGCTAGCAGCTCTTATTCAGTTCCGAGCACTCTCCATGGTGCAAGGGAGAAAAGACTCCCCGGTAAAGTGGAAAGGAGGGTGTGATTTTTTTTTAGGTTCCCAGAAATTCATTCCAGACAATTGGCATCACAGTAGAAGGATGGGCGCCTCCATCTAGTCCCAGTCCTGCCATTGATGAGTTGGTGACTTTGGCGAGTCATGGTCCTCAGTTACAGCCTCAAAGACATCTTCTGATGCCTCTGAATGTTTGGTCAAAGCCTCCTTGGGCATTTTAGTCCCTCGTTGTCCAGTTCTGGCCAGGGCTGGGATTCTCTCCCATGAGAACAGCGGGAGGAAAACAGACCCACAGTAGACTTGCCAATGCAGGAATTCCCTTGGGAGGCAGGAGTGCTATTCGTGGTCACTGAGATCTCAGGATTTTATTTAAAGATCTGACCACTGGCCTTCTGATGTGCGTGCTCAGCTTTCATGGCATCTCGGGCCATGGGAGAGGAAGAATGAAAGGGCCTGATGGTGTGGGCACCTCCAAACCCAGCAGTTGACAGATGTGCGACGACTGGCGATGGGGGCCAAGTTCATTCCTGCCCCAGCCCTGGGTGTGCGGACCACTGCTGAGTGGGGCTCACGGAGCCACCGACTGGCTCCTTAAGCTCCAGGCCTCGGGTCACTGCTGTTGCCCAAGGGAACAGCAGGCCAAGGTGAAGCTTCCCCCTCGCCCTGTGGACCTCTGAACTCGGTCCAAGGTGACCTAAAGGCAGCCCCTCTGATCTCAAGGCATCCGGGTAAGGCTGCTGAGAGTAGGAAGGCTGAACCATGGATCACGGGGGGCCCACCAGGGAGGGGAAGCCTAGAGAAGAAACTGGCCCAGAGGCAAGCCAGCCTGCTCTGCCCCTGCTCTCTCTCCAAAGGCATCCCTGGCCTGACCCATCTGGGTCCAAGGCTCATTTCCCTGGGGCCTTTCACACTCACAGGTTTCAAGCATTCAGTATTGTCTCCAGCCCTTCCGAAAAGGGCAGCAAAGGACCAGGTTCTACTTTTCCTCCTGATGTGTGGTGTATTTTCCTGGCATCATCAGTACTGGCTGAAAAACCCAAAGGGTTCCCGCCACCAGCCCAGCCCAACTGGGAAATTCAACAAAGATTTATAAGCTTTGAGCGTGCTCCTATTTACTTCCCAGAGACTGATGACTGGTCCACGGCCACATCCAGGGTCTGACTCAGTCCAAAGTCTGTTTGCTTGGGAGAGTTTATTAAACCCAGATACAGGATTTTCTGCTACTGAATCAAGACAGGTAGCCTCGGAGCCACCTCTCCTTAGAGGAGAAAGAGCTGGGGGTGGGATTCAGTGAGAGCTAGCTTCAAACTTAGCTCAGGCTAGGCAACTAGTTTTTCTTCTTTCAGAAAGTGGAGATACAGATAATGGTGAGACTGTGCATGGCGGTATCTGGGAAGCTGTCCATCCACTAAATGTTGACCATTATAATTACATACAGGCTCGGTCCATAACCTCATGTCCCAGAATCAGTTCTCAGCTAATATTTTAATAGGTAAAAATATTATTGGAAAATCCTTAAACCACAGATGACAAACAGATACTCAAGCACAGGGATGTGTTTCTGCCAACTTTCAAGGGCCGTCCTTCCTGCCTTGGTATCTGGCACAAGTCTCTGCAAACTTGAAAGCTTCAATAACATGGTCAGGGCAAATTTTACATGTGAAAGGCATTAGATTACAGAATCCTACCCACTGCATGGTTATGGCCAGATTCTATGACAAATGAAAAAGGAATATTAGCTCTGAGAAGAAGATTTAAATATGCCTTAATTATAGTCCCATTATACAAACAACCAAAGTTATTCCTAGCCACCTCTTTAACAATTTGCTGTTCCACCTTCCTGAAATGCTGTTCCATGACTCTGCACATCAGGTTCATTGTCATCCTTCTGGTTCCTGTGTCACCGCCTCAGATGTCTTTCCTCACCACCTTGTAAGTAACCTCCCTTAATGACTACCTCAGCAACCTGCTCGTGCCCCTAATAGCATGATCAGTTGACTAAATAATGATTAATTATCTCTTTCTTCCATTATACTATAAAACAGGGACTTTGTCTCTCATTTTTACTGCTATTACCCTAGCGCAGTTATTACCCTAATACAGTGCCTGGCATACAGTAAGTGCTCAAAAGAGTTTTGACTGAAATAACGAATTATAAAGCTATTACATGCTAATTATTTTAAAAATTGGAAACTACTTCAAAACAGAAAAAAACAAAGTCACCACTCAAAAATGACTTCTTTTACTGGCATCATTTTTTTTAACCTAGTTATAAACTACACTGTATTTTCAATTTTGAATTTGGCTTTCTCAAGCTTTCATTTCATAAAAACCTTACAATCTGAGAGTTTCACTATTCTGATGGCTGAATCTATTTCATTATATGATTACTCTTTAATTTATTTAGATATATTCCTTTGGTTGGGCACACAGGCTGTTTCTAAACATTGTACTATTTTAAATAATGTTCAAGAAAATCACATGCCACATTTTTCTTTATCAGGATTATTTCTTTAGGGCTGACACTTGAAAGTGAAATTCTTAGGTTATTAGACTGGAAATAATGAACATTTCTAAGACTTTTGCTCTGTGTTGCCAAATTGTTGTCTAAGAGTATTATACTGATTTAAGGTTTAATTTTTCATATTTCTTTCTTTGATTTACCTAGAATCTATTTGGGTATATGGTATGATGTGAGTACATAAATACATTTTTTTCCAAAAAGCAAATCAATTATTCTCCCACATTTTATTAAATACTCCTCCCTTAAGCTGGGGGGTGGGAGGGTGATGAATTGGGAGACTGGGATTGACATATATACACTAATAGGTATAAAATAGATAACTGGTAAGAACCTGCTATATAAAAAATAAAATAAAATCCAAAATAAATAAATAAATACTCCTCCCTTTCCCACAGATTATATTACCTCCTTCCTCAGGATTCTAACTTATACTAAGGTCTGATTGGACCTACTTCGACCTGTTTAGCTGTGGGTTAGTACACCAGTCTCATGGGGCTTTTATAGTATATCATGTGATAGGATATTCCTCTTCTTTTTCAAAAAGTCCTTGGCCAAACTTTTAAAATCCAGATGAATCCTATAAGGATCTTAAAATACAGTATGAACCCATACAGCTCTATACATATTTTGAGTGTATCAAAAACTACAGACTAATATTTATTACCTAACTTTTAAAACTGCTTCAAAGTATATGCTTTTCTGATCTGTCTCCCTGCCCATTATTTTTTCTTAAATACACCCTTGATTCATCTGTCTTATTCCTACTCAGGGAATAAAGCCATGAAAGTTTATGTTTTGTTCTGGATTTAACCTATAAAAGTTGTATGTTCCCCTCTTCTCATTACCCATCTAGAAAAATACTCACAGATGTTCCTAATGGGAATAAAGAAGGACGGTCACAGCAGAATTATTAATAAGCTTGAAAAAGTAGCAACAACTTTCATGCCCGTCAGTAAGGGAAGGGCTAAATAAACTACAGCCTGTCCACCCAATGAAATACTATGCGAAATTAAAGGATGAAAAGGGAAAAAATCTCTGACATGTATTATCAAGTGGTAACCTCCCCCCCAGTTGTAGACCCATTCATATAGTATTATACCACTTATGAAAAAAAAAAAAGCCCACCAAACTATTTTTAGGGTCCACATGTATGCATGTAAAACCCTGGTCTGAGGTCTGGAAGGATCTTGACTGTTAACAAGGTTGCCTCTGGGGAGGGGCCTGGGACTCCGAGTTGTAAAGGAAGCTGTGCTTTTATCTGTAGCGCATACATTTTTATACAAATACCATATGCGTGCGTGTTTCACTTGTGCAATTAGAAATGAGTACGTGTTTTTAAAGTCATACTCTTGGAAGGGATGATCAGCTCTTAGGTGCATTTCTCTTGCACATGCCTTGGTGCTATGAGGTTCCTTCCGTAGGTGGTCGGCACGACTTAGTCTCACGGAGCACCCAGGGCCTCAGCCCCCAGGGATCCTCACCCAGCAGGAATCACAAAAGACTCTGCAGTTGCCATTTTAGGTAAGAAAAGCCACTCTCGGGCAAGGGTGGGGGGAGCGTGATGAGGATTAGACTGGCAGCCGAGTCCGGGTGACACTTCCCAACCAGTCATAAAGGAGCAGGTACTAAGCATTAACCGGCTGGGGACATCACACACGACCCACTGGATCCGGTTCACGGCTGTGAAAGGGGGCTGTTATTTACTTGATGCACCAAGATCCCCACACTTGGGACTTTATCATCCCTAGATTCTGGCGTTGGAGAAAGAATAATAACTACCATTTATCAAGGCATCCACGTGCCAGGCACCGTACTACCTGTTTTGGACACATTCTCGTATTAAGCCACAGGGTAGGTTGAACTATTTGTCCATTTTAGAGATTAGAAACACGAAGCTCAGACTGCGGAAGCAACTTGCCTAAAACCCCATGGTACGTGATGGAACTTGAACTTGGAATCAGACCATCTCTCTTCAAAGGCTGTGTGCCCTTTGCCCTTAAGCTCTGTCACAGAGGTCTTCAAATAAGGAGATTTCATCTGCAAACCAATAGCTCAAGTGGAGGTTTCCAGGGGCCTGGCTTTCCTCCGTGGCCCTCGGCAGTGCACACAAGGCCATTCCCCTCCCACCTACTCCCCACTCCTCCGCCCGCCCCCCCGCCCCCTCAAAAACCAGGCGCAAACTAAACATGACAATATGTGCCTGAGACACAGTGGTCTCAATTACCAAAAAAGGAAACTGAAAACAAGCGTTCCAGCTGCCCGCTTCCTCATCCGCGTCCATAACCCCACTTGCGATTGGTCTGGATACTCAATCTAAAACGAATTAAGGAGGCAACTTTAGTGAAGAAGGACAAGAGCTCAGCTTTATTTATTTATTTTTGGCTGTGTTGGGTCTTCGTTGCTGTGCGAGGGCTCTCTCTAGTTGCGGCGAGTGGGGGCCACTCTTCATCGCTGCGCGCGGGCCTCTCACTATCGCGGCCTCTCCCGTTGCGGAGCACAGGCTCCGGACGCGCAGGCGCAGCGGCCACGGCTCACGGGCCCAGGTGCTCCGCGGCATGTGGGATCCTCCCAGACCGGGGCTCGAACCCGTGTCCCCTGCATTGGCAGGCGGATTCTCAACCACTGCGCCACCAGGGAAGACCCAAGCTCAGCTTTTAAAAACTCAGTTAATGAACATCAAATTCCACTCTAGTCCCTGAGAAGGTGACCTTTTGCCTCATAAACTTTATCCATCCTGTGGCCAGAGTCGCCTCAGCGCTGGAATCCTGTCCCCAAGGCTGGGCGTGTGCATCTACTGTGAGGTCGGCCCAGAGGCCCAGGGTGGGCGGCCAGCTCCCCACTCACCCCCTCCCTGAGCTGGAAGCCAGGAAGCCCCACCCACTGATAGACTTGACTGACGGGGAAAAGCCAGGCCTTATTCTATTTTCTCTTTTTATCTATCTATCTATCTATCTATCTATCTATCTATCTTTTATTTTTGGCTGCGTTGGGTCTTCGTTGCTGCACGCGGGCTTTCTCTGGTTGCGGTGAGCGGGGGCTACTCTTCCTTGCGGTGCGCGGGCTTCTCATTGAGGTGGCTTCTCTCGTTGTGGAGCACGGGCTCCAGGCGCAAGGGCTTCGGTAGTTGTGGCTCGTGGGCTCAGTAGTTGTGGCACGCGGGCTCTAGACCGCAGGCTCAGTAGTTGTGGTGCGCTGCCTTAGTTGCTCCGCGGCATGTGGGATCTTCCCGGACCAGGGCTCGACCCCATGTCCCCTGCATTGGCAGGCAGATTCTTAACAACTGTGCCACCAGGGAAGTCCCTCTTTTTTTCAAATAATTTTTTTTATGGTGGTAACATACACAGAACACCGTTAATTCACCATTAATGCATCCATGTTTACATGCACAGTTCCGTGGCATCAAGTGCATTCCCACGGCTGTGCAGTCCCCCCTGCCATCCATCTCCAGGCCTCACCTCTGGGCTCCCTAAGCGTTTCCACCCCACCCTACCTTCCCCTGTCATCTGCTCCGCTTCGGCCCTTACAAACTGGCCTCCACTTCTCCAGATGGTCCTTTGCTTTCCTTAGTGGTGCCATTCTGGGGAATAAAGCCCGCACCGTGAGCTGCCCACACGGCACAGGCTATTGAGGTGGCTTCTCTCGCTGTGGAGCACGGGCTCCAGGCGCAAGGGCTTCGGTAGTTGTGGCTCGTGGGCTCAGTAGTTGTGGCACGCGGGCTCTAGACCGCAGGCTCAGTAGTTGTGGTGCGCTGCCTTAGTTGCTCCGCGGCATGTGGGATCTTCCCGGACCAGGGCTCGACCCCATGTCCCCTGCATTGGCAGGCAGATTCTTAACAACTGTGCCACCAGGGAAGTCCCTCTTTTTTTCAAATAATTTTTTTTATGGTGGTAACATACACAGAACACCGTTAATTCACCATTAATGCATCCATGTTTACATGCACAGTTCCGTGGCATCAAGTGCATTCCCACGGCTGTGCAGTCCCCCCTGCCATCCATCTCCAGGCCTCACCTCTGGGCTCCCTAAGCGTTTCCACCCCACCCTACCTTCCCCTGTCATCTGCTCCGCTTCGGCCCTTACAAACTGGCCTCCACTTCTCCAGATGGTCCTTTGCTTTCCGCAGTGGTGCCATTCTGGGGAATAAAGCCCGCACCGTGAGCTGCCCACACGGCACAGGCTCCCGAGCAGCCTCGCTCTGATGGCCTCCGGGGCCTCCTTCCAGACGCGGGCTGGACCTCCCTGCCCAGAAGGCTCAGGATCTGCCCCCTGAGCGGACCCCCGAGCCTCCCCCTTGGACAGCCCTGCATCCACCCGCTCCTCCCTCCAGGCCTCTCCGTGTCAGGAGATGCTTTGGAACCCGGGTCACAACCTGGCACCTCCTTGGGCAGCTAGGTGACCCTGGGCAGGTGGCCGAACCTCAAGGAGACAAAACACCCCTCTACAAAATGGAGCCCCTGTATCTAAGTGCTACAGTGGATGTGAGGACTACAAAAGAGTCTTGTCAAGGGCCCAGGATCTGGAAAGCTCTGTTCGATGCTGACAGGCTCCTTCTATAAGATGATACCGACACCTACTGATTCCTACTCCAGCTCCCTCTCTCTCTCCATCACTCCCCTTCTCAATTCTCACTTGCCTCTTCCCACAACACCCCTGCCCACCCACTCCTCACTCTCTGCCTTTGGTGGGAACCCAGAAAGTAGATGTTATCCCAGCACGTGGTAGGCTCCCTGCTGTCTGAATCCTAAGGAGCTTCTGTTTCTAACCTCTTCCCTTGGCTGAGTCTGGCAGAAAAAATGTCCACTTAGATGTCACATCTCATAGGAGGGAATGTACAAAAAGAGACAATTCCCCAAATGCCAATTTACAGCCTGGAAAGGGAGCCCAGAGCCTTCTGGGCTTGGAAAACATACCCTTGCTCTGATGCTTGCCAAATGTTCGATATACAAACATAGGACATCCTTTCCTTCCCTTCCCCCTCTGTGAGCGAGATAAGAAAGACAATCCCTTGATAGATTTGAAGAATAACTTATTTCTAAAAGTCACTGGGGGGAAAGAGACCATCTGGACGCTTTGAAAGCCTTAAACACAGGAAAGAAACCAAGTAGGCAAAACCAGATTGGAATGGGCTTCTACAGACATCCCCTGGGCCCGTCTGTAACTTTAATCTCCTAGAAGAGAAAGTAATCTGATTGTTCCCCTGCAATCCCCTGCTTGGGAAATACATGCCAGGGCACTTGTATTACATCACCTCTCTGCTCAGAAACCTTTAAAGGCAACCAGAGCCCACCAAGAGGTGGTCCTCACTTGGCTTCCCGATTTGACATCATTACTCTTTTCACAAGCGCTAAATTACAGGCACCCTGAACTAGTCTTGCTGTTTCCCAAACATACCCCAACCATCACTTGTAGAGTCTTTATTTTTTATTTGTTTTTGTTTTTTTGTGTGGTACGCGGGCCTCTCACTGTTGTGGCCTCTCCCGTTGCGGAGCACAGGCTCTGGACGTGCAGGCTCAGCGGCCATGGCTCACGGGCCCAGCCGCTCCGCGGCATG